>NW_020539726.1:5455948-5971746 GCF_003426905.1 Ctenocephalides felis | reverse complement strand
AATAAACTAATAGACTTATAATGATTATAATATAAATTATTTTCTATTTGCCCGTGGAATAAATATATCGAATATGTTTCTTATAGAAGGCCTTCTATCTAGAAACTTATATTTAAAGCGAAAATACAAAAATTGCAAACGACATCAAATTAACTTCTACTTATATGAAAAATAACCACATATTTGAATATTCAAAAAATATGATGGGAATTATAAACATTCACGAGGGATGATATATATATATATATATATATATATAAATAAATATATATATATATATATATATATATATAGAAAACATGAAATAAATATTAACTTGATACGAATTTAGTATAATTAAAGGAATAAATTTTGATATTAAGTGATTGAGATAATAACTTTGGAGATGCGCAAATTGTAATTTTCAGTTCACTTTTTGTTGAATTTACTCTAAAAAGTTTAAACAAAAGTTTAATGGAACTTAATGCGACTTAAAACAGGTAGAGTTTAGACTGCTCTTGATCGATTAAAAACAAGGTGGGCATCATTCAATCATTAAAACCGATGATAGAAAAAAACAGAGAGATTAGTCTGCTTATGATCAACCATTATAGATTATATATTAAAGGGCAATTTAATTGTATTTGCAGTATATAGGCGAGACTTATTTCTGTGGTTTCAAATCAAATCTTTTTTGTAATTACATTTTTCAACCATATGTAATTTGTGGGATTAAAATTGTACGAATTTTGAAATAAAAAAATTAATTATAGAATATCAGGTATGTGCGATGAAAAAGTAGATTTTAACAACTAAACCATTATTAATTTTAAAAATAGGAGAAAATAGTCACTTAACAAAACTTGAAAAATATATACTTGTAAGTATATTTTATATTTTCAAATAATTCAGATTGTTCAGACAAGCGTTTATCATTTTTTAGTGAAAATTAGATGGCAATTTTTAAACTCAACGGAAAAATTTATAGCGTTGGCTCACTACTACCGTTGCGAAATAATAATTAAAAACATTTTTAAATAAATTTTATGGGAGGAATATACGCTAATTTCAATTTATCGTTTAACGAAAGTACAATTTCCGATTCCAAATGACTCAATTCGGAGCAACCAATTTCGATGGTGTAAATCATATGCCAACATTTAAAATACAAGGACAAATATATAGCAGCTTCATCAATACTACTATTGCCAAATTCTGATATCAGTATCTTCTGATATATTTCATGCAGAATGGTGATGAATAAAACATATGATTTTAGTTGAAAATGGACACTAACCGAGATATTGTGATAGACAATAATACTAAGATTATGTTAGCTTATAGTATGGGAAAAATAAATGCATTATGGCACCCAAAAAATGATTGAAGACCTACAATCGCTGAAAGATTCAAAAAGAAATGAGCAGTGTTTTAATGGTACACTCGATTTGCTAGCTGGTGATTTTAGACAAACACCTGCTACCTGCTTATATCTCAAATTATCAGTGTTATGAAGGAATGTAGAGAAAATATCTTTAAAGACGAATTTGCGTGTTGAATTAAAACAATAATAAGTACAATATTATGTTATCAGAAAGTTTTTGCCGCATTAAAATGCAGCGAAGAATTAATTGTAAGATTTTTCGTTGTGATATAAAATTAATCAAAGGTTAGTGAGCAAAATAATAGGACAGCGAATAACATCGTTGCGAATTTAATAACTTGCAAAAATCAAAATATAATGAAATGCCTAATAAAAAATAACACAGGTTTATAGATGCTGCTATCAAACACAATAAATCAATTAATTATTTATGCAATTTAAAAATTCATTAAATGTTATAGGAATGCATGTCATATTTCATCTTTGGAAATTGATTCACCATCCATTCTTCTACGTAATATAAATTCACCGCGACTAAAAAGAAATAAACATTCATTGAAAAAGTTATGAAATAAATAATTGGGTTATACCTGTTTCGGAAAAACATTGTAAAGATATCTTAAATGCAGATTGACTTTAAAAATAAACTGAATAGTGAAACAGTACAGAAGTTGGTACTTATTATTAAAATCTAAATAAAATATCTAATAATTTGATGTGCATATGTTTAATGATCAATTTTGTTCGCCAAATGGCATTTTTTTCATTGGATTTCCAAACCGGCTGGACCGGCCTTACCAAAAATTCGATAAGTTTTTTTTTCATTCATACAAGTAAAATGGTTCTTGAATTATTAAAATTTGACGCTACATTCTTCCAAAAACTCAATTATCATTTCTGGCACTTTTTGCCCCGTATTCCTGCATGTAAAAAATGTAATATTTGATTATTTTCAAAGTCATATTTATATACAATATAGCATCTGTTAAAAATTTTAAAACTAAAATTAGTTCGTTAAAACTAGTAAATATGACCTGGTCGGTAACATGCCCTATTAGGTCAGTAAAGATATTAACTAAATCTGAAAGGTTGGTCTAAAGTATCATTTTTATAAAAAAAACGAATATTCAAAAATTAATAAATAATTCATAATAAACGTCTAAGAATTCGTTAGTCTATTCAAACAAATTTGTGCTTGATAGAAAGTAGAGTAGTGGCTCTAGTTTAAAGCATTAAAATTTATTTTATGATTTAATGAAAATAAGAAATTAATGTATATAAGGGATGTGAAAATATCTGCAGAATAAATTGATGTAATAGGCCTAAAGAAAATAACGGAAGCAACAAACGACCACGTATTCCCATGATAACAAAGCATTTTAAAACTTGATTTTAAACGTCCGCAAGTTTTCTGTATGATTAGTCATTTTCAAGAATTTTGACTTTTAACCAAGAACAGGGACACAAACGTAAAAAAGTTATGCGTTTCATATAGAAAGCTTTACATTACATTGGAGAGGTTTACGAGTTGAAAAACGCCAAAATGTAAAAATGTAAATGTATTTGTAGGATAAATTGAGATGGTCGGTTCAAAAAACAAGGAGGTAAGACAGGTATTTAAAATTATTAATAACAAGATGATTATGTACTACTAATATGCATTCCCATGATTATTATGGCAACACTAAAATTTCAATTCAAACGAGCAGAGTTGAAAAAAATATTTGTTTTTACATCTGATAGAAAAACAACAAAAATGTGTAAATTCATAAAAACTATAATGAAAAATATAATGGAACAAAATATATCGAACAGATCTATTATTTTAATATATCATGGATAATTGATTTACAGTTCTGACTGATTTTTTCTGGTTTTATCTCATAATTATGTATTTAATGAATACAAAACTGAAGTCCAAATAAATTTTGTTTGAATTATTGTTCAATAAAAACAGTGAAGAACGTAATTTATTTAACTGGAAATTAATATATCTACGCATTGATCATATAAAATATTATTTGAATATAACATATGCAACGTTATAGACAGCAGCCAAAAAAGTTTTTTACCTTTACTACAAAGCGAACATAATATTATAATATTCAACCAAAGATAGATTGTTTCATAGGATAAAAAGTAATTATTTAAGAAAATAGGTAAAAATAAGTTGGCTGTAGTTTTTATTTTATTGTGTGTTTTCGATTCAAAAGTCCGCATTATAATTTATAACATACAGAACTCCAAAAAACTCTTTGCTAACATTGAATTATATTATTTTTCTATATTTTTTATTTTATTAATTTAATTATAAAAATTAAACTTATACCAATTTTCAGGATTCCAAATTATCCTAATTGAAATATCATACGCACAAAAAGTGATATCTGCAATTTTTTCGGTTTTGTCACTTTTCTTGCGGAGGTGCTATATATGTTGGAACAATCCTATTGTTAATTTAGTAAAGATCAAATATTTACTATATATCAAGATAAAAATTATTAAACTGGCATGAACGGTGATCGGGTATACCTGGAATTTAAACGAAAATAACTATATTCCTATTATTAAAATCATTCGTCCTAATGCTATATATATCGTGCATTTATTTGATTTCGATATTATAATAATATAAAATTTTATAATTAAATACATCAGGTTGCTTCCAAATGTGATCAAAAATTTGTATATTGTAATACTAATCATTAAATAAATAAATAAACAACTAGTTGAAATTGGTATTTTGCGTTGAGGCAAGTTACATGAACTTCCCGATGTGTGTAATTAATCGACCTAAACCATAAAAAAATAATTAATTAATGAGTGATCAAAAGTATTCCGAGTGGATTCATTGCACATAATTGAAAACGAATGAACACGGAGTTTTTTCTGAAAGCAAATTTAAAAAAATCAACAATTTTTGTATTTGAACCAGTTTCCCTAGGACTTTAATGGTTTAGTATGGGCATTAAGACCAAGTATTCCATCGTTATACCAAGTAAATCGTATAATTTTAATTTTAACTACTCATTTTCTGATGAATTTTTAAAATTAAACTACTTGTCGTAAGACCGTAATATTTCAGTAAGATCTATAAGATTAAGATACATATCGTCAAAAAAGTTACATAAAGATCGGCTTAAATTTTTCTTCACTAGTTTAACGGTCATCGGTATTATAACATATATTGTTAAATTTAAACAAAACTAAATTAAATAAAAAGAAAATGTCATCAGAAACACATATTACATCAATTAAACTTTTAAAATTTACAATAAAAAACCTGCTCCTTTAGATCACTTTTCACGAAAAAAAACCCGACCGTTAAGTGGTTAATTACACGAAAACGGCTCGGTAAATTTTGACCTATAACTAATCAGTATCACACCCATCTAATATCTTTCGAACGGTTTTTGATTTTTCAAAATCAAAAGCTTAAATGTAGACGATAAGTTTAACACTTTTTCCAAATTACAAAAAAACGGCTTGGCAGATCACCCGCATAAAACTGACAACATATAGTCTTCATTGAGATACAACAAATGGCTTTTAAATTTTTGAAACCGGATCAGGCGTTTTTGAGAAAACGTCGATGGAAGGCCTGATTTTGACAAATGACAAAAAACGATATTAATATTTGCAAATTTTGAAGAATTTTTAAATTTAAACGACTTGTCGTAGGGCCGTAATATTTTATGATCTATAAGACCATGGTATCTACCGTCAAAAAAAATCATAAAAATCGACGAAAAATTTTTTTTTAACATTTTATTACAAGAAAACGGCCCGGCCGTTCTTTACCAAAAACTAATCAGCACGATTCCCAGCCAATATATTTCGAACAGTTTTTGAATTTTCAAAATTGATTGGGAATTGCGGGCTAAAGTGTGGAAAATTTTTTTTTACTTTTCTGCGATTTACAAAGAAACGGCTTGGCTGATCGTCGCTTTTTTGATAATTTGATTTGATTTGATAAACTGTAGTCCTCATCGAGATACATCGAATGGCTTTTAAATTTTTGAAATCGGTCCAGTCGTTTTCGAGAAAACGTCGATTTACGGCAAAAAATCTGTTCATATACACATACACATACACACACACATACTTACTTTCTCCAAATATGGTCTCATTCGATTCAGAATGGCTTGAAATGAACTGAAATTAGCGAATCGGATTTTTTGATGAAAACATAAACTTCTCCTTCGGGAAGTTAAAAATTGTATTTCATCCTTATATTCAAGTCCATCGAATTAAATACTAGAAATCACATTTATTTTTTTTTAATCTAAACAAAATCTATCTGCATTCGTGAAGTTAGTTGATAGAAAATTTTGTGTAAGAAATTATATCATTAGCGACTATTTCATATTTTCCAGAATCCTCAAAATATATTTAGTGTATTTAGATATTTGAATGATTTGAAATAATTTAATAGAAAAACCAGCATGTGAAGTCAACTAATAATAGTATAATTCACCACCATCCATTATCTCAAAACCATCAAAGTACAAAAAAATTTAACAATACTATTTCAAAATAGTAGGCAAAAATGTGTAATGAGTCAATGGTAGTTTTTTTGAGTTTTGAGCTCTTTTATTTAATTCATTATACCTGAATATAATTTTTCAAGTACATCTTATTTAATTTTTTTGTAAGATGTATTGTTATTTTCAAGTTTGATTCAACCGTTTTTTATGTAAATTTTATAAAAGCTTACATTTTAAGTGGGTAAAAAGCCATGTGAACAAAAAGCTATCGATATAAAAAAAAGTTAGGTAAAAGCAATTATGGAAGAGATAAGTAAAAATAATTGTTATTTCAACTTTGCTGATGACTATTTCTGACAAAAATCAAGTTTTATATTGAGTGGAACATAGTAACAGTTGTTTCATCATTGGCGAATAATGTAACTATTATTTCGTAAAAATAAAACATTGAATTTATTTGGTCCATGTTGCCCCCTTGCCTTTGGAATAAAAAGTACCAAATAAAAATTATCAGAGAAATAGCAAAAAACATATTTTTATAACAACGAAGCTGTGAACTTAGTTGATTGTTTGATGTAGTTCATTTGGTATAGACAGTATAATCTCATCAATTCAAATTGGAACTTTGTGCCCCGTCCTGCCCCTTTAGTTCTAATAATTAACGAAGACTGGCAATCAGCCGTTCAAAACATACCTATGATTAAATTTGTACATAACGTTAAATGAGTCTTCCTTCAACTATTAAAGTATAGAAAAGCGATTGTATTCAAATTTACAACTCTCGCAAGCAAAGTATGAGTAAACTTAGTGGAATTTCTAGAGCTCCCTTGAGATGTTAGACTTGGCCAATCCGATGCGAGAGGGCGCCTCCTTTGAAGCAAAACTTTGACCTAGCAATGCTACTCACTAAACTTCGAGCGTATCTATCGGCAGTGGCAATGTTTTGCAAAAGTTTCACAACACAGCTATAAAATATTCGCCAATTGGGAAATTATATTAAAAATAAAGATTTTACTTCCACAATGCTAATTGTTCATTTTGTTAAAAAAAAGTTGAAATGCGTACCATGATGGTTGCAGAAATTCTATTATTTTAAAAATTCTATTATAAATAACAAAACAAACAAATATAATTATCACAAAATTTATTTTTGTATCAAATTTTTATCGTCAAAATAGATTGTGATTAAATCTATATCTTATAGTAAGATTATAAAATCTTTACTAAATTTATCCAAAATTATTTAATCACAATATATGTCTAAACGCACATTTTATACACTTTTCTGTTTAAAAAACTGGTGTATAAGTAAAATTGTAAAAAAAAACTGGTTTAAATAATACATTTTTAATATTTTTATTACATTATGTAATGCTTGATATCATATTCTCATCTTATGGACTATTGTTAACTTTCTGTAGGGCAAGTTATAGTCGAAAATAAAAAAATCGAAAATGAAAATTTTTATATATCTTTACGTTTCAAAGGTTTCTGAATATTTTGGCATACCATAGAAAGAAATGGATGTATGTGTGTTTTTTGTATAGCGAAGTAAATGCCTTTATGCATCCCAGACTGGTGTTTGGTCTTGTATAATACCGACCAAAACCTCCACTTTGCCCTTGCCTCTAGAAACCGCCGTTAGGCATTACTTCGTCGGGGGAGGACCTAGAATGTTATAATTCTTAACTTGATTTTATATCATCTTTTAAATGGGCAAAGTCCCTTTTTCTTTCCATAGAACGCAGGTCAATTAGCACCTCTCTCGCAAACCTGTCTATGGCGTTCCAAGCAGCTTCACTTCCTACATAGTTCCTGAAATAACGCACATTGCCTCCTTCGATATTGTGCGAAAATCAAAATAGTCTTTGTTGAAACAAAATACGGTAGTGATTACGAATCATAAAAAGAAATGTCCCCATGTCAAATGTTCACAATAAACAGCCAAAATTGATAGTAACAAATAATATTGATAAAATTAGTATTTTTTAATGTTAACGCCGAGATCCCGGTATTTTGTTTTTTAAATATCGAATACCACTATTGAGATTTCAGTTCGGAAATGGATACCCCAACAAACTAAATTTCCCATTTTTTGCCTCCACAATGGCGTGTTCTGCATTAAAAAAAGTAGACAAGAACTATGATGGGAGACAGCAAGGCAAAAAATCTCCCTCCCAAATAATTTTATAACATTGTTGATAAAAAAATTGTTTGCTACCAGGTCATTTTACCCCTTATGGGGTAATAACTGTTGAATCTAGCTTAATATTAACAATACATTTTGTAAAAAATTTAAGCAACGTATACTTGAAAATTATATCAAGTTCTCGTAAAATAAATTACATTGCTAACAACCAAAAAGACACAAAGCCAGAAAATACTTTTGTTATAGATATTCAAACATTGCCGTTTAGCGGCCGATACCAAAGTCGTAAAAATCAAAGTGATGGCTGGTTATACATTTTTCCCTCTACTTTAAAATGCTGTTGTTAAAAAAAATTGTTACATTAACGGTTTTGGAGTTATCGATGGTGGACCTTCTTTACCTCACACCTTTAAGTCTAACCTTAGACTTTATATAATTACCATATACAAAAATGTTTATCACTTTTTTTAAAATTACATTAAGCAAAACTATGATAAATTTCAAAGTCATACTTTATTTTGTGGTAATCGCAAATGAAATTCTTAAGAGATAATAACAACGTAAGATCGTTCATGTGCGCTTGCTTTTCATTTTAGAAATTAAGTACTTAGCAACATACATAAACCGTCCAGCACTCTGGATTATAATTAATAATTAAAATTATAATTAAGAAATGTTTGCAACAGTTTTGCATCTGAGACTCTCTCTAACAATGTTTCTTTCCAACAAGCCTGGCTGGCTCTAGACAATGCACAATGGATACAAAATACGAAGCGTGAAAATATAATCTTGTTTTATTCTTACGCCTGGCTGAATTTTTCTCTAAAGATATAATAATGTGCCGAGTCGCGTATCTGCCAAGCCAGATGACTTGAATCGATGTATTATTGTATCAATGCAATGAAGAAAATTAAACCGCTCCTTTCACTGTAAATATCTCAAAGGAATCTATCTCAATTCGATTATTTTCTTTACTCTAAAGCCGCAACTATGTTCGTTTTCTTCTCATAAATTGTAACAGTTCAAAATAGATGCTCAAAATCATTTTTTATCAATTGTAAGCGCTCTTTTCATAAAAATTCCATTACATGATTATATTATAAACTAGTAGGACGCATGGCTTCGTGCCTTAAGGCAAATTGCTGGAACTTACCGTACCAAAAATTATTATTTTTTTAAAAACGATTAACATTTTTGAAAAAAAAAATATTTCGAAAAAAATAGATTTTTGAAAAACACACACATACACACACACATACATCCAATTTTTCTAAGGTATGCCAAAATATTCAGAAACCTTTGAAACGTAAAGATATATGAAAATTTTCATTTTCGATTTTTTTGCGATTACGGGAAGTTAATAATGCTACATTTCTTTGTCTATTTAATATATATTGCTACGTATAAAGCAGGAAAGACTGGGTACGGTTGTGACACTTTTTATTTGATCAGCCATATTTTGTCAATTTACCAGTTATCTGGGAAAAAAGTAAATTAAATAGAAATTTCTACATTTGCCTACGTGGAAATACTGGAATACTGCCCTTTAAGATATTTTGGTCATAAAATCAAATCATATAAAAAAAGGGGCAAGTGGTACAACCGTTCTCATCCAAGGGACAGTTGTGGCAGCGGTTGGGGTTAGTAGTGACAGACATAAAAATAGGTTAAAAACAATAGGTATAAACATCCAAATTACATATAAGATAAATACAAATTCTTTTTGAAATACATATTTCATGGGCAATGATCACAACACCATACAAAATCGTATGATATTATGTCAGAAAAATTCATCATTGGAGTTGAAATAAGTATCAATTTAATTGATCTTCTGTAATTTTGAGGTGTTTATCTTACTTTGCCTTTATATTTAATATTTTCTTATTGTTTACACATTTGTCAGTGTATAAGCTCAAGTTGGTCTATTTCACCCTAGCCGCTATATATAACAACCTGTTGGATCTAACTTAAATTTAGGAATTCTCTCTTGAGATCTGCTCTAATAACTAATGATGTGAAAAAAAATATTTTAAATATTTCTTTGTGCTACCTAATAAAATTGTTTTCTTTTTCTTAATTAAAAGAATGTAAATGTACATGATCAAATATGTTAAAATTTTATTGATATTTTTGTGAAAAAAATTTACTTGAAAGGTTTACAAAGTTTACAAACATGCTAGTAATCAATTGCTATTATTAGAAAATTTTAGTACGCATGAAAAAAACAATTTTACATTGCATTATTTTTAATTAACACTGCTTGATTACTCTATATTAAAACACTGGTAGTAGCAAAAATGCCTTTGATAGCAGAACGTCTACTTGACCTATATTAAACAAAATAATTATACTTTTCATCTACAACACTTAAAAATATCAATACGCGTTATAAAATAATTAGTAACGTGTACTTATAATTTATATTTAGATGTAGTAAACTAAACAATAGTGATCAGAACCAAAAAAAAATCGACAATACAAAAATACGTTCGCCATACATTGTGGCCTTTAATCAAGTAGAAGCGACTTTATAATAGTATAATAGTAAAATGTGTATAGAAAAATATCATACTTGAAATGAAACAAGGTTGGTATATTTGTTTACCTGCAGACCCCGGATGAAGCAGATTCTAATTGCCGTAAGAGACTACAACATTTTTAGATCAGTCTCCCCACTAGAGACGATGGGCTATAAAGTTCCCTCTGAAATAGTAATAAAAATAGATAATGAAACTAATAGGAAAATAAAAAGATTACAAATTTTACTTCTAGAAAAGATAATCTAGGAGCAGGTCATGAAAATGTCAAATGGGCTACCCTCAACAATTGATGCCGCCAAAAAAATTTTGGAATTCTCCTCTGAGATTTGCTCTAATAACAAATGATGTGAAAAAAAATATTTTAAATATTTCTTTATGCTACCTAATAAAATTGTTTTCCCATTGGTTTAAACTCTGCTCTACCGCATATTAAAAAAAATGTAAATGTACATGATCAAATATGTTAAAATTTTATTGATATTTTTGCAAAAAAAAAATTACTTGAAAAGTTTACAAAGGTTACAAACATACTACTAATCAAATGTTGGTATATGAAAATTTTAGTACGCATGAAAAAAAACATTTTACATTGCATTATTTTTAATTAACACTGCTTTATCACTTTATATTAAAACACTGGTAGTAGCAAAAATGCTTTTGATTGCAGAACGTCTACTTGGCCTATATTAAACAAAATAATTATACTTTTCATCTACAACCTACCACCAGCAGTTTTTGCTATTACTCTGCGCTACGCGACATTAAATGTGCTTTTCGAAAAAATATGAAGCTTTTATTAGATTTTGCTGCAGTGATGTGTGATATATATATATATATATATATATATATATATATATATACACACACACACATAATATATATATATATATATATATATATATATATATATATATATATATATATATATATATATATATTATATATATATATATATATATATATTACTTATTAATTTAAAATATGTTATCAATGGATATAACACAAAAAGGCGATATATTTATACGCAATTTTTGGGTCTACTAACTGAATCGTACGGTGAGTATTTGCAACAGTGAGTAGTATAAAAGATTAGAAGAAAAAGTTGCATTAAACATGGCAAGACCCGAATTTTCAATTAAAATCATTTTTCATATTCATTGGTTAAATCAGAATCGCACTGACTACCTTGTAATAAGAAGAAGGTGCTTTATGATATATGAAGGTTTCTTATAGGTAGTTGAAAATAATGTAAAAATAGTTGAGATATATATTTTTATCATAATACTAGCAAACCCGACAAACTCCGTTTCGCCACCAGATGGTTTCGTGAGAAAGATGAAGAAATTTTTTGTTTGTTTTATATTTGAAAAGGAAAAATTTGATCAGAAAAGAAAACCCGGCTTATTTTTATATATATAGAAGATAATCTATTTGCAATTATTTAAAACAATTATTGATTATTTTTAATACTCGAATTTTTAATTACGGTGCGTGAAGTTCCAGCAATTTGCATTAGGGCACGATGCCATGCACCACTAATTTTCTTAGCTATAAACCTTGCGGAGCCCGAGACCTTTCCAACGAATGCAAAATTGTCGAAATCGGTTTGTGCGTTCTGGAGTTATTTTGTCAGGAAGGAAAACCCGACTTATATTTATATATATAGAAGATAATCTATTTGTAATTATTTAAAACAATTATTGATTATTTTTATTACTCGAATTTTTAATTGCGGTGCGTGAAGTTCCAGCAATATGCATTAGGGCACGATGCCATGCACCACTAATTTTCTTAGCTATAAACCTTGCGGAGACCCGAGACCTTTCCAATGAATGCAAAATTGTCGAAATCGGTTCGTGCGTTCTGGAGTTATTTCGTCAGGAAGGAAAACCCGACTTATTTTTATATATATAGAAGATAATCTATTTGCAATTATTGATTATTTTTATTACTCGAATTTTTAATTGCGGTGCGTGAAGTTCCAGCAATTTGCATTAGGGCACGATGCCATGCACCACTAATTTTCTTAGCTATAAACCTTGCGAAGCCCAAGACCTTTCCAATGAATGCAAAATTGTCGAAATCGGTTCGTGCGTTCTGGAGTTATTTCGTCAGGAAGGAAAACCCGACTTATTTTTATATATATAGAAGAAGAAGATTATCAATATAGAAAATTATTATCATAATATAGAAAATGCTATTTCAGAAATAGACTGAACAATATTTAATGATCGAACCAATTATTTTATATTGCTGAATGTAATGTCAATAAAAAATTATGCAAGAATTTTGTAATTATGATTATTAGCGTATTGCATTAACCGTTTCTTTAATGAAATGCAAAATATATTACAATAAATTCAAATGTGATACTAAACCAATTTATTGCTATAATGCAACAAAAATATATTATATGGACAATTAGTAAAAAGTGCAAGTTAGTTTAAAATAAATGGCTCGGCAAATGTTGTTGGGAGTACTTAATAACTTTTGAGTATTTAATTCTATTACAAAATTATCATAAAAAAATATGTACAATAAATTGATGATACGATTTTGATTTTCTTTTTGTCTATAATGTAAAAAAATATATTTAGATTTAGAAAAATAAATGATTCTGCAAATGCTGCTGATAAATTTCAAATAATGAAATATAATGTTATTAAACCATGAAATTTTTTGATAAACATATTTCCTATACCATTAACTATGAAAAGATTAGTAGGATAGATTTCATTGTCATTAAATATCGCAAGACCCGAATTTTTAATTAAACTTATTTTTTATAAACATTGGTTAAAACGGAGAATCGCACTAACTACCTTGTTTTAAAAAGATGCTGCTTAATGTTATGTGAATTTGTATTTTATTGAAAAAATATTCGCTATAAAAATGTGGCTTTGAAACAAAACTGTATCTGAAATATTCGTGTTATTGATATTAAGCATAAATTAACAAATTCATTATAATAATGAGATTCCTGTTCTAGATTATTTATTTATTCAAAAAAAATCTATGTGTGTGAGAGCTATCACAAATATATTTTCAGTCACGTTTCAACAAATATATTTTCAGTCACGTTTCAAAATAAGATGAATGTTTTTTTTAGGTTTTTTTTATAGAAACTGACTTTATCAATTTATTCATATAAAATACATATAGAAAATGAATGTTATATTTGATCAAACTTCAATTTGAAAATAGTTAGCAATTTAGAAATAAAAAAATGGATGCACCCAGTTTGTATGTGCTGGTTGAAAAAATCATATTTGATTATAATTTAACTCATATGAATATTGAAGAGATAATAGCAATCGATATTTCGTTCGATATTAATACAATACGATACCAATAATCGTGTTTTCCAAACGTAAATTCAGGGATATTGTAAAAAAAGCCATAAAAGGACATTTTGCAATAATTTTATATTAGTTAGTTAATTCATTCATTATGAAGAAAACCATAAGTGAACATTTGCAAAAAAAGTTAATAATACAATTACATAATTGATTAAATTGATTTACATATTAGATACCATTCGACATATTAATTCAAGGATGGTGTAATAAAAGCCATAATTTGATATTTTGCGATAATTATATATATATTACTGCCTCAAAACTACAATATACTCAAATACTACAAAATTTATAATATTGTTGACAAAATAGACTAATAAAATAAAATGGTAAAGTTGATTGATGTAAATGTATATGACTTGTAAACAAAGTCATAAAAACAATACAAAGAAACTACAATATATAAATCAGTTACTATTACTACATTTATTATGAACAAAGGCTTCGGTAAAAATGACAAAATGGTTAATAACACAATTTATTAAACGATTTTTATTTTAATGGCGTTTGAAAATGTACTATTTATGAATGTGTGAATACAAAGTTTTTGAATTTCACTTTTAATTTATGGAAATAAAAATAGACTGAAAATGATATATAAAATTTTTATATTTACGAAAAGCTACTTTTTGTTAAGAATTATAAATTTGAAATGGTTACTTATTAATTTATATAGATGTTCAAAAATTTTAATAAATTACTTTTTCGCGCAATATAATATTAGTTATAGATAAAAACATACAGAAAAATATTTGTAAATATCAATCAATAACAAGGCCGTTTATGATAAGTGCAATGTTCAATATTAATCTTCAAAAAAATAGTCTTGTTTGCAAAATTATAATGAAACTATAATATAATTTTAAGTAATTATTTATGAATAGTAAATGAAAGATGAACAATACAATGAAGTATGCATAAGGATAAGCAGCATATGGTAATTTTGATCATTATAATTATCTATTGATTGAGTTAAAGTAAGAAGACTTTAAAACTATATGTTAAAATTTAAACAGTATTAAACTTAGGAATCAATCGTTAAAAAATATGTTAAAGAAAAAAATATATAGGAACGTTAAAAGTTAATTAAAAAATTGGTTAAAATCAATAAAAATGATATAAAGTTTATTTAAAAATATGATACAGTAAATAATAAGGTTGAGATAATGAATAGATACGAAATGTTAAATTCATTAAGAATTAAATTGTGATCAAAAGAATAAAACTTATCTTGTAGCAAGTTAAGTTTTGGATGTTCTAAAATAAATATTTAAAAAAAATTCTTGAACTTTTTCAATACCTTGAAAATTCTCGATAGCTTAGGAATACCGATATCGTATTTGGATCGTAAAATTGAAAATTATGCATATATTTAATAAAAATATGTAGATTTGGTATAGATATATATATATATATATCTTTCGTTGACCGCCGTAACGTACAGACGTGCCATTTTAACTTGCCGCTATGACGTCGCAATCGACACCATTAGTGCCAGAATCGGAAGTGAAAAGTTCCTATAATTGCTGTGAAACAAAGGCCCCAAATGTAGGCATTTGTAAAAACTGCGGAAAAATGTACCATATTAGTTGTGCTAATAGAAAAAATTTCAAATTTCTATATCGCAATCTGATACAGTGTTGTGTTAACAGTGAAGTGTACAGTGACCATATGGAAACAATTTCTAGACTTGAAAAAACAATTGCCGACAAAAACACCATAATAGAAGACAAAATTACCATAATAAAGGATAAGGAATACATAATTCAGCAGCTTGAGGATAAAATCAAGCTGCTGCAATGGGTAAATCCGAATCAAAAGAAGGAGCAGGTTTCTTCAGCTGCACCCAGTATTGATATCGATACTGAGAAAGCAGTCAATAAGAAATCAAAAAAAAAGAATGGAAAGAAATCGAATGTTAACAAGGAAAAAGATCCCAGCAAAATCTCAAGTGAACAAGTTAGTGCTGCAGTAGCAACGGCGCTGAAGAAACTGGAAGAGCGGAAAATTGAAACGTTCCGTGATGCCGTGGCGTCTACCGCTTTGCCTTCCAACGCTGTTACTAACAATAAGAGCGTAACAGAAGAACAAAATTGGACTTTGGTCCAAAGAAAAAAAGCGCCAAGGCGAAAGGCCACATCTATCGAAGGCACAAATGCAAATGCCGTGATAAAAGGTGTGGTGAAGCAAGCCCATCTACATGTGTTTCGACTGGCGCCAGAAACAACAGAAGAGCAACTGGAAAATTACCTGCGGGACAAAAATTTCGAAAACGTAACGTGCAAAAAAATTACATCCAAACATCCAAACGTATATTCATCATTCAAGGTATCAGTTTTGGAATCAGAATTAGAAAAAATTAAATCGCCGGAAATATGGCCTCAAGGAGTATTCGTGGATCGTTTTTTATTCAGGCTCCAAAGCAACCAAGCAACGACAAGTAAATATATTAAATATACTCTGTCTGAACATTCAATGCTTATCAAATAAATCAGCTGCTTTGTCAAATGTAGTCAACGTAAATAATATTGACCTACTTTGTCTGACAGAACACTGGTTAAATGGCAAACAAATCAATTTATTTAATATTCGTGACTTTCGGCTGATCAGCAGTTTTTGCCGTAGTGAACACATACATGGCGGAGTTGCAATATTTTGCCGAAATCACCTTGACTGCGTCGAATTAAATGACATTGCAGTGCAATCTGCTGAGCTTGCATGCGAAGTAGCGGCGTGTTATCTAAAACAAATAAAAACAATTATTATTGTTATTTACAGGTCGCCAAATTCGACTTTAAATATGTTTTTATTAAAACTTGAAGAAATACTAACGCGCATATTTAACACATTCGAATCAAAAACCAAAGTCATCATATGCGGTGACTTCAATGTGGATTTCTTAGTAGATTCGAGTGATAAAAATGCGCTAATTAACTTTGCTTCCACTTTTGGACTGGAATATAGGTTAATGAAACCAACACACATCAACGTGAACTCTAAAACTTGCATCGATAATGCATTCACAAACTTACAATCGGACCAATTCATAATTGATACTTTATCATGTTCGATCTCCGACCATGAAGCACTGATTATGAATCTCAAAACTTCTTCTATCAACGCGAACTTTCGCATAATAAGAAAAATAAATGAAAAAAACATGGAATACTTCAAAAAACAACTCTCTCTAGTTAACTGGAATTGCCTGGACCAGACTGAAGATAGCAACAAACAATTCAATATTTTTCTGAATATTTTCAAACAGATAGCAAACAACGCGTTTCCTTACAAACGCATATTGATAAACAAAAACAGAATTTCGGCGCAGTCAGACAATCTACGAAATCTCAAAGAACTTGTGGATTTTCTATATGATGCTTTTAAACAGTCACAGCGAATTGATCTGAAACAATACTTTGAACATTATAAAAGATTATATAACCATAAGATGGAAATGGAACGTCAACAAAGTAATGTAATAAATATAGTTAAATCAGATAATAAACAACAAACTATATGGAATATAATAAAACAAGAAACAGGACAAAAATATTTAAATAATATCGGAATTGGTACGCCATCAGCAAACGAATTTAATCATTTCTTCAGGAATGTAGCTGTCAATCTAACCAAGGGCTTGCTCGACGCAAAGACTAGACCCGAAGCTTATTTAGCTAAGGTATATGTCAGTGGGCGAAGTATGTTCCTGAGACCAACATCTCCAGAAGAAATTGTTACAGCGATTAAACAAATGAAAAACAAGACATCACTTGACGCTTTTGGACTAAACGCTAAAATGATCAAACCAGTAGCCGAGTATATAGCTTCACCGCTCTGTGCAATCGTGAACAGTGTATTCGCTACAGGACAGTTTCCTGACAAAATGAAACTGGCGAGAATCATTCCAATGTATAAATCCGGAGACCGCCAAGATGCATCCAATTATCGGCCAATCGCCATACTGCCTGTATTTTCTAAACTGATTGAAATGTTGTTGGCCTCAAGAATACTAAATTTCTTTGAAGCCAATAACTACTCAAACAACAGTCAATTTGGGTTAGAAAGGGGTTGAATACGATCGACGCCATAGTAAATTTTCTAAATTTCATACAAGATTCTTTAGAGAATCATGAACATTGCGGTGCGCTGTTCTGTGACCTTAGTAAGGCATTCGATTGCGTACCACACAAAATACTTCTGAAAAAACTTGAATATTATGGACTGAGAGGTGTTCCGTTAACGCTGATGCAATCCTACTTCACGAATCGTCAACAATTCGTCGACTGGCAATATAAGCTCAGTAATGCAGAAGTAGTACCAGATATTGGAATTGTCCAAGGCAGTATTTTAGGTCCGCTACTATTCTTAATATTTGTGAATGACCTGCCCTCCAACTTGAATTGCCATTCGACTCAGTTTGCAGACGATACGGCACTGGCAGTTGCAAGCAAAGACATAAAAGTTATGAATGAAAAGAGGCAAAATGCTTATAAACAAGCTGAAGAGTGGTTCCTCGCCAATAAAATTGTTCTGAATAAAAATAAAACTGTTTCTATTAATTTTACAGCTAGTAGAAGACATGTTGAACTTCAAGGCGGTGAAGTCAAATACTTGGGACTAACAATGGATAGTTTGCTGACCTGGGCCAAACATATAGAGTTGCTATGCGCAAGGCTCTCGAAAGCCATTTATGCCATTAGAAGAATTAGATCCATAATAAACCAGGAATGTGCCAGGGAAACCTACTTTGCTATGTTCCATTCTGTACTTTCATACGGAATATTAGCTTGGGGACATAGTGCACACACTTCTAAAGTTATGGATCTACAAAAGAAGGCGGTTAGAGCAATAGAAGGAGTCTCACCTCGGGAGTCTTGCAGGCCGCTATTCATAAAACACAAAATTTTGACTGTCACAAACATTTATATTTGGCAACAAGCTATTGCGGTGCATGCGGATAAAACTAATCATTTATTGAGAAGTGATGTCCACGACCACAATACGCGGAATAAAAATGCAGTGATATGTCCAAAAATCAAACTCAAATCATCGCTAAGAACTACATTGGGTGCCAAGATCTATAATAAGCTACCTGATGGATGGAGATGCAAAACAAGATTCACCTTTAAAAATATTGTTAAAAATTATTTACTAAATAATCCCTATTATTTTATAAATGAATTTTTAGAATAATTATGTATTGTAAATGACTTAAATTGTAACTATTGAATTTTAATAAAGTTCTATTCTATTCTATATTCTATTCTATATATAGATAATTTCGTTCAGAATCAATTAAACCTTTTTGATAATTAAAAATTACAAATTCAACATCAAAACCCTCATTCAGTTGAACTTACTATATTAACAAACTACTAACGTGAAAAAACAGAGACACAAGAAAATTACAAAATTTTAATAGGAAGTTAAAACAAGTTCTTCTAGTTTATTTATTCTATATTTATAACATTGTTATAAAGTTTAATTAAAATAAGATATCCAGTCAATTACACGATTGAGAAAATTACAAGAGAAGAAATGCTAAGTTTATTTAGTAGTACATTATGATCAAAACCATGTACAACATAAACTTTGTATGTTCAAAAACAGATATTTTAAAAAAAATCTTGTACTTTAACGATCACTTTGGAATACTGGCTAGAGTAAGAATACCGATATTTTTGGGTCTAAAAAAATAATATTTGTGCATATCTCATATAAAAAAATGTCATATATATGTATATATATATATATATATATATATATATATATATATATATATATATATAAACCTCGTTTCACGATGTTCGTTCGCGATGTACGCCCAAACTAATGAAACGATTTTAAATTTTATTGGCTCATCGCGTGCATCTATTATATTCAACTTATATATTCAACTTAGGTTATAGGAAATTTTGAAAAGTAAATTTAAAATATAAATATATAATTTTTATAAATTTCAATAAACTTTGACAGAAATATACTAAAAAAAAACAAGACACTAAAATGACAAATGTCAAAATTTATGGAAAGTTAGAGAAAAAAGAGATGATTTTTGAAAAAAAAAATTATAAACAATATAATTCAAAAACATATAAATATATAGATATATCCAACATTTATATCGAAATAAAATGCAATGCTATATTAAAAATCACTGTTTATTGTTTTAAATCTAATCAAAAATCAATGTTTATAAATTTAAATAAATGTTGACACACAAAAAAGTGAAGTGTCATTTGTCAATATTTATGACAATAATTAGATAAATAGATTTATAATTCATATTTATTTGATTAGCTTACCATATTAGTTCGGGTACCAAAACTTCATTTAACATTAATCATAAACAAAGTTTTGACAGTTTAAAAAAAATTTATAACCACTTCAATAAGAAACAAACACATTAACACTTTCGGGACGGCACCAATTTCAAAACAATCTACTTTACAGGCTGTAAACTTGATTTCTATGTGTATGTTATGCAATTTGTTTGATAAAAATTTGTGGTCATTGAAGGACATACATTTTTAATATTAATTTATTTTTGATCATTTTATAAAAAATGGTGACGTTCAAAAGAATTTCCAAAATGCATAGCTGGTTGATTTTGACATGTTTTACAATAAAATGTTGTTCGCCGCCTTCCTCTTGGTGCTTTTCTGTCAGAACAGACAATACAATCCCTTTTTCTTTTAGAATTTAGAATATGCCACTGATAAGTCAGTATATTTGGTCATTTTTTTGCTGCCATAATGGTTTATATTTTCTATTATATTGTCTAATAATTCATTTATAAAATATAAAGTAGAAAAATCTATTGGATGTCTTATATTGCTTGGTATTTGTAGTCGGGGTGTTTGTTGATGTATGTCAAGGACAATCGGCACATTCGCTAATGTCTTACCGCTCTTCATTTATTTTGTCGAACTTCTTTTTTTTGTTGGCTGGATAATATCATCATCACATTCATCGATATAACATTTTGATGCAAACTGAGTCATTGTTTATAAAATAGCCTGTGCCTCACAGAGTATGTTTGTCCACTGAGGTGGACAGCCGTCCCCAAAGTGTTAATTATTCGAAGTTATTATAGAGACAATATTGACAATCAAATTATAGATACAAAGCATTGAAGTAAAATCCTGGCACTATGCAACAGATATTAACTACTCAGCTCATTCCAAGATTGCAATCGGTGCAATGGATAGAGTGTGTCAATACTGTCAGGCGCTGAAATTCAAAAATGAGACACGACACAAGGCATGTGCTGCGTATCTGACAAAGTTGTGCTTTCTCCTCTACCCACACCGCCGGAACCATTATTATCGCTACTTGCTGGCGAATCAGATGATTCAAAATTATTTTTAACTAAAACAAGAAAATTTAATAATTGCTTCCAAATGACATCAAAAATTTGCGACCGGTCTTACGATGGAAGACATTTTGAAAGTACATTCAAAATTCAGAAACTATTTTATCATAAAATTTCATCATTATTGCCGATGACTAATGACAATCCAAAATATCTGCAGATATTTTTGATGGGTAAAAAATTGGGTTTCACAGTAAAAAAATAACAACCAGATGCCAAAATAATTATATACGTTTGGTAGATAAAAGAGCAGTTGTGGTATTGCTTGAAAATTTTTTAGATAATAACAATAAAATAATTAAATACATCAAAAGAGTTACGCCGCATATATATATATATATATATATATATATATATATAATTTTATTTTGTATTATTTTAGGTCGTACAATCAATAAAAAAAAGTTTGTGCAATGAACTATTACGCATACAGACTCATGATTAGACAAAACCAGGACAACCATATCCTTAGATATCGGGAGTTTTTCCATCAATACGTAGTTGCAAATTACATCTATGCAAAAACTGAGAGCAAGAGATTGAGATTTATAAGCTACAATCAGGCTAAATTGAGATCGGAGGAAAACATTCACTTACGGGATGCTGTTGTTGGAAATATTGACGGGAACTTTAATCCAAACGACATCGGTAATGCTTTTATTTTACCTTCGAGATATATAGGCAGTCCAAGGAATTTGCAGGAATACATACAAGGTGCGATGACTTATGTACGAAATTACGGCAGACCGGATTTGTTTATTACATTCCCATATAAACCGAATTGGAACGAGATAAAAAGCTTTCCTTTACCGGGACAGCAAGCAAACCATCGGCATGATATAACAGCGCGTGTGTTTAAGCAAAAACTTAAATCGTTAATTGACTTCATTGTTAAATATTCAGTTTGTGGTATCACGCGTTGTTGGTTATATTCAATTGAGTGGCAAAAACGCGGATTGCCTCATGCCCGCATCTTAGTTTGGCTTAAAGATAAAATTCGTCCGGAGGATATTCCGGATTTAACAACTGATCAACAATTATTTGATATTGTCACAAAACACATGATTCACGGACCGTGTGGGAATTTCAACATAGGGTAGCCATGCATGGTAAATGGGAAATGCAAAAAAAAATCCAAAAATATATACTAATGACACAATTACGGACATTGACGGTTATCCAATGTACAGACGCAGAGATAAAGACCATGGTGGACAAACATTCACAATAAGACTGCGTAATTCAAATAATGTACTAAAAGTTGATAATCGTTGGGTTGTGGCATACTGGCCGTTAATTTCAAAAACTTATGAGACTCATATTAATGTAGAGCTTTGTAGTTTGGTCAAATCGATAAAGTACATATGTAAATATGTAAATAAAGGAAATTATTTGGCTATATTTGAACTATAAAACATAAATAAAAATGACGAAATTATACAATATCAATTGGGTAGATACATTAGTAGCAACGAGGCACTTTGGCATATTTTTAGTTTCTCAGTCTACCTGCAACCGCTGAGGCGATAACATGTCTAAAGGTCAACAAATAGTTTTACCTACAAACCGGTTATTTATACAGTTGTTGTTGTGAAGAACACAAGTGTGTTAATGTACTATTGATTTTATATTTCAAATTAATTTAATACTGTGAAAAAATAAAAACATTTGTTATAGTGAGTGTCAATACGTGTAGTAATTCATTCCCTTCGGGGAAATGAATAACATCCCGCCGATACTAGAATCTCAAAATGTGCTTCAAGATACTTCTATGACTGATGCCGATTACGTTAATAATTTTCTAATTAATAATGCAAATAACATAACTCCACAACCTAATATTTCTCAAGATTCAGTAATGAACGAAGATAGTGACTACAATCCGGGTCATCCATGGCAGCTGGCTCCAAACCCAAAGAAACGAAAAATACACGGAACAATTTCTCCGTACTCAATTAATTTACAAAACAGGTATGAACCTCTAAAAACAATTAAAGAAGTTCAGAAAAGTACCGGTAGCAATTCTCAAGAAAACACACCTAACCAACCAATCCAAAAGCCGCCTCCTATATTTACTTATGACGTTGATGATATGAACAAAATGATTCATGAACTAAACACAATTATCGACCCAAAACAATACACATTGCGCGCTGTCAACAATAACACAATCAAAATATTATGTGAGAATTCTGAAGTGTTTCGTACACTTACAAAACACTTTAGGAATACTAAAGTAACACACCATACATACCAATTGAAAGAGGAGAGGGCGTATCGGGTAGTCATTAGGTACCTGCACCATACAACGGACGTAAGTCAAATTGTCAACGCACTTGCTGCATTGGGTCACAAAGTCAGAAATATTACAAATATTATTAGCAGAGTAACTAAATCACCGCTCAATCTTTTTTACGTAGATTTAGAACCGAATAAAAATAATAAAGATGTCTACTTGGTAACAAAAATTTTAAATCACATTATTCGTGTAGAACCCCCTAATAATAATAAATCAGTAATACAATGTAAACGTTGCTTATTATTTGGTCACACGAAAAAATATTGCAACAGACCCCACGTTTGTGCCAGATGTTCTGATAACCATAGTACTGCCGACTGTAAAAAATCGAACGACGCACCGAACCGTTGCTATCACTGCTCTATGGAGCACAGTGCTCATTACCGTGGGTGCCCTATTTATCAAAAACTATACAATCAAAAATTCAAAAATAATCCAACAACATTACGTAATCGTATCACATCAAATAATGTAAACGCCACTTCTCGCTCCGACAACACAATGACGAATTCACATCAAGATCATAACCGAACCTACTCCCAGGTACTAAACAATAACAACAGTACTGAAAACATAACAAGTTCAGGGCCGAACTTCACAGCTTTTCTTCTAGAATTTAAAAATATGTTTAATCAACTGATTCAACAGAACACTATGGTGCTCAGTATGCTTACAACCTTAGTAAATAAAAGACAACACTAATGGCTAAATTTTTAAGAATTGCACTGTGGAACGCAAACGGAATCATTCAACATAGATTGGAAGTAATTACATTTTTAAAAATTAACCAAATAGACGTTTTATTAATTAGTGAAACGCATTTCACAAATTTTTCATATTTTAAAATACCTGGATATA
This sequence comes from Ctenocephalides felis, assembly GCF_003426905.1. NCBI lineage: Eukaryota > Metazoa > Arthropoda > Insecta > Siphonaptera > Pulicidae > Ctenocephalides > Ctenocephalides felis. The sequence continues at coordinate 5,947,313 of NW_020539726.1, read as the reverse complement.
CGATGCAACACTGCAATCATCCTGACGGTACAGCTCATGGTGGAACAGCTATATTAATTAAAAATACAATTGATCACTATCCTTTACCAAATTATCAATATGATCTCCTGCAGGCAACCTCAATAAAAGTCAAGTTACAGTCGTACAACATAACATTGTCAGCGGTTTACTGTCCGCCACGACATAAAATTAAACAGATTGATTTCGAAAATTATCTTTCACAACTAGGCCCAAAATTTATTGTAGGAGGAGATTACAATTGCAAACATACAAGATGGGGTTCTCGATTAATTACATCTAGAGGCAAGGAATTATTAAATGCAATAGATAAAAACAATCTCTCTTACATATCAACTGGAAGCCCAACATACTGGCCGAGCGATACTAATAAAATACCGGATCTGCTCGATTTTTTCATTACAAAGGATATTGATGAAAAATACATTGAAATAAAACCATCTTTTGATTTATCATCCGACCATTCTCCAATCATTCTAACAATAGGAGTTGCACCAATTCCTATAAAAAACAACAGAATACTTTATAATAAATTCACAAATTGGGAAAAATTTCGCAACACACTAAATGAACGAACAAATCTTAAAATGCGATTGAAAAATGAAGAAGATATCGATAAATCAATAAACGACTTAATTTTTAACATTCAGGAGTCAGTGGTACAAGCAACTCCAGAATTACATTTTCGTGAAGTACAAGATATCCCGCTGGAAATAAAAAAGCTAATACAGGAGGAAAGGAGGGCAAGAGCAAAATGGCAACGTTATCACAGGCCAGAAGACAAAACTCAATTTAATAAATTATGCCGATTGCTCAAAGCAAAATTAAAACTAGTCACTTCCGAAAATTTTGAACAATATATTTTAAGCCTGTCTAGAACGGACAATACTATCTGGCAGCCAATTCGGAATAATAAAAAACCAAAAATTCCAGCACCACCAGTTAGAGAAGATATAAATGAACCTTGGGCAAGAAGTGATCTCGAAAAGGCACTGCTTTTTGCCAAACATTTAACTTCAGTATTTCAGCCTTTTGACAATTCTACGGATACTGAAATAGCAGAAGAACTACATAAATCAATAGAAATGGTGGAAGCTATAACCCCTGTTAAACCAAAGGAAGTCAGCTATGAAATAAATAATCTAAAAGCAAAAAAGTCTCCGGGCTATGATTTAATAAGTGGTAAAGTCATTAAAGAAATTCCAAGGAAAACAATTATTGCAATTACATATATATTCAACGCTATACTCAGGATTGGTTACTGGCCAAACCACTTTAAGAGGGCACAAATTATAATGATACCCAAACCAGGTAAAAATCCAACGGATGTTTCGTCATACAGACCTATCAGTTTGCTTCCTATAATTTCCAAAATACTGGAAAAAATAATATATAAAAAAATTAATCATGATTTACCGACAGACATATGGATGCCGTCACATCAGTTCGGGTTCAGGCATAAGCACTCAACGACTCAACAAATCCATAGGATTGTTGAAAATATTAAAAAAACATTTGAACAAAAGGAATATTGCAGTGGCATTTTCTTGGACGTTCGTCAGGCCTTTGATAAGGTCTGGCATCCTGGGCTGTTATATAAAATTAAAAAACACTTTCCAGTTAAATACTTCAAGTTATTAAAATCATATTTAGAAAACAGATCTTTCCAGATTAGAGTGAACGCTGAACTGTCAGATTTCTGTAAAATAGGGTCAGGAGTCCCGCAGGGCAGCATCCTGGGACCATTATTATATGTTTTATTTACATTAGATATACCAATACCTCCTAACTCTATTATAGCTACATTTGCCGACGACACTGCTATCTTATTCAGAAATCAAAATCCTCTATTAGCATCTCAACTGACTCAAAATTATATCTGCATATTAGAGAAATGGCTAAACAAATGGCACATACGGATTAACGAATCAAAATCTGCGCACATAACATTCACGTTGTGTCAAAAAACTTGTCCTCCTGTATACTTAAACAACATCATGATCCCACAAGTACAAGTAGTAAAATATCTGGGACTCCATCTAGATTCAAGACTCACGTGGAAAGAACATATAAAAAAGAAAAAGGAACAAATTCTACTAAAAATGAAGGAGATGAACTGGTTACTTAGCAGACAGTCCAAACTATCCGTCGAAAATAAACTACTGCTATACAAGGCTATCATTAAGCCAATATGGACCTATGGTCTAGAGCTATGGGGATGCGCCTCCAAATCTAATCTGGAAATTATGCAGAGAACACAAACTAAAATCTTAAGAGCCATCCTCAACTCACCCTGGTATGTCACTAACAAAACTGTCTATGGCGACCTAAAAATGCTGACTGTGCACGAGACATATAAAGAACTATCATCTAAATACCGTAACAGATTGGAGATGCACCCAAATGAATCGATAAAGGATTTACTGCGCCCTCAACAAAACCCAAGATTGAAGAGAAAGTGGCCTCTACATAGTATTTAAGTACAATCATTAGTTATATATATATATAAATATATTAAGTAACATAATGTAAGATAGATCAGTGGATCCTATCTTATTTTAACATTCACATAATTTGCAATTTAGCTTATAGAAAAATGTAATTTTTCTGTAAATAAAACTATTAAAAAAAAAAAAAAAAAAAAAAATATTTTTAGTTTCTCAATTCACCAAAGAAAGCCTCCTGTCCAGCATCTTGAAAACGGACAAAGTATGTATTTTACTGAAGAAAATATTACACAAAGAGCAATTGAGCCACCGAAAATAACGTTGACAGATTTTTTAAACTGTGCAACGAAAACGGTGTATACGGTCAATTCGCAAAAACATTGTTATATACTGATAGCCCGCGTTATTTTACGTGGAACAAAATAACAAAAAGTGTTAGAGAAGAAAACAAGAAAATCATATAAAGACATCATAAGTATATTCAAAGCAGAAACATTGGGAAGACTCGTACACTGTACATTCAAAAAAAAAAATATTTCAGATTGCTGCTAGTGAAGTTCGAGGGCTTACATCTTTCCAATATTTGCGAATAGTAAACGGACAATTATTAAATACATATGAAGAGGCATGTCGAGAGCTACTGTTATTGGAAGGCGATAATCAATGGGACTTGCTGATGCTTTCTTGACATCGATGCAAAATAACATTAGACAATTATTTGCCATCATATTAAAAACTTATTATTCATCGCACGCGCAAAATTTGTGAAAAAAATATGAAAACTATAAGTCAAAAGACGTTTTATTTACGTTTAGGAGAACATATCAAATCCAGAACGTAGAATATACACCGGAAATTTAAATGAAGCGTTTAAAATTTCGAACTTAAAACTTGATCATTATGGATTGCAATCACCTAATCGCCCACTATCAGATTTTTTCATTATAGATTTGAAAAGAGAACAAAATTATGATTGTGAAAATTTAGCAAGAATTATAGAAAATAGTGAGCAATTACTTACAGAAGAACAGAAAATTATTTATGGTTGGGTTATGCTGACCGTTGAAGCAGAACAAGGGCGTTTCTTTTTCTTGGACGCACCAGGAGAAACAGGGAAAACGTTCGTTATATCATTGATTCTTGCAAAAGTAAGATCACAAAAAAACAGCTTTGGCAGTAGCATCGTCTGGTATTGCGGATACTTTGCTGGATGGAGGACGAAAATCACATTCTACTTTCAAGCTACCATTAGACATTTATAATAAACAAAATGCGATATGTAATATAAAAAAGAATAGTAGAATTGATGCAGTATTGCAAAAAAGTTTGATTATAATTTGCGATGAATGCACAATGGTATATAAATACTCTTTGGGAGCATTGCATAGAACTATAACGATAAAATTTTCGGGGGTGCTTTCTTACTTTTGTCAGGTAATTTTAAACTTTACCGGTCATATCTCGATCAACTTACGCGGATTAGATTAATGCATGCTTGAAACAATCATTTTTGTGGAAAAGTGTTGAAAAACTTTAATTGACCACAAACATGCGGGTGCTATTGGAGCCATTTCCATTAGCACAAATGTTTATGGAAGAATTAATTGATATAGAAAATGGCAAAATAAAACAGGAAACAAATACTGAATTAATGAAGAATTAAAGAAGATTTCTGCACAATTTATCAAGAAAAAAATGAGTTAATTAATAGTATTTATAACAATATACAAATAAATTATATGGATCATAATTGGCTGAGTGGAAGGGCTGAGTGAAATTTTCGAATCCAACAGTTAATGCCAGGCGATATTATGTCTTTTAAGTCAACATATACAGTTGTTGATGACAATGAAATTGTAAACTATCCTTCAGAATTTTTGAATTTGATTAACGTACAAATTAAAGTTTGTATATATTTAGTAACGTCACACACAACTATTACTATTTTAACTTGACAAAAATATTCTATTTTTATTATTGCGACATTTTTTAAATGAAAATGTTATGTAATTTTTACAGATGTTGTATTTTGCATTTCATTTATTCTAAGTTTAATTAAAACAAAACAACATACAATAAAAAATTAGTATTTCAAATATATTAACCGATTATGCATCCTAATTACATTTTGCGTTTCCGCATAGCATTATTTATTAGAATACATTAAGTGGCTAAAAACTTTAACTGTCAATCTTTTTTTGATTTATAACAGTAAAAGTTTGCTTCAAAATTGTAATTAATAATATTTTTGGGGCTTTGTCGAATATGAGGGACAAACGTATATATACAAAAATTGAATGTGTTATTTACAACGAGATATTGAAGAACTACTTGCAGAAATACTCGTATACTCGTAAAATTATCACTATGGCTTAAATAATAATACTCTTGAAGCAATAATTACTTGAACATTAAAAAATTAAAATTATATACGTAAATAGCATATGCTGGTAGAGAGTAAAATAAGTGCACAAACATAGATGGGACTGTGACGTCACTTCCTGAGCAAACGTTGCCGACAATCGCGGATTCTCCCGATTCATTCATTTATCACGTGCCGCCTAAAATAAAATTAAATCGTGTTCTTCAAATTGATGTGAAAAAAAAGTCTTATGAGACGCACTATTTTTTGTTGTGTGGCAAGTACTTCAGTTTTAACTCCGGGTATCATACCCGCCTGACGAAATGTTTAATATGTTCATCGAAGAAATTATACGTAATTCGTCAAATATAATTTATAAGAAAAATATTGATAGTTCTAAAATAAACAAATCAAATGATTTTGGATTAGCATTTTTTTTAAATCACACCATGTCATGTTGCATAAACAGCATTACTCTCATCTACTAAACTTCGTGGCCAATATGTTTTTAACGATTAGAATACACGATGAGGAAAATAAGAAAACACAAAGTCGATAAATACATTCGCCATTTTTTATTCAAAATTGTACTTTTTAAACATTAATAACTGAGTTATTACCATACTTGTAATTTACTATGTAGTAACTTGTAATTTATTTATTTCAATTTCAAGTTTTATTTCAATAACATAACGGTAATTGTGATGACTAATAATTTTATAAACAATGATAATATTATTTATAATATTTATCATAGTTAACTTAATTCAAATATTTAATTTTTAACAAGGGGGTATACAAATTTTCCTCACGCTGTCAAAATATCACAAAAGATTTGAATAATTCAAAAAACATTCAACGTGTTGATTAGTTTTTTGCTGAAGCAGATTCAGTAGTCTCAAAGATACGGGGCTAAAAGTGCCAAAAATCGTTTTTCAGCTTTAGAGATAACGGAGCGTCCGATTTTAGTGATTCATAAGACATTGTATTTGTATTAACGTGAAAAACTGATTAAATTTTTTGCGGTGCAGGTCAAGCGATTATCTTAGATCAAATGAAAAAAATATAAACAAAATCTCTTGGCGGACAAAAGTAATCATTAGACTTATTCACATCAAATTATGAAATATATTATAAACATTTAACAATAAGTAGAATTTTTTCTAATATTTCTATGGGACCCGTACAAATTTTTATCCGCTGGAATACCACGCGGCGCTTTCGCGGTTAGATATTTCGTCTATACGCAGCTAACGCAGCGCGATTGGATTGTTTTAAAAAAAAGATCAAAATTTTCAAAAGAATGGAAAATATAAAAAAGTCAAGTTTTTTCAAAAATGACAATATTCACAAAAATCTATTTTTTTCAGAATTTTCAAAAAATTGGAAGCTTTTTCAAAGTATTTAATTTTTGGTACGGGAAGTTCGAGCAATTTGCCATAAGGCACGATTGCCAAAACTTTCAGACTGTCCTAATATATTATATATGAAATGGTATAGTCATATTAAAATTTATGATTGTAATCTAAAAACACATTAGACAATGTGTAATGTGAAATCCAGATAAGGTCGTCTTGAGGTATACCAAGAGTACATCAATGGCTCTCTTCGTTGAGTAATATCAAACATAATTTGAGAATTCTTTAAATCTTGAAAGGTAATTTTCCACAAAATTTGCATGTTTTGCACGACGCAAAAATTCACATGGCTATAGCTACATTCCGTTTCACAAGAGCGGCATAATTAATACAACATGAAGTAACATGGAAAGCTATCAAGCATGGCATCTACCATCTACATCAGGGGTAATAATATTCAGGGGTTTAATTATAAGCGAGTAGTAATGAGGGTTGTAAAAATCATGCGAGTTTCGCATTAGATTCAATCAAGAGCCGTGTAAGGTAAAGGGACCAGCAACCTGGAGTGCTTTAGTTGAATATTCATATGTGACTCTGCAGAATTGCGTACAATCGTGTTCTGCGGCAACGAATTACAGTTCAAAGATGAAGCTGTATTATTCATTAGCCTAAATTGCTTTTCCTAATACAATACAATCTGATACAGATATCGCCTCGCTTTCATAGAATTCTTGTCGTAGTTAAATTGTTTTGGAATTCAAGTTGGAATGACACACCTGCTTTGCACGTTTATTGAAATACTGCCTGCGATAATATTGATCTAAAAGTATATGTTTGTACATATGTAGCAGAGGAGATTGGGTACGGTTGTGCCGCTTTTTTTGATCAGCAATAATTTTGTTAATTTACCAGTTAGTTGGGAGAAAAGTAAATTAAATGGTAATTTGAACCTTTGTCTACTAGCAAATACTGAAATACGATTGATTAGTTATAAAATCAAATAACACAAGAAAAGAAACAGTGTGACATCCGTCGACAACCGAGAGACGGTTGTGACTGGCATTAAAATTAGGTTGAAAAGTATATAAAATGATATTACATTATCCTTTCATAAACTATGTACAAATAAATTGTTAATATAATTTAGAGTTTTATTTTATAGTTCAAGAAGGATGAACTGAACTATTTCTTTGTTAAGGATTGATGTTAAAAATAAGAACAAAAATACATCAAAAAGGTAATAATATATACATATGTGGAAAGATTAAAGTTTAATCTTTTTGCAAGATTTTAAATGTTAATATCAATACATGAATATATTATAAATGATTTTCAGTTAGCCGGAAAACTGCTTCTCATTATAATAAAACCTACTTTAATCTGAAAAATGCCGGTTTGTATTAAAAAGTCTGATTCGAATAGTTATTAACTGTGAATAATATATTTTTTTATATATATATATATATATTTTTTTTTTTTGTTACAATTTATTTTTGTTAATCAAGACTTTAATGTCTTATTTACAAAATTGATATGAGCAACAAAAAATACAAAAATACAAAAAAATGCAATAAATTGAATATAAAATGAAAAAAGTTAAAATGAAAATAAAATAAAAACAGTAATACAAAAATAATAACAAAAATGAACTATGACGTGATTATGTATGCGGCGTACTACGTCAGGACGCGTGCAGACATTGGGCTAGGTGTTTGGTAGATCGGAAGGCCATTTCTTGCTCAATCTTCTTAACGGTCTGTGAATCGCTTGAATAGTAGGATTAGTATGCTGGATTAATTTATTGTTGAAAGATGAACTTCTAATCTTGATCATTTCGTTGACTGTTGAGATTTTCAAATCCTTATGTAGGCAAAAGTTCGAAATATACCAAGGCGCATTAGTAAGGATACGCAGAATTTTGTTCTGGCACCTTTGAATGATGTTTATATTAGATTTGCAAGAGCAACCCCATAGTTCGATTCCATAAGTCCAAATGGGCACTATGATAGTTTTGTACAGAAGTACCTTGTTATCGAGAGAGATTTCAGATTTCCTCCCAAAAAGCCAGTAAAAATCTTTTATTTTTAGTTGGATTTGTTTCTTTTTATATTCAATGTGCGTTCTCCATGTCAATTTCGAATCAATGTGCATGCCTAAATTTTTGACAGAATTGCATAGTGGAATTATTGAATTGTTCATGATGATAGGTGAACTGTTGTGATGTTTTAGAGAAACAATTATGTGATGAATAATATATGCAAATAATTACATCAAAAACATAGAAAAATGTAGTTATGTGCAAGAATAGATGTATCAGAGATTTATGAGATTGTGATATGTTCTCAAAAGTAATATTTTTTTTATAATAATGGTACTTCACGATTTTTTATTGCCTTTCCTTAAGTAGTATAAAAAAATATTTTCAATCTAAAATTTTAAGTTTTACTTACTAGTTGTTGGATGTCTAGTTGCCCAGAGTGCTGATTCCCATTATATTAAAAACCTCTTTACCCTGAAAAATACAAACTCAGGATACTTCAAATTTTACCCAAAAATATTATGAATACATACAAATTTTGTGCAATAGTTAATTACTAAATATATTTAATTTTTAGAATAAGAAAAAAAATGACTTAAATACCTAGAAGTGGCTTCGGAAAAATTGGTGATGTGAATCTAAAAATTTAAAATGAATTCCGATTTACAATCAATTTCAGTAGCTAATTTTAATATTTTATAAAAAAAACTTTTTCTTTTACTAGTATTACTCTTTCTACTAGTATTTTTAAGTAAGGCTTTCAGTAGAATATATATAAAAATGTATCACACCAGCTTGTAAAAATTAGTTTTAATTTTAAAATTTAGATCCCTTATGAATGTTCTTTCAATGAAAATTATTACTTCTAAAATTGATACATTTCTAAACTAGTAACTTCGATTTTATCAAAAAAGTTTTTATAAAAAATCTCATTTGCCACGCATTATAGCAAGTAGAGAATAATAACATTTCAATTTTTATTATAATTGAGTGGAGCATGGCATTGTCTCTTTCTTGAACTTCCCGTACAACAATTAAACCTTCGCGAAATAAAAATGATTAATCATTTTAAAAAAATTATTATAAATACTACAAAATTTATTGTCGTATTTTATAAATATAATATAATATAAATGCTAATATTTGAAAAAAACTTCATCCATGTTTATCCACAAGAACAAAAACATCATAAACAGACAACATCAAAACCATCAATATGCTTGTTGAATCGCTCTATTCGGATGCACCGATCTTTCAAAAACTGCTAATCTTTGCACTCTTTGTTTCGTACCTCCAAATCCGCTAGCGCAAAAATATTTAAATTGCTTATTCAAGTAATACGAATCGAATGTTTTTTGATGTAACATCGGTTGATCCGTGCTCCCGATATTGTGGATAATAATTGCATCCAAATATACAAACACACACGTGTACACGTATGCATCCAATTTTTCTAAGGTATGCCAAAATGTGAAAAGGCATTGAAACTTAAAGATATATAATATTTTCATTTTAAATTTTTTGCCCACTGAATGTTAAAAATATTATGTTTATTACTTAAAAATTAAAAATAATAATATATTCCATTATTAATTCTTTTTTTTCATTTTGTACAATAGTTATTAAGTATGGCTTTGCCTTAACGTATTTGTAATTACAATACGTAACCATTAACATATTTGTAATTACAATAGTTATTACGATTACAATAAACCATAAAAATACTAAAGATTTTTAATTTCTAGAATAAGGAAAAAAACTATATAATAATTAATTAACATCGTAAAACCTTTCAATTTAAAATAGAATTTTATGGATAAATTTAATACTGTATAAAGAAGCGATCAATAACCTCTTTCCTTCTGAAAGAATATTGAACGTTGAAATATCAAATGTCAGAATCCTCAGCAGGCTCTATGCATCCTTCCGCTCGGAAAATCCATCGCAGATTTAGTTTAAAGTAAAAATGCTCCAACACGCTGCCAACGCCAGGTGCAAACGACGTTATGACATCGTGACTATTATTTTGCTTGTCAACAAGGTAAAGATAGAAAACACCTTGACGCTGTAGGCATTAAAAATTTACAAACTTATGATTACATACTGTCGTTGCCCTGGTTTTGTATCATGGTTATTTTTAATAATAATCAGTAAGTAGGGAATGCCAAAACCTAAAAAGTTATCGACAACAGTATATCGAGATTTTTACTTTTAAAACCGATAATAAGGGAGGCTGGGTACGGTTGTCATAGAATCAATTCATGCAACTATGGGCGAATGTCACAACCGTCCACACCCGAGAAAGAGCTATGACACGCAATGAAATAAGTTAAGAAACAATTGGTATAAATACCAAAATAATTTATAAGTACTTTTATTGTTAGAAATATGTTACACGACACAACATAATTATTTTAACAATGATTATGAATATAATATAAGAACTTTTTTTCTTTATTAATGATTAGCAATCAGAGTATACAAATTTTGTGAGCTAATGTGTGACGTCAACAAAAAAAAATATAAAAATGAAATACAGTAATTAAAATACAAACAATGACAAAGATATAAAACAAAAGTTATAAATAAATATAAATAATATAATTGTAAGCAAAGAAAGAAAATAAGTATATTAGGATGCCTCCATTGAGTAACTATTCTAAGTGAAGGAAGGCAGACAGAGATTACTTGATCAAGTCAGCAGGCCAATTTCATTTAAGCCTATGGGTTATATTCTCATTCACAAGTAGTTGCAACAGTTTGTTTGTATGTGTCTCGATATTGTTGACTTGAGTGCAGATTTCTTCCTTGGCGACGTCTTTTATATATCTTTAGGTCATGATGTATCGTATGATTACTTACAAACCATGGAGCGTCGACTAAAGTTCTGAGAATTTTATTTAGCGTTCTCTGCATCTTGGCTATATGTGATTTGTTGGTGCATCCCCACAGCTCTATGCCGTAGGTCCAAACCGGTTTCAGTACTGCATTATAGATTAAAATTTTGTTATATAGTGAAAGTTTTGACTTACTACCTAAAGGCCAATTTAATTATTGCTTTTTTTGTTTTATTAGATATACTTTATTGTTTATATGGAATCCCCAGGTGAGCTTGGAATCTAAGTGCAGGTCTAGGTACTTAACAACATTGTTTTCGGGAATTTCATCGCCGTCAAGCGTTACTTATGGACAGCTTTGTTTACCGAGCGTGAATTTTCTATGTTGTGATTTTGTTTGATTAAATTTTATTTTCCAGTTTTTGGACCATTCATTTATTTTATCAAGATTTTATAAGATGCATCGGTTGGATCTTGCGCAACTCTCAAACCTGCAATATCGTTCGCAAATGTCTAGTAGGTGGTTTTTTTTAGTATGGGAAGATCATTCGTATAAATAGGCTGCTTTCATTATTTTCGGTTCAATTGTAGTATCGCCAACTTTGACTTGAAATTTTCTCCGAGTAAGATAGGACTCGAAAAACATCTTGAATGTTGGCAATAAATTTCCGATTTTGTAGATGAGACCTTCGTGCCAAACTTTATTAAATGCTTGGCTCACGCCGAAGAAAGCAGTATTTGCTGTCTTCTAAAGCTTTTTTAATAGTATCCACTATTCGATGGCACTGTTGCTTAGTTCTGTGACCGTTGCGAAAGCCAAATTGGTGGCAGATATTAGGTTAGTAGTCCTTGTGATGTTTGCAAGCGGAAGTTTCTTCATTATTTTAGATGTTATTGGTAGCAGGCTTATAGGTCTGTATGAATGTTACGCTTGAAATTGAAACTATACCCACTGATTTTTTTAAGACGTTTCATTGTAATTTTTTAAGACATTCATTGTAAACATTTTTCAAGGTAATGAATCGATTTTTATTATGGTCTGAGGTTATGTTTTCAGAATTAGAAATATTGAAATTTGACTTGATATTAATAACCGAAAAGACAGATGATAGCTAACAAACAAAGTTATCTATCTATATAAATTAACAGTTATTATTAAAACAAATTGATTAAAAAACTTTTTTTGACTTGTTAAACCAGAAGTTTCTAACCTGGAGACGCCTCCTGCTAGGGGGCGCAAAGCTGTTTCAGAAATATTATTTTTAAATGTTGAGTAAGCGTCAAAAACAAATTCAAAACAAAGTCAAATCAGCAAAATACGTGCAATAAATCCACAATTCTCGCTGCAAATTTCTCAAGGCAAATGTAACAGCATGAAAATAATATACCTTTTAGTGTAATATCAATCGGCGCTTGTAGCCGATTGATCTGCAGGCCCATAAAAAAATATATGCACTCATCCGAAGTATTCTCGTGCTTACTCGAGACTAACTTAAGTAAATAAGAAAAGGCACCTTTTTATTCTGTTATTTATAAATCAAATTAGTTCATTAGTTGTGTTGGAGATATACGCGTTGATATATAAAAAATCATTTCTAAATTATTATTGAGTTGATATTTATAACTTTAGATTTACCACCTAATAAAACTCTCCTGATAAAGAATTGAAATAAGTTAGTCATTATTTATAGGACATTATTTTATTAGTAAATAGTTAAAATTATATAATTATCAATAAAATATTGTGAACATTGTATCAACCGGGAAAACAACTATTGAGTTGTTTTTTCAACATGCCCCTTTGTATACAATGTGCCTGTACGGCCGACAATTGTAAATTCCACAAATTTATTAAATGCCTTTAACTGGACAGTAGCAAATAAAAGAGAGAATAAAAAATATGTACGAAAATTGAAAATTATAGAATGATTGGAATTTTAAAAGAAAGTTTTAACTATTTGTTTTTACACCCGACTTGTCTAATTCGCTGAAGAAATAAAATAAAGTAATTTTTAATTACAGAAAAAACGACTATATTAAAACATTTTGGCCGAAAAACTACTGTCATAAAATATAAAAATACATTGGTCGATGATTACATGCGTATCATTATCCTTATATACAATTTTGTAATTCAAAAAAATAAATATTTATGTAAAAATGTCATTCAAGTATTGAAAATATGATTTATGTTCTATACGGATGTATGTTATTATTACTGCAATTTGACTTATTATTGCTATCGTACTAAAATTTAACCCTTTCCACTCGCTAATTTCGAGATTTATATAAATTTCATCCGAGTGGAAAGGGTTATGTTATCAAAAAAATTGTTATCTATATTATCTTTGTATGAACATCAAGGAAAGTATATTATTGCTTGTAAAAATACTAGCACTTATTATAAAATGTAAACTTTATACTTTAACTTATTATAAAATGTAAACTAATCATATTCTTTCATCAGTGTACATCTAAATTCAAAAGTCGAATCAAATACTGTAATTAAAATTTAGAATGAAAGTATGTAAACGCAAAACAAGTTTTGACATCACTCCGAGTTAAATATAAACATAATATCCGTAAAAATAACAATATAAATGAAATAATATATCATTGTAATATAAAAGATGAAGTATACTTGTCCAGAAAAAAAATGTAATACTATAAAAGAAAACTGACATATTCTTTTAAAAGTTATAAGTCGATGTTTCTTCGTCTGGTCGGCTTGCTGTTCCGTACAGCAGTGTCACTACTGCGGGAAACGCTACGAAAATAAAAGCTAGATAAAGTAATTAAAATACATATATATATATATATATATATATAATGTTTGTGATTATTTTTAGAATTTAGTATTGTTCATGCATTTGAAATGCTAGAGCAAATTAACAAAATAATGCTTGATGGGACAAAATTGCGTTGAATAAGTGATTGTCGAAACTAATGCCTATTTTGTGACAAAGGACAAATAATACTACTAACAAGTGTCGACAAGTTGAAAAATTGCTAATTTCATTTTCAATTTCAATGTATAACCTTGAAGAGATATTTATTTGCAAATGTTTGTTTTATTTTAAAATACAATGGTATTGTTTATTTATGTATTTGAAATATTAAAAAGTTTTTTTATGATAGGTCACAAACAGTGTTCAACCGACCTAATAAGCAAGTAGTAATTTATAAATTTTATTAAAGTGAATAAATATTTTTAATACATGATAATATAAGGTTGGAGAAAAAGAAATCCATTATTTTTACGTGAACTTCAAGACTTTATTTGACATGTTTTGCATTGTCCGATTTAGGTCAAATATGCACCATTTTGTTCTATAATTTGTTGCCATTGTAATGGTAGTTTCATTATGCCTCTCTCATAAAAGTCTCGTAAAGCAGCTCAGACGGTGGCCAAACCGGGACTAACGGCCAGGAAGGTTCTGCTTTGCGTTTGGTGGGATTGGAAAGGAATCATTTATTACGAGTTGCTTCCATATGGCCAAACATTAAATTCAGACATCTATTGTCTGAAGCGAGGAATTGTCCAGAAACGGCCAGAATTGGCCAACAGAAGAGGTGTCGTGTTCCATCAGGACACCTGGCGTTCTATAGTGACTCGTCAGAAACTCCAGGAGCATGGTTGGGAAGTTTTGATGCATCCACCATACAGTCCGGACCTCCAAGCGATTACCATCTTTTTCTTGCATTGCAAAACTTTTTTAGTGATAAGAAATTGGCATCAAGGGAAGAGTGTGAAAATCAATTGCTGGAGTTTTTCGCTAACAAGGACCAAGACTTTTATGAGAGAGGCATAATGAAGCTACCATTAAAATGGCAACAAATTATAGAACAAAATGGTGCATATTTGACCTAAATCGGACAATGCAAAACATGTTAAATAAAGTCTTGAAGTTTACGTGAAAATAATAGATTTTTTTCCCCAACCCAATATAATTGTTACAACGTTTTAGATAGTTTTCCAAAGTTCATCACTAAATGATTGTCGTACACCCTGAACGGATCGGATAACCTACTACTGATAAGTGGATGTGTTTCGGTTGAGATTTCATGGCACCATCAAACCAGCATATCAAGTTCGTCTATATATATTCTCACTAGTTGGACTAATCTGGTATTCACTATCTCGCATATTTGCTGAGTAGTCAATGAATAAATAATTCAGCGTGTTAATGGGAAATTCACGAATGGCGTAGCATTCATTGACAATTGAGTTTAAGGCAAGTCGAATGTATATTAATATCTGGCAAAGGTTATTAAGGTTTATAACCGGTGCTGGGAGATCGATGGGGTCATATTCCTTCGTCAATCAAGCTACAGAAAAGTTGAACAAATAAACATACGGAAAAGATGAGAAAGTTTTAAGACATCGATACAAATTTCCTGTACATAATTTTGCATGGTTTTCAACTTCAATTATCAACAAACGGATCATCGAAATCTAAAAGTAATATACAGACATTGATAAATATAAAATACGATAATAAATAATAATGGGTAGTACTGCTCCAGGGCAGATCCGTGAGTTGGACTCCAATTTCTATTAGAGACTTACCATTACTATTACTATTGCTATTTCACATCTTAGTCTCCGCAATGAGACTATATTTCAAGTGAAAATAGACATTGTTACTACATGATGTCGGGTTGTCCAAAGCGGGGTTTGAACTCACGACTCTGTCCTCACGAATCCGTGAGTTTAACTATTAGACTATGGAACACACATAACAAATGGGATCTTTCTAACAAAATGATTTAATTTTTTGGAGACTATTGCATCATGAGAAATAACATTCTAGTAGAATAATATATGCAAACATTCATCTTATACAGATCGATGTAGTCATATTCCTCCTTGAATCAAGCTAATGCGAAGTTTAACAAATAAACATACGAAAAAGATGGCAAAGTTTTAGGTCATTGATTCAAAATTCATAAATTTAATATTTTAATTTCATTATAATTTTCAAATTATTAACATATGGGTTATAAAATTCTGAAAGTAATACAGATATTGATAAATAATAAATGTGATAATAAATAATAATGGATAGTACTACTCTAAGGCAGATCCGTTAGGGAAGAATACTGTGAAAGATTTCCCTTTACACCACAGTCTCCGAAATGGGCAATTTTCGATTAGAAACATATTTTTCATCTTCATTTTTAAATGAATATGGACATTATTATTGAACGATGTTAGATTGTCCAGAGCGGGGGTTGAACAACCCACTACAAAATTCTAAAAGTAATATACATGCATTGATGAGTATAAAGTATGATAATAAAAATAATGGTTAGTACAAGTCTAGAGCAAGTCCGTAAGCTGAGTTGAACTCTAACTCGATTTCCCATTGCTATTACATGGCTTCGAAATGGACCATTTTAAATTGAGAACATATTATTGAGTAAAAATGAGCAATGCTACTGCACGATGTCAGGTTGTCCAGAGCATTAACCATTACGCCAAGGAACACACATAAAAATGAGGTACTTTCAATAAAATAATATATTTTTCCAAGATCTATTGCATCATCAGCAATAAAATTGTAGTAGAATAATAAATGCAAACATATACTCTTCTCGCACTTTTTTTTTAATAAAGACATACCATATACTATGTCGTACAGGGGTGTGTTAATATAATCTTCTAACCACAGTTATTATATTGAATGTTCAAGTCCTGAACTAATTTCTTAATATCTTTGGGATTTATCTGATACCAAAAGCACCACACTAATCTCTCTTCGGAAAATGATCATAAGCAGGGCCGGTCCTGTCTTGCATGCAATGCATGCAAAAAATGCGGGCGCACGCCTTAGGGAGCGCCAAAACGAGTTTCGGAAATTAAATTTATAATATAATATTTATATTTTTTATGTAAAATCTAGAATTATTTATTTAAAATCTAGAATTATTTAAATAAAATTTAGTATACATAATAAATTATAATAACCAATCTAACTTAATTAGGGATACGAAGACAAAAAAAGCATTTATTTACATTTATTTTGCAATGTGATATCAGTAGAAACAATTAACCGATTAGTAACTCTGCAAATTAGTAATTAACAGCTTGCTCATTGCTTAATTTGCTTATTCAATTTTTTCTTTGTTTGAAGTTACCGTGGAATCGAAAAAATTATCTAGTGTTCAATCCCATAAGCTCAAACCTGCGAAAGATTAAATTAATTATTGGAAAAAATTGCGAGCTGATTTAGTTAAAACAGAACTTGATAAAAAATATAAACAAATTATAATCGGAAAAATAAACAATGGGGAGTCAGTGGTTAGAAAATGGCATGTTTATTCCGAGAATGTTTCGCTTCTGATGAATTTTGAATGTTGAAGACATGCGTGGTTAGTGTTATGGAAATCGAACAAAGATGAAAAATGGAAGCAAAATTTACTTTGGAGCAAAAATCTTAAGGCATTTCATACCTAGCCGTGACCATACTCTAAATTTAATAATTATTATCTGTACAGAAATAATACATTAAAAATATAATACGTTTTTTTTTCAATATTGCTCAAGAAATGTGTAATTTCTTTGCATTTTTTTACTGATTTTTGAACAATACTTCTAAAATACGTTGAAAATTTAACTTTAAAACAACAAGCTGATACTCTGAATATGACGGCTCTTACGATGTCAATAAGGAGAAGTTTACGACGCAATTTTGGATATTGTAAATGATGAAAAATTAAATTAAAAATTTAAAAATTTAAAAAATCTAACATGAAATACGAGTGTTATGATTGAAAATGAAAAGCCTGTTTTTTGGCACTCTTGGCATGATTTGCTCAATAGAATAAATCGCATAATAAATAAGTAAAATGCTTGAAAACCGAAATATTAATATTGCACATACGTTAAAAATAATTGAAATATTAAAAATATTTAATTATAATCAACCCGCGAATCGCCTCGATTTTCTAAATAAATTTAAAATCAATATGTTTTATACGCTTTTAGATTATATCTAATTTTTTGTGTACTAAATCCAGAATACATCAAAATTAATTTTTAAGAAATCTGTAAATATTTATAAATTTTAATGATAAACTTTTAAAACAGTTAATATCAATAAGGCGGGGGGCGCTAGAAAAAAAGTTGCATGCGGGCGCTAAGGACCCCAGGACCGGCCCTGATCATAAGCTGATCATAACCACCTAGAACATGCAAGGAAAAATCTAGTCCAAACTCATTGAATAACATTATTCTGTTTGATTAGCAAAATTAATTGTTTTGTCGTTTTAGTTCATGCGTCAAAAATTGAAAAATCTAACAACGTTGTCAAAGGATTTAGTTTAACAAATTATAAAATAAAATCAGTCTATGACGTTCGTCGCAGTGCCAACATTCTTTTCAATTTCTTGAAACTAGTAGCTTGTACTAATAGATCCATATAAAAATGCAACAAACATAAAACTAATTTATTATGCATATTATTACGTTCGGTTACTATGTTATTGATTTATAGAGACTGCACCCTACCAGAGAAGCTTCAGATAAGCAATCCAATCAAAAATGTTTTGTTTCTTAAGAAATAAACAATTAAATTTGAAAATAAATTATCAATCTAACATGAAAATAATTCACAATCGCATATTTTTTTTACAAAAAATATTATTGAAAAATTAGTTAAACATATTATATTTAAATATATAAAATAAACGAAAAACGGCATATCACCCACATTGTTGAATGGCATTATTGACCATTGGCACAGTTGGCACATTTGCAACAGCTATGATTTTATTTAGTAGTATTTTTAACCTTTTTTTGCTATATAGTCTTTTTTTAATATTTTAAACGACCGAGCGCTTTTAGGCAGCAGTGAAGATGAGTTTCAAATAGACATTCATACAGACAAATTTTACGAAATTACTCTTCGTACCGAAAATAGTGATGAATGTAATGATGATATTATCAAACCAACAAAAAGAAAAAGAAGGTTGACAAATTAAATGAAGACGGAAAGACATTAGCGAATGTGCCAATTCTCCTTCAATAATCGAGTTTGACATACATCAACAAACACCCCGACTACAAATACCAAGCAATATAAAGCATTCAATAAATTATTTTACTTTATATTTTACAAATGAATTATTAGACAATATAATAGAAAAAACAAACCATTATGACAGCATAAAAATGAACAAAACAAAAAACAAATTGTATTGTCTGTTCTGACAGAAAAGCACCAGGAGGAAGGCGGCGTACAACACCATTCTTTATAAAATGATCAAAAATAAATTAATATTATAAACGTATGTCCTTCAATGACCACAAATTTTTATCAAATAAATTGCATAACATGCGCAATGAAATCAAGTTTACAGCCGGTACAGTAGATTGTTTTTAAATCGGTGCCGTCCCGAAAGTGTTAGTAATTATGTGGAAGTTTATATTTTGCATTGGTTAAATTATTTAGCTATTATTTTGTAAAATCCCTTAAAAAATAAAATCAAAACATTGGAGCTGTTTGCCCCTGGTCGGTATCTCATTTTACCGATCATGTGACGATTTTTGAAAAAACAGCATAAAAAAGTGAATTTTTACAATAATGAAATAGCTTATTAAACATAGTCAGATAGTTGTCTGTTTCATATGATTGGTTCAGCTTACACAAAGTAATTGCTCAAAGTCAAAATGTGTACCTTTGTGTCCTAAATTTACTCTATTGCTAAAAGTCAAGTTAGAACTTTCTTATAAATGACACTTTTTTTATTATGCGGGATTGAAAATACATGTAAATCTACTTTGGACAGTATTTAGATATAACGGATGAAACTTATACAAGCTAATACAGCTCCAGCTAGTACACTTCAACGTACTTTTCTATTTCACATCCTAATAACCAGATGCATCAAAACTGTGATTTTGTTCAGATTTTTAATTTCTAATGGGTGATCAATTTCTGCAGCTAGTAGTATCTTATAAAATGGTATGTATTATATTGGTTGCTATTTATAATATCAACAAAAAACACTATTAAATAAACAAGATTTTCAATACTGATACAAAAGTTTAAGTTTAATGGTAAAGTCTAAAAATCGTACACAATTTACCAAAGCTCAGAAAGTACAAGTCAGCCATACCCTGACTCAATCTGATCCTGTCTGACATATCAAAAACATCAGAACTTGTCAAAAGTTGTCGGTATTAGTTCAGTTATTTGGTGTTTGTTTGATTGACTGGCAAGTGAGGTTTAATTCGACGTAATTGCATGTCGCGGCGCTTATAGAACGATTCTGCAATTAGCCGGAGATTACTAAGCCATGAGTAATTACCGCTGAATGAGTCTCGGTGAAATGCTATAAAGACATCACTAATAATTTGAAATGTCGGTAACGGCATTTCCAGGTACAGATATTAATTGCTTCGTGCAATGTTAAGGTTTGGTTGGATCATGTGAAAAAAACTTATGTCTTTATCAGAAAACTTAATTTCAGACCGCAATTCTTTATAACAAATATAAATTTTTATTATACAAAGATTCCTTAAAAATTAAATGGTAACCGACATCATCAAACCCATTGATTTTCTATCTTTTCATTATATTCATATAGGGAAGAAGCTAGAGGCTTTATGTGACAGGGTTAAGTAGTACCAGGCGCTATTCACTAAGATCTTAAACGACACTGAATTTTATTTTGCCTCGATTGGAAATATAAATTGCATGCATATATTCCCATAGCCACCGTCCCACACTCCGACGCAATTTACAGAAATGGGCAGGACCATCATTTTTGACAATGTACTATTATACTATCATAAAATTTCTGTTTGCGTTATTAGTGTAGACTATGTTTTGTCGGTTTTAAAAACCGGCTTACTGCCAAAAACTATGAATTTTGAAAACCGGTTTTCAGCGAAAAAAAATCGGTTTTTACTGTATAAATGGAAAATGACAAACATAACCAAATTTGATCCTTGGAATCATTATCTTTGGTCTAATTTACATATTACTTCAGATTTTTATTTAATAATTTAGTTTAGTGTGATTTCTTGTTGAAGAAGAGACAAAAAAATAAAAAAAGAGTTTTTAGCCCTAGAAGACTCAAATACAAGAGTAAAAAACTATTAAGCCTGGTTCGGTTGCGATGAGAGAGTATTTTCTATATCGGAAAATTTTGTGTGAAATAAAGGACACTTCTAAACAACAAGTCGATAGACGTCCTCAACTTTTTGAAATCATATTTTATTAAACAAAAAATTTTCGATTTTTGAACAAAATTGAAATAAAAAAAACTTACGAAACTATTAATTCATAACATAACTACTGTCTTATATTGACATGACAGAAACTACCTGATTCGTATCGCCAAAAAACGATTAAACATTTTGGTAATTGCGCAAAGTTTTAACAATAAGTCCACTTAAATATTATCAGTCATTATTATTATCATAAATGTATAATTGAATAAATATACAATGAATTTATGTGCTTATTGATATGCTTATAAGTTTATAATTTTTTAATTAACAAAATGACTGTCACAAATGACTAATGTCTTACCAGCAATGTCTTTCAAATAAATTCAATGAGCTAAAATATATATAAATTTAAAATTAAATATTTAAAATCCGTGGATAGATATATTACAGATATATTACAGTACATTTTTCTAGTTTAAGGCAAAATTTTGTATAAAATTCTGATTACAAAATAGTAAATTATTTTGAAAATAATTATTAAGTAATTAATAAGGAGTAGCAAATTCATTGAAATAATATCTAATTGAAGATAAAATATTTACATATGTCACTTTAACTGAAAAGTAGCATATTAGAAATAACGTAACATAGCAATAATGTATATAAAAATACGAAGGGCCGTGAAATTCACAAGGTGATTGATTAATTTATAAAAAAATATTTGAAGTATATATAATGCAATATTTTACCTATATATAACATTAATATATTGTATCTAAATTATAAAACTAGCTGTAAGTGGAATTCTGTCTTAAGGCATCGTGCCTTAAGGCAAATTGCTGAAACTTCCCGTACCAAAAATTATTATTTTTTTAAAAACGATTAACATTTTTGAAAAATTTTACTTTGTAAAAATAAGATTTTTGAGAAACTATAAATTGGACGAAGAATTACTTTTTCATGAAAAAAAAATTAAAAAAAAAAAAAATTCAAAAAAAATTTTTTTTAAAAAATTTTTTTTTTGAAAAAAAAATGTTTTCTTTATTTTGATATATTTTGGAAGATCTGAACTTTTTTTCAAATTCAAAAAAACAATCGTACTGCTTTAATTGCATAGAGACAAAATATAAAGCGGGTAAGCGCCGCGTCGCTGTCTAACGGATAAGCATTGGTACGGAACCCATAGGAATGTAAACAAAGTTTATACTTATTGTTAAAATCTCTGTAAAATATCTGATAATTTGATGTGCATATGTCTAATGATCATTTTTGACCGCGAAATGTCATTTTTTTTTACTTTTTTCGTTAAATCTCCGAAACCGCTGGACCTGCCCTCATGAAAATTTGATCAATTCTTTATCTTGTTAATAGAAGTAAAATGTGTTTCGAATTATTAAAATCGGACGCTCCGTTCTCTTAAAAACTGAGTTACCGTTTTCGGCACTTTATGCCCCGTATCTTTGGAACGGTTAGACCTGCCTTCGCCAAAAACTAATCAACACGTCTCCTTATCAATACAAATCGAATGCTTTTTGAATTATTCAAATCGGTTGATCCGTGTTCCCGAAATCGTCGACAAAAATTTGTTTTCGCACATACATACACATACGTCCATACATACACACACACACACACAAACACACACATACATCCATTTTTTCTAAGGTATACCAAAATGTTCAGAAACCTCTGAAACGTGAAGATATATAATATAAAAATTTTCATTTTCGATTTTTTTGCGATTACTATAACTTGCCCTACGGGAAGTTAATAATACAAAATATAAAGCAAATAATTCAGCCTAGAAAATACCCGCTTTTTTAATATTATGCTTAATAACATTTGCCTTATAATAAAAATATATCAAAAATAGAGCGACGACTCACATTAGCTACAATAAAAAGAGTGCGCGTAAGGATCACACGCTATTGAAGTAAAACTTATTTGATACTGTACAAAGTAGGTAACACTCGTGATGCACATATTTATTAGTGTCAACCATTATACACGTTTATATAATGAAAAATTATAAATTATATATTTATAATAGCATTAAAAATATGTATAATATTTAGAGACAGTAATGTTTTTAAAGTCATACTTCAAATATGACATGATCGGTTTGTCAATATCTAACTAAAAATTTTGTCTAATAAAATAATGAGTCATTTGTTATTTAGTTATGATACTATACTACTAGTTTCTGCAAAATTCCGTGGCTAAAGAATTTGTTAAGTTAAAGAGTTTGATGATTAAGAATGTAAACAAAATTTATACTTATTGTTAAAATCTCTATAATATATCTGATAATTTGATGTGCATATGTCTAATGATCATTTCTGACCGCCAAATGGCATTTTTTTTTTTTTACTTTTTTTATTAGATCTCCGAAACCGCTAAACCTGCCTTCATGAAAATCAATTCTTCATCTTGTTAATACAAGTCAAATGTTTTTTGAATTATTATCATTGAGTTACCATTTTTGGCTCTTTTTGCTCCGTATCTTCAGAACGGCTAGACCTAACTAATCAGAACGTCTCCTTATCAATACGAATCGAATGTTTTTTGAATTATTCAAATCGGTTAATCGGTGTTCCCGAAATCGTCGACGAAAATTTGTATCCGCACACACATACACACACGCACACACACACATACATCCATTTTTTCTAAGGTATGCCAAAATACTCAAAAACCTTTGAAACGTAAAGATATATAAAAATTTTCATTTTCGATTTTGTTGCGATTACTATAACTTGCCCTACGGGAAGTTAAAAATTACACATATAAATTGAAAAATTCATCTTTACAATTTTAGAAGTTGCTAAATCGCAATTCTTATTGCTTACGTTGATTTTGAGAGTGAAGACCTACAATTAGTTTACTTATAATTAGTATTTGATGTTATACTGCCAAAGTATTTTATACCTAAAATACCTCGATTAATAGATAAATACACAAGGGATTATTGAAAACATAATAAATCTTATTTATATAAATCTTAACACGAGGACAAAAGATATCAAACAAATATATTAGTCTTAAGAATAAGATTAAAAAAATAACCATCCTCATTGAACTAATTTATAGCTTACAAAATAAAAACCAAATATTGAAGTTATGTAATATAGTTTAGGAATATACAGCATATAATTCATATAAATATATAAAAATGTATGCTTGAAAAAAAAAACAAAGTGAAGTTTAACTTTATTAATCACAGAAATTAAAGCATTTTCTATGATTTTTCTAAAATAGAAAAAATAACGCATAACATAATATAGTAGTAAAAGAATTGTTCATATTTTACCATTGGAATTAATTTTAATATCTTAAATTATTTTATTATTATATGTGTAAAAATCAATAAATGGAATAACTATAATATTTAAACATTCTTCTAATAATTAGGTTTAGTGCGCTACTTTTGTTATAATTCTCTTATATTCTATCAGAAAACAGTGCTATAAGAATTTCAGAATAAGTACAAATTAAGTTATCAATACAAATGACTATGATAAATTGTATATTAATTTTATTGAATTAATGGGTTTATATAATGAGGTTTGATAAAAAAAATATATATTATTTATAATTATTAGTTATAATCGGGACATGGTGGACAATATACATTATTATTGAATTAAAATGTTTATATAAAGATATGATTAAAAAAACGAGAATGACTTAAATTACCCCCAAATATTTAAAATTTCAAAAATATTTGCAAATTTCATAAAAAAATTATTTTCCAAATACAAATATTCAAAGTTAAAAATATTTTATAATAAATGCATACTATCAACCTATGTATTATAACTTGAAATTTGAGAAAATGACATCCTTAATTATTGTAAGATAAATAAATTTCTATCAATGATGATGGTTCTTGGTCTAGATCAGCAGAAGACAAAGTTATTACATTTGAAAATCACCTTGAAAAAAGGTCCTCATTCCTCATTGTAACGCACCTAACAATCAATTCATTACTGATTATTTGAAGGACGGTAATTTCATAGACGAGCCCATTCCAAAAATTAAGAGCTCTAAAGTGTTGTACGAGATTAGTAGCATTAAATTAGGAAAACCCCCTGGTAATGATGCCATCACATTTGGACTTTTAAAACATCTTCCTGATAAAGAAAGTATTGCGTTAAATGAGGGCTGTCGTAATATCTGTTATTGGAGGGTTAACCATACGTATATACACCTATGAGAGTAGTTAGACAATCAGAAACTTTTATCTTCCATACATTTAGGTATCTATAACAAAAAACAAATCGATTTCAAGCATGAATTATATTTCGAATTCGGGTGGCAATCAGTAATTGCGAATATGTCGGTGAAAATGTAATATGCAAGTGGCCCATTCAGTGAACCATGAAAGCAGCTGCTGAAACATCATTAATTCATTACAGGTGACATAGCTATAATACTGTTATTGGGAAATGCACTCATGGCCTATTGCACGAGTATCACACACATAGGTCTATACAGATGTTAATATCACACAGGTAACAAGTCAATAGCTTAGAGCTCGAAAAGCGTATGTCTAGATATGTTTTGAATGAAGACAAGTAATTTCCTATTATTATTTAGTAGGGGCACAAAAGCTCATGTTGACTTTCAGTAATTATACTATCTGAACCAAAAAAAACTACATCCCAATACATAATAATACAAACAACTATTGAACTGTAATTGTTCAATAAAAATCCCAGTTAATTCCTAATTATAGAAATATGTTTTCTCTACTATTTTGCTAAAATTGTAATCTGTCCGTTTTTACCCCATAAGCAAGTCAAAGGATAAACACTTTTATTATCGTTTTCTTATTTTATAGCGATTTTACAAAATAATTGCTGCATTGTTTAACCAATGTGAAATATAAATTTCATGAGCGAGAAGACCACACTATATATGATCTTGTTCAGAATTGGAATAACTGTTAAATTAATAAATTTCTAGTATTTTTTCAACTTAATTTACTTTGTTATATAGTATATAAGAATGTGAAGTATTAATATTTTGTAAAATGTATAATACATATATTAATAGAGATTTTTTCTTGTTTCATACATAAAATTTAAAGAATAATTTTCATATAAATTAAAAATATTCAAATAATTCTGTTTCTTTTCTTCAAAAATAATTATAAAATCAATTTTGATTATCAAGATTTCCATTTTTTTTGATCAACACTTCAAAAAGTCTAAGATTTTTTTTAAATCATTTCATTGACAATTCATTATTCGTAAATTGTCTGCCCTCCTGATTGCCTAGTTGACCCTTTATAGCAAAAGAATTACCCTGATATTTCTAAAAAATAATATAAGAAATGTATAAATTAATAATTTCTCATAACAAAATGAACAAAAATGTTTGAACTGTTTGTAAACGATTTTCACGTACTTAACCATTGCTCTCTGATGCAGCCGCTCCGGCGGCAAAATACATACAAATTCCGCAATTCTCGAGTAGAAAGGGTTAATAAATATTTAGATATCTCCAATCCAAAAAAATTAAAACTGAAAAGAAATACTTCTGTTACAAAATTTGATATATGTTTATCACTTGATATTTACGTTGCAAGAGTTCATTAGATGAAAGCTCGTTTCATGTCAATATTATACGTAAAATATTATACTTGTTTTTTAAATAATGGTGTTGGACCGTTTTACCGCCGGACCTTTGAGCCCCGTTATACTCTATATTGGAATAGTAAAGTGCAAACTTAATAACTTCCTGAAGGAGAGTAATTATACAAAAAAATCTGATTAGCTAATTTTATGTTTTACAAAACAATCGACCGAGTCGTTCTGTAGAATAAGTAAAAAGTGCTAAAAAAAATTTCCTCGATTTATAAAAAAACAATTCAAACTAAAAATTCAAAAAAAGTTCGTAAGATACTAGTTTGGGAAGTGGACTGATTAATTTCTGGCAAAGACCATTATTTCATCGTAATAATGAGCCGCGCTCTTAGAAAATACAAACGTGCTTATGCGAATTAATTAATTATAGATATTATAGGTATGAACGAGACATATCAATAGCAATAGTTTTTAGTAAAAGCGGAAACTTTAGTTTTGAATTAAATAGTTGAATATTTTATCTAAATAGCTAAATCTTAATTATTATTGATTAAGTTGATTGCTTACAAATATCGGAAAGTTCATGCAACTTTGATTGATTGCTTTAACTCTTTCTCCATGTGATATTTGTCGTTGCACGTTTTTGTGGCTAGAAACGATAATAATTTTATTGGCAAGTAGTGTTATCAATACAGGTAATAAAGATATATCAAGTTCTGTACAAATGTAGACGTTAGCATTGTGGATACAGAGAGATTTTGTAAACTACAAATGTATACGTTTGCAGTATGGTAACAGAAAGATATTGTAAACTCGTATTAAGATTTTGATGAAAATGCAGTTTGTTTGGCAGATGTTCTTCATTAACAGAACATAATCTTGACCAAAGAAAGATGAAACGGAAGAAGGTTAGCCTTGCAACGCAAGTTTTTTTTCCAACGCATATGGGATGAAAACTCAGGTTACTTGGAAGCCAATGGAGGTTCTACAACATTTGGGTACTGGACAACTCTTGATATTGATATCTAAATTGCCAGCAGATTTTAAATTATTTCGTTATGCTATTTCTTACCACTCATAGCATATAAAATTTTGCCAAAAAATTTTGAATTTAATACAGTTAATAAAAATCCAAAATTCTAACAGGGTACAGACAAAAATCCATGCCTTAAGAACTGGGTAAAAACTATAGAAGCACATTTAAGAGAAGATGAAAGTGATTCCAAGGGTTTCATTATTCATGCACCAGAAATTTCAATCAAGATCCAATTAGGATCATCTCAATCTGGACATATGGAACTGAACTATGGGCTTTTTTTCTGAACTATGGGCGTTTGCAAGCAATTCAAATAGCACACTCTAAAATATGTAATAAATATACACAGGCACAATCTAAAATATGAAAATGCATTGTGAACGCACAATACGAGCGACACACGAAAATTTATAATTGAAAAGTACCATCAGGCGATAAAAAAACTCATGGCTAATAAAACTAGGCTGAGACAGAAAAAAACGTTAAATCTTTCATTAGTGTTGCATAATCATATCTATTAATTAATACTTATTTTTTAACATAATTATGTAAATATGTTTTGGACATAATATTTCATTATTTTTTATTGATTATTGATTAAATATTAGTTTTCATTTTGTTGATAATTCTTGAATCTTTCCGTCTAATTTGTCAGTAATGGTAAATTATTTCGTTACGCTATTACTTATCAGCCACAGTATATGAAATTTTGCCAAAAAAGTGTTGAATTCAATACAGTTAATAAAATCAAAAATTCTAGCAGGGTACAGACAAAAATCTCATGCGTTAAAAACTGGGTGAAAACTATTAAATGCACTATAAATTATTAAATACATTTGGGAGAAGATATAAGTGATTCCAGGGTATTTATCACTATTCATGCGCCAGAAATTTCAATCAAGATCAATAGGAAAATTGGATGTTCAATTTTCAGATTCATGTATATTTTATGTTGCTAATAACTGATGCAAAGCTGTGTGATAATATCTCACAGAAAAATTTAAAATTGTAAGTGAACAAGACGCCATATAAAATAGCTCCCAAAAAGCGCAAAAAAAGTCTCAGGGCAAATAAAGGCCGACTGAAACAGAAAAAACGTGTATTTTTTCATTAATGGCGCTGAATCTTTTCTATTTATTAATAATTGTTTTTTAACATAATTATTATGTTCTGTTCATATATTTGTTATTTATAATTAATTATTGATAGAAAATTAGTTTTTTTACTTGTTATAAATGTTTATAATTTATATAAAAAATATTTTTGTTTAGCTCTCATTTGATATATTGAAAATTTAGATTTAATGTAACTATATTATATATAAAGACCTTATCTAGATTCAAAACTAGTGCTAAATTTACATACAACAGTCATCGCGTCTCTATAGCAAGAGCGGAAAATTAAAATAATAAAACAAATCTATACCATTTTTGTTATATGTATTATTATTATCATCACTACTTCATTGCGATTATTTATTTTTAAACTTCACAATTTCGATATTTATTAACAATATTAGTTTTCACTATAATTATACAAAACCTTTAAAAACAGTTTAAAAAATAACAGTTATAATATGAACTTGAAAAGATTGCATTTTTCTTTTGTACTTAAAATGAGTTGTTTTTTAAATATTAATTATTTAGCATAATTTTTTATTTTACAGAATATTGGAATATTTTGTGGAAATACTCAAAATCATGGTAACCCATAAATAATTAAATAAACAATATTTATAAAAACATTAATTCTAGATTTTTTTTTTCAGAAAAAAAGTGAAAACTTTTGTTTTTTAAATTAGGTAAAAGAGTAAACCTTTAAATAATTATGAATAACTTGCCTAGATCTTTTTTAGAATGATGATTATGAACTGCTTAATATTCAAAATATTCTAATTAATATTACTTTATAAATAAACATAAGTACAATAATTATTACTTAATATAATATATTGAATTTTATTAGGTAAACTCTCTAAAGTAGTGTTAGAAATAAAATGAGCACAATTATTTTGTACTGAAACAACTCAGTAACTTGAACTATAATTATTAATTAATTGTAACATTTTAAGCAATAATTATTATTACCTCAATTACCCCAAATTTAATTACCCAAAATATTCTTCGAATAAACTGAAAAATAGTTTAAAGATTTATAAAATGGCTTGACGAATACTCATCAAATAAAAAAGTATTAAATTAAAAACATTTAAATACATAGGTACGATTGGTCTTTATAATGTAATTTGCAAAACAAAAATGCGTGATTTTAAAAACGAGATATGAAATTTTATCAATGCTATATATATATATATATATATATATATATATATATATATATATATATATATATATATATATATATACAAATCTACTGAAAATTTATTTGCTTTCAAAAATATTGATTTTTATGGATTTGAAAAATGGCAATTTTTTTCACTGTTTGGTCCTGCCTTTGTAAAAATGTAAAGGCTGGACCTATCTTTTCCCAAAAGAAACTTGCACATCTTCTCGTCAATACAAATCTGTTTTTTTGAATCATTCAAATCAGTTGATCTTTGTATCCAAACATACTTACACATAAACACACATACATTAATTTTTTCTTAGGTATGCCAAAATGTTTAGAAAACCTTGGAACGTGAGGATACGCAAATATTTCTTTGTTTCATTTTTTTGCTATACGGAAGTTGAAAAATCGACATTTAAATCGCAAAGCAAAGTTTTTATTTGATTTGTTTAAGATATATATTTTTATTTCTTTTTTTAATAACAATCAGATTATTAGCTTTATCTGAGTTATTTTTCCCGACATTAATTAAATATAATTATAAATAATAGTTATCCTAGTGGGTATGTACTATTTGATGCAATTTAACAGGATCAAGTTAATTGACCATAAGTTTTTTTTTAGTCTTCTCGTTTCTGGTGTAAGGAGAAGCGGAGCAACAAGTGCATATGAATTGAAATTTAAATTCGTTATTCTTAATTCATCCACCATTATTTCATCAAAAATGACACCTTGTATTTATTTCTTTGAGTGTGTTCCAACGTTCTAAGCTCCTCTCTAATGTTTCGCTAAGCCCGTGTGAGCTTTGCACGAACATTTCCTGGTGCAGAAACACATAGGTAGAGCAAGTCGTAATTATACGCGTAGAACGACGTGCAGCCGACGCCGTACATAACATACAAAGCTACACGACAGAACAAACAATAGCTGCTGCATATACAAACACGATCCTCAGGTGTACCACGTATGAAAAGCACTAACTGCTTCTGTGTTCTCGGTTGTCATTGTGAAAAACTGATAGAACGAATGTCCCGGTAGTAAAATACATTATAACAAAAAGTATTTATGCACGTACTATATTCTATATCGTAGCGAACGAATATTTATTTATATTTAAAGTGTGCTATAACAATGAGCAGAGTCAGTAGTTAATTATACTGCAAGAATGGTATAAACTAAACATGCATAATGACAAATTATATCTGACAAATAAATCAAAAAATATTTTACGAAATGTTTATTAAATTATGATTTATTTTAGATAACAAAGTGAGAAGTCAAACTAAATTACCAAAACCGCAATCTTTGTTAAAAACTAATTAATACTATCAATCAAACTTTGGTACCGGACATTCCAAAATAACCTGCATTGATCACATATGTAGCCCCTCTACACTTTGGAATGTTTGCACATGTGTCTTTGACGAATAGATATTGCAAAAAAAATCACTATTTATCCACCCTTCTGGTTGGGCCACACCGATGCTCTCAGCTGGAGAATTCATCATAAGATGTCCATTCTTTGAAGAGGAAATACGAAGAATGGTGGTATGTAGTGACCGTTAGCACTCATACAGAACAAAATTAAATAATTGGAATGAATTGCGTAAATTCTCACAATAAATATCAATATGATTACTGTCCGGCACTAAGGGACGTTTTAGTGTCCGGTGCTAAGGGACAGACATTTTCGTTCAGTTGATGGCACCTACTAAAATTGGTTAAAAGATCTAATAATATTCTACCATTTTACGAATAACAATCAAGTACAACTTTTATCCTTGCATACCGCTGTAATGTAAATGCATAAATATGCTAGAATTGCCCCATTGATATTTAGGTGCCGCCGTGATTTTGCGCCTAAAACAGCAAAGGGTTGCTCTCGCCGTGGCCGTGTGCGTTACAGGCGCGTGATCCTGTACCTGTGTGCCCCATATGCCCCTTTCACTTGTATTTTGAAATAAAAAGATTTATATTTGCTTAAATAATACGTGTTAAATAGAGTGTCCGGTGCTTTAGCTCAAAAAAGATATTAGTAGTGAATATTCACATTTAGTGAATATATACATTAATAGTCGCTCCAGCATTGAACGCAACAACAAAAACTAACGGAGACTACAGACAGTACAAAACAATGCTTTATGACTAGTAACTTAACAAATCAAGGGACCCACTGACGAGATACTATTACTCTACAAAATATATACATGAACACACTGATGTGCCGACTATACTTGAGCAAATAAAGAAGAAAACTAGAAATTTTTACCAGAAATGTAGGGATCACCCCCAATAATATTATTATCAAGCCCTAGACCTACACCAGAAATGGTTTGATAATGAAATGAAATGTACTCTTTTTGGGAAATTGTTAACTTTACCCTTTTTGCCCGATTATTATTTATGCTGATAGGTTATATAAAATATATAATTATATAAACATTGTTGGTGCGTAATACACTCGAATAATAAACTCACATATTATAGTCATATATTGCATGTAATAATGGTTCTTATATATTGAAATATATCTATTGAAAATTAAATTAAATTGAATCTAACTATATACTACTAACTGAAATTAGAAACATTTAGAAATGGATGCCTATAAAATAGAAAAACCTATAGAA
The DNA here is from genome assembly GCF_003426905.1 of Ctenocephalides felis. NCBI lineage: Eukaryota > Metazoa > Arthropoda > Insecta > Siphonaptera > Pulicidae > Ctenocephalides > Ctenocephalides felis. The sequence goes on along the minus strand of NW_020539726.1, from coordinate 5,914,524 downwards.
TATAAAAACATGTACATAATTATATATATATTGTGTCATATCTCGCATAATGCAATAAAATATTTCAAAATTAACTAAAAAGCTAACTTATTATATACTAGACCAGAAAAAAGGTGTAATGTTTTTTTGAGATATTATTAAGTTCCGATATTGATTGTAATCGTGCTTTCTTAAAAGCAATCGGCCTTAATTTTTAAAAGATGTCAAATATCTTGGTCAGTACGTACATACCTCAAAACAAAAAATGTGAAAGTGCTTTTCTGCAGATTAGGGTTGATAATGGAAAAATTGTAAGCACGCACTAGAGTGTGTTTTTCTTTTTGTATTCAAAATTGTAAAGTCTTTTCACTTTATTTTAATAAACTTTAACTAGTTGATATTGATATTTTGTCTTGAGGCAAGTTTCAATGACATAAAACACATGTTGAACTCAAGGTGGACTGAACAAAAATAATATGTCATACAATTCTGAATGATTGCAAGAATTGATGTAAGTAATCGGTACTCATTTTTAAAAATAAGAGTAATTTTAAGTGGGACTGAAAAGCAAAAAATTGACCGGTAATATTAAATACTATTAAATTTAACAACTTTGTAACTACATCTTCAAATGGAAGTAAAACTACGCATAGCAAAGATACAAGAGGTCAAAAAAAGTTTATTAACTTCTCGTAGGGTTAGTTATAGTAATCACAAAGAATCAAAAATAAAAATTTCCATATTTTTAGGCATACTTCAAAAAAAAAGTATGTATGTGTGTATAAAGGATGTATGTGTATGTGTGTGCGTGTGTGCGGATACAAATTTTCGTCGACGACTTCGAGAACACTTCAACCGATTTGAAAAATTAAAAAAAAAACATTTTAATTCAAAAAATTAAAAAAAAAACATTCATGTTGTATTGATAAGAAGACGTGCTGATTAGTTTTTGGCATAGGCAGGTCTAGCCGTTTTGAGGATACAGGGCAAAAAGAACCAAAAATGGTAATTCAGTTTTTGAGAGAACGAAGCGTCCGAACTGAATAATTCAAAAACCATTTTGCTTGTGTAGACGGTGTGTAGAAAATAGTTTTACAAAAAACTTCGTAATTTTGAAAATTTTCAAATTTTTGAAAAAATTTTAAAATTTTGAAAACAAATAAAAAAATCGCCCAATAAAATAAGCACTTATTATTATCAATATTATATTATATTAATTTACAGTATGTATTTATAATAATCTATTAGAACTTATTCAAAGCAATTATTACAATTGAATTGAATCGAATTTTTAATTACGGTACGGAAAGTTCCAGAAATTTGCATTAAGGCACTATGCCATGCACCCCACGAGTTTCAAAAAACATTCACATTGGCTGATCATTGTAGATTGGACAAAAATAATAGTACTTTATAAGATTTTGAATTATTGCAAAAATTGAAATCTTCAAAATCAGAACTCGTTTTCAAAATTGTAAGTAAAGATAAGTGTAGTGTGCATTCACGGTTAGAAGTTTGCAAATTACAAATTCCTCAATTTTTTATAGTTAACCGTTTGGTGCTTTTTCAATTGAAAAATATTTATGCGTTTAACAGTTCAGCGAAGGTTTCTCTCAAAAACATCATGATTTTTTCATGCAATTTTTATGTACAATTTTGTATAAAACTCTATATATATATATATATATATATATATATATATATATATATATATATATATATACCCAAAGGTTTGGAACATGGGATTACTTTATAAAATAGCACAGCTATCGCAATTATTCGATCTAGTTTGACGCAAAATATCAGATATTTTCAACTATATAATGTATCAGAAATGTACTAAAAACTAAGTACAAAGTATATTCAAATATAACGTTGAGATTAAAAAAGTCTAGTCGAATTAAAAGAGCTGATTTATTATGCAAGAACTTGGTCAACATACATGTGACGCTTTTTTAAATCAATTTTCCTAAAAGTATGTGCAGCGTTCCATGAGCGCGTTGGATTATTTAGCATTATTGAAAGCAACACGCGAGTACCTCGAGCATTTATAGAAGTATCCGAATCCCTCGCTTGCATAAAATGCTAGCAGTAGCTACACGAAAACTATTTCAGTCGCAGTTGCATTTGATGTAGGGGATTGCCGGGGGCACTTAATTCAATTGGGATTTGGAACACCCAAACTTACATGGAGAAGCAAGTGAAACTATTAAGTATGTTATAATCGTAATATGTATATATATACGATCGATAATTATAGAAGAAACCGGGATCGTCTTTTATTAAATGTAATTATTAACTTCCCGTAGGGCAAGTTGTAGTAATCGCAAAAACATCGAAAATGAAATTTTTTATTTATCTTTACGTTTTATAACCTTCTAAACATTTTGGCATACCTTAAAAAAATTGATGTATGTGTGTGCGCGTATATGTGTGTGTGCGGATTAATTTAAATTTTCGTCGACGATTTCGGGAACACGTATGAAGCGATTTGAATAATTTAAAAAAGAGTTGATTCGTATTTATAAGGAGACGTGCCGATTAGTTTTTGGCGAAGGCAGGTCTAGCCGTTTCGAAGATATGGGGCAAAAAGTGTCAAAAACGGTAACTCTGTTTTTAAGAGAACGGAGCGTCCAATTTGAATAATTCAAAAAATATTTTACTTGTATTAACAAGATGAACTGATAAAATTTTCATAATGGCAGGTCTAGCGGTTTCGGAAATCTAGTAAAAAATGCCATTTGGCGGTCAAAAATGATCATTAGACATGTGAACATCAATTATCAGTTGTTTTATTGACATTTTAACAATAAGTATAAATTTTGTTTACATTCCTATGGGTTCCGAACCAATTTTTATCCGTTAGACGGCGACGCGGCGCTTACGCGCTTCGATATTTTGTTTTTATGCAGTTAAAGCAGTACGATTGCTTTGGAAAAAAGTTCAAAATTTCCAAAATATGTCATAATAAATTTTTCTTCAAAAAGTCTTTTTCAAAAAAAGAGTACTATCTACAAATACGAAAAAAGGAGAATTTTCAGCCCAACAGCTCATAGGACGTAAGGTTTTGATTGCTGTTCCAAAAAAAAAAGTAAAAAAAAAAGTAGAAAAAAAAATTAAATAGTGTTAAGCAAAATTATTGAGTCAATGTATATGCAAGGACAAAGAGTATCGGGAACTATGCCATCAAGAAATATTGTATTTAAAAGATCCCGTAAAAATACAAATTAAAATAAATTAAATTTTAGTTGGAAATACATGCAATTTCAAAAATCAATGTCACAAACTGACCGTACATTTAGGAAGAAACCTATTTTATTCTGCAATCAATATACAAACAGAATTACAATTATATTAATACTTTAATGCATTTTCATAATTAAGTTGCATTTTTATAATTCCTTTATAATTTCATAAAACCAGGTTCAACACTTATTTTAAATTAAAAAAAAATCAAATTGAAACTGATTGAAAAGGAGAAAAATAATATAAGGAAATATCACAGAGCTTTTAGCGTGGCTACCAGCCCGTTGAGGTGGGAGTTTACGAAAAAAAATTCAGAAGAGTAAAAGTAAAATTAGAAAACATAAGGAAAGCCAGAAATAGTCCTAGCATGTCTAAGTAACTAAAACATGTCTAAAATTTACAAATGAAATTCCCTTAAAGTTATTTGAAAATCGAATTAAGTTGTTAAATTCATGCATTCAATAAAAAATTGAGGGTGATATGAAAATAAAAGAAAAATAATAAGTAATAAGAGAACGTGAGAAAAAAGTAATAATGGTTTTTCTAATAATTTCACATATATTGTATTATAAAAATAATATGAGAGAAAGCATAAAAATGGCATAGTATCCAATATAATTTGAAGCCACATTCTCTATAGTACTTTCTACGTTTCCTCTACATAGTCCTAATCTACCTACATGAAAATTTTATTTCGACGAATACACTAAAAGTTGCTGGGTGTCATATTTTTAAGGAAGATATTTTCAGTTTTGGTATATGTGGCATAATTATTTACAACTTTAATAAAAATTGAAGCTATTTATTAATTATATATTCATATCTCAAATGGCTTTAAACAATGTTTTAACAAAAACTTGAGTAGTTTAAATTATTTTATACTGATAGATAATTTGCAATTTATATTTTAATCAAGTAAATTGAAAAAAATTTCTTTAAAATACTATTATTTAAATTCACAATATTACAACTTGAATAATATTATTTAACTTTATGAAAATATTTTTATCAAATAGCAATGTAAAAATATTTTCATAAAAATTTGAGTAGTTAGTTGAGATATAAAGATATTCTCCTTTGGGAAGTTAATAATTTAATATTTCACCTTATTTGAATTTGAATTATTTAATATGAAATTGCAATGTATACAAAAGTTTGGTTTCAAAAATTGTGAAATTCTCCTTAAACAATGTACAACTTTGAAAGTAAATTGCGCAAAATTCTAGCCAAAAATATACAATTTTCTGAACAATCGAGCATTGAAATAAGTTGTTTAAATAATATATTTTTAGAGCAAAAATAGTATCAACATGCCATAATAATTAGACATTTTTTAATAGTTCTTCGTAATATTTGCATTGGATTCTTGGGGTAAAATAATTATTTGCATATTACATATCAGTAATTGCAGGTAGTACATTTTGAGATTTATATAATATAATTAGGGCAAATAACATTTGCAAAATATTTTTTATAAGAATAAATTATATAGATCTAACTATATAAAGTGCACGCAAAAGTTATATGAAATTTAATCTTAATAAAATATAAGGTTTCATGCGTATTAATAATTAGTATACATTTAGTCATAAACGCTCTTTAAATGTGATAATGCAATTTAATATAAATTTAATCAATCAATCAATCAATCAATCAATCTGATTAATATACATTCAATTTATATCACCATAAAATCGTAAACAATTTAATCATCTTCAATGTAGTTATGTCATTGTTTGGTTTACAAGAACACGTTTTATTCACAAATCTACGAATTTATAAAAGCATTTTTTTCAAAATTGTAGAAATATAATACAAATGCTACTATTTATCTCATTAAAATGTTATTGCTTAATTGAAACATTTTAATTCATATGAGAGCAGATGTTTCAGAGATTACTAATATCTATGCAAATCAAATTGAATCCGAATGCATCTAATGCAAATTATAAACTGTTTTTGGTGAAGTTTTTTTTATGGTCGAGGCTACATTTTGTATGTATCTCCACCATATGTTTTTAATTATAATAAAAATATCAAACGAAAAATGTTATTATACACAGGCAAAAATTAAAAATACTTCCAAAAGCGGTATATTTAATCTGCTTCAATTTGATGACACTTTATATTATTTTGGAAAAAGATTTAACAATTTTAAAAACATGAAATGAAATTCAAGGAATTGTTTATATTGTTGATAGATTTGGACCAATGTTTCAAAATCAATACTTGTCTCGAGAAATACGAATGAAAACAATTATAATATTGTTATTTACTTGAAGGCTTATATCTAAGTAAATATTTTTAAGTTTTTAGGACCACAAAATCCTAGATATTGTTCTGAACCATGTAACTGAATATGCAAACAAGAGACTAAAATACTGACGCTGAAGTACAGCGTTTTCCAACGATTCAACGATATTCAGAGTGATATCCCAGTTTTATCGAAATTTGAATAAATAAACCTACTGATTGGTACGAATTGGTAAATTAGTGGATTGTGGATGGCCAAAAAAAGTTTTGTAATATATCATGCAAATAAAAGACAAAATAGGTAAAACAGCATTTAACCCTCCGTCGGTCGGAGTCGTCTGGCCAGATTTTTTCGACATCAATTTAAAAAATAATACTTTTAGTAATCCTATCTTGGACTTGGAATCTCTGGACTCATCCTAAAATTTCATTAGCTGTTGATCAATGAAAAAAAACAGGACAAAAAATGTGTGCTCCAGCCAGACCACTCCGACCGTTCGAAGGTACATAAATAGCCGACCGAGGGTTAAGCAGAAAAAAAAGGATTAATTTTTTTCAAATTCCAAAATTGATTTGACCCTTGTAATTTCATAAAATTATCAAATGGCTTCATACAGAAAAATCATAATTATAAACAATGTTTAGAACTTTATTATTGCGACAAAGTCGTAGAAGGATTTATTTATATCTTCCGGATAATCCCGACTTCCAAAATAAATATGGTGAAAATGAAAGTTTGAAAAATTCCGGAGTATTTGTATTGTAGAAAATTAATTGTAGAATAAATTATAGATTGAGATGAAAATAGTATTAATGGGCTGATTGATTTGCACTAATTGATAATCTGATGTGATTGAAACACGGTAGCCAAAACAAAAAATCGAGGGTAATATATAAACAAAAGTTAAAATAGTGGTTAACAGAAACAGAAACAGAAAAAAGTTTATGTTTGCTTCAAAAATATATTGGAATTATGTTTTAGTATTAGTTTTATTCATTTTTTTATACACTTTTTTATCTACAATGAAAATGGCCCCAAACAAGAGATTAACAGTTAAAAGAACCTGAAACGCGGTATATTGTTTCTTCTAGGTGGAGAATTTCGCAGGCAAAATTTCAGATTTATTCCTTCAACATGGTTTTGTTTCAAAATATTAATTCACTCAGCAGAAAAAAAATTAAATACTTTCCTAAAAAAAATCAATATTTGTAAAACCATTAACTAATAATAGTTTTTTTGTATTTTAATTACACTATCAAATAGGAAAACGGCTTTTAAGAAGGAATACCATATCACGATAAACCTTACTGGGATTCAGCATAGCTACAAAACTCGGAAAGTGGAAACAAATTGAAAATCATTTTTCAAAAACAAAGCATTTTTTCAAAAACGATGTATTATATTAGTTTGTTTTTATCTATGTAAATATTTTACCCAAGTTTAAAAAGAATGGCTATGAACAGGCTTCTGCTATTAACAGAAAAACAATTGTAAGAAAAGTTTAACCGCTGCGGTAAAAAAAAGATTAATTTTGTTTTCAATTTTTAATTTTGTAAATCATATTTCAATATTAACCTAAAATTTTTAATTAATCTGTATATCTAAAGTGCGAATGAAACGAAACAAGAGAAGCACATTATAAAGAAAGATTGCAGTGTTTTAAGAGGGCTGCCGATGTTGATAATTCTCAAAACAAATACAAATTGTGAATAAAATCACGGACTTTTCATAGTCGCAACACAAAATCAATGTGATAAAAATACATGTAATGAAAGCAAGGTATTGATTCAGGGATGTTTAAGTTGACATATCAATTTAGGAATAAATGAGATTGGTTTATTTGAGTGCAGATGGCCAAAAATAATAGAGGGTTGCATTTGCAGAGAGTGAGAAAAAATATAGATTTATATTTTACAAAATTATTTTGTAATAGGTTACATATGTTTAATAGTGTAGTAATTTAAATTAAAACGACTTAAGGAAGAAAACCCAATCATAAATTCTTCTACTGCACAATAGGAATTTTAGCACTCGAGGTGAAAACTTTGAGAGAAAATTTTTGAGATTCATTTTTTCAAAATTCCATTTTTTCTAAACCTTGTTTTGTAATAGTTTGTATTATATAATATAATAACAAAATCATATAATATAAATTAATTTTTTGTTTTCAGAGTAAAGTGTCATTGGTCTTTTGTCAAATAGTATTAAGTCCGATATTGATTTTAATCATGCTTTTGTACATAACATATATCTTGTTTGGTACACTAAATTTTAAAGGTAAAAGTGCCTTTTAGCCTACTTTTCTTTCCAAACCCCGGATTCGGGTTGGTAATTGTAAGGAAGTAAGCGCCCATTAGAAAGTTTTTTTTTAATTTGAACCGAGTAGTTCTTTTTTTTTTCATTTATTTTACATTAAAAAATCAGTGCACAAGACTTGAAATAGGCTAGAGTAACGGGCATGCGCCTGGGAAGAAATTAAAAATAATGAATGCGCAAAAATGAATGTAATAATGAGCGAGACCCTCAAAAATAAATACAATTTTACATATTTTATATGTTATTATTTTTAATAATTTTTATTTTAAATTATAATGGCTTTTAAAAAGCTATTACCGCGCAATAGAAATTGTAGCATGCGAGGTGAAAACTTTGAGAAAAAATATTTCTATTTCATTTTTTCAAAATTCCATTGTTGAAAGATCTTGTTTCAATAACAGTTTTGCTACTTTGATATTTTAATTGAAATAAAAATGGCTTCAATCATGAAAAAGGCGATTATGGTAAATCTTACAGATTTATCATTGCAATAATACCACGGAAGTGGAAAAAAATACTTAGATCACTTCTTAAAAATTCGTAAAATTCTAATTTGTTAATAGATTTTTATTTTATTTTAATAATTTAAAGTTAATTATTATTACAATTTGTCTGCAAAAGACATTTTATCCAAAATGAAAATGGCTCCAAACAAGTAAAACACAATAATGAAGAATGCCTACATGAAAAATAAAGTCCAAAAGCGGAAAAAAATACAATAATTCTTAAAAAAATACATTTTTCTAAAATATGTTTCAGTAATAGTTTTGCTTATTTTAAATACCTTTTTATCTACAAAAACGGCTCCGTTTAGTAAATACAGTATTATAAAAAACTCAAGCGGGCTTTAAGAATTATAGATCTTGAAGTGGAAGATTTAGAATAAAAAAAAAATATAATTTTAGTTAAATTACAATGTCTGCTATTTTAGTAATTCTTGTTCTTAAATAAAAATTGCTTTAAGCAAGAAAACACAATTATGAAAAAATCTTACAGCGTCGTATAATTGGTACAAGATTTCGGAGATGGAAAACTATTTTAAATTGATTTCTTAAAAATTCAATATTTTTAAAACAAGTTTTGCTAAGTTTAACTACATTTTATGCAATATTAAAATGACTCCAAACAAGTAAACACATTAATGAGGAAAGCCCACATTGCTCTAGCATTGTTACAAGACCCAAAAGTGATTTTTTTTTAAATTTGTTTCAGTAATTGTTACTTATTTGGAGTACCATTTTGTCTACAATAAAGGCCGCGTTTAATGAATTCATCATTACAAAGTTCAATCGCACTTTAAAAATTGTAGATTTTCGAGGTGGAAGATCTGTGAAAATTTTTTTAGGTTCATTCTATCAAAATTCTATTGTTTTAAATATTTGATTCAATAGTGGCTGATATTTTAGTGAAATTTTGTTTAAAATTAAATTTTCTTCAGGTAAGACAAACACAATTATGAGAAACTTACAGCGCCCTATCATTGATACAAGAAATCGAAGTGGATTTCGGTGGACAATTTTAGATTCATTTGTTAAAGATTCAATATATATATATATATATATATATATATATATATTTTTATTTCCATTCTGCAATCTATAAAAATAATTATATTTAGCAGAGAATGCTGACAAGTGTTTACAATTGATTGTTTACAAATTAGTAGATACGCCCAGTGGTGTATCTACTATAGTTAATATATAAAAAAAGAAAAAACTAAAGACAAATAAAGAGAAATATATATATATATATATATAAATAAACTATACTAAATCTCGAGGTATTTTCCTTTTGAGCCTGGTCGGCTGGCCTTCCTGGTATAAGTTGCATGCTAGTCAATATATATAGTATTAGTTAATATAATAGATTGTTTCTATTTTAATAATATTGCATACAATATGCAAGTGGTTTCAAACAAGTTAAACAATACTGATGAAACCCTGCATCACTATAGCTTTGTTACAAGACCCCAAATTTTTTCGTAAAAGTTTTAAACATTTTTAATACCATTTTATCTATAATAAAACCGCGGTTTAAAAATTATAGTTCTTCGTGGAAGAAGATTTGGCGGAAAGAATTTCAGGTATATTTTTTCAAAATATTGTCAAATTCTTGGTTCAATAATAGTGTCTGCTATTTTAGTAACATTTTGTATAAAATAGAAATGTATTGAGATAAAAGGACCATATTATGAGAAAAGACAAAGCTGCATCATTGCAACAATTTTAGATTCATTTCTTAAAAATTTAATATTCATAAAACCATATTTTAATAATAGTTTTTTCAATTTCAATGACATTGTATCTAATATGAAAATAGCTTTAAACATAATAAACACAATTATCAGAGCTGTTCACAGCACCTTAGCATCAACTCGAGAACCTTGGAAGCAAATTGAATTTTTAGATTCGTTAAAAAAATCCAAAACCTTAAGAACAATTTCTTTACATTTCATCTAAATGGAAAACTATCCCAAACCCTAAATCACAATTATGAGTTTATACCGACTTGGCATTTCAAAAAGATCACAAAGGCGGAACAAGTATTAAATAATGTTTCTTCAAGTAGATTTTTTCAAAACCGTGTTTTGATAATTGTATTTTTAATTTTAATAGCATTATATATAACATGAGTATGAATCGAAACAAAAACACAATTGTTAAACAAGCCTTTGGTTTTGCCACATGACACCAGAATTGCAAAAAAAATAGAACCATTTTCAAAAAATGCAATTTTCTAATGACTTCATTATTTTTTAAAATTTTCAATAAAATTTTTTCTAAAATGAACATGGATTCAAATATGGGAAAGACAAATACATAAATTCAAAACTAGATCGACAGATTCACCAGAAGTTTCTTTGTTTCACAATCTTTTTCTTTTAAATCAAGTTTCGATAACAAAATATTTTTTAAATTTATTAACATGTCGCGCTATTGAAAATGATTCCAAATAGGAGTGTGAAACGCATTATGGTCGGTGTAAGATGGCTGAAGTGGAAATTTCAAAAAAAAAAAAAAAAAAAAGAATAAAATGGAACTATATTCATGCATTTGGAACTATAAGGATCAAGGATGAAGGATACACCATCATAAGGTTATTATAGAAACACCCGCAAATAAAATTATTGTATACATATACTAGTAAGACAATTCGCATGCATATGAAATTATAATGATCCAGGATCAAAAATGCTATTAGAGGAAAAATAGTAAGGGACGCAAAGGGAAAAATAAAATTTCTGACTCAACAAATATAAAAGTACCAGTAAATTATAGAATTATCTGGGAATATAAACCTTATCTATTTCACGTCACGTGTAATCATTCAGACGTTAAAAATCACCATAGCAGTGGTGCACAATAAAGTAAATATAATCGTACAAGAGGATCACATGAGCAGCGTAGAGGAAAGTCAACTAAGGCACAAAATAAAAACTCTGTAATGATAGGAAAACCCTTATAAAAGTACACATAGATAAAGGATAAAATAATAGTATACATATAAGTTTGAAAACACTGCCACAAAAGCTTAATTAACTGCAAAATAGTAAGGAGCATGGTACAAAATAGAAACATGATAATGCTAATGATGCAAAGGGAAAAATAAAACTGCAGACACAACAAATATACAAATATTTGTAAATTACAGAACAATCTGGAGAAATATCTATTATCTATTTCTCGTCACGTATAATCTTGCAGATGACAGAATTCACCAGAACTTTATTGATGTCCACCGTACTATGCAATTATTTATAAAATTAGAGCAGTGGTGCATAATAGTGTATACATAAAATTACGAGAGGTACGACAAAAAAAAAATCGAAAATTTTAAGTGAGGTATGACTTTAATGTAAGATTAGAAATGGTAAATTATTAATATTTGAATGCATGATAATCAGTTACTATGATGACGGTTGGCAACTGTCGAAAATTATTTATTATAATGTGTTTCTTAGTTGCTGATTGTATCTTGAACGTGCAGTTGATCATTGCTATAAAAGATAATTAAAAAATATTGGAATTGGTGTTATCAAAGTAAATAATTATTAGTTGATTAAGTGTAATATCAACAGTACAATAAGTAATAAGTACGTAATGAGTTGGTCTGAAGTTAGTGTTTATTCTAATATAATTGTATGGCAAATTATAGCATAGTTGATATATATATATATATATATATATATATATATATATATATATATATTAGCGTGGTCCTTATAATGGTTATTTTTGAATTTCCTTGCTCCCAGGGGCTCAAATGGTTCCAAATTCTCTGAAAGTTTTAGGTCTTAATATTAACGTTTAGATAGAGCGCAATTCAATCAAAGTTTTGAATGGAAATAGCATGGAAAAATTTTCAAAAATTTTAAAAATCATAATATATTTTTGTAATCAAATATTTTGTAATACATTTTTATGAAGTTGGAAATTATTAATTACAAAATTAACTTATTTTCACAAAGTAGTGACATTGTGCTATGGACCACCTAATTCTTATTTCTTATTTTCAGATGCTCCTGTGGTCGACTTAAAAATGGGCGCCGGATTAGATCCCAATGACATAAAAGAAGGTGACGATGTGTACTTCGAGTGCGAGGTGCGAGCCAATCCACCTGTATATCGCTTGGCCTGGTACCATGATGTAAGTGAAATAGAGTAATCATATGCCACTAAATGCAAAAAAAACAATTGTATAAAATTTATGTAAAATCTGCCATATCTTTAAGCAATATCATGATAGCCAACCAAAGTGAACTACAAAAAAAATACCAGCCATCGTTTAGATGTAATTAGCAACAATTAGAACTTAAGAGTTCTATAAACTGTTGAGCTAATTTGACTTAAAATTTAGGGATATTTCTACTTGAAAACATATTTTTATCTGTATTTCCAAGTGGAAACCTATGTTACTATTGCTTGACATCAGGTTCCTCATAGCGGTATCGAATCCGAGAGCTCTGATTCACTATCCACCCAAACAATTATTAAAATTTAAAATTCATTTATTTACATACAGTGTAAATAATTTGAAAGAAAATTTTAATATAATGTTGTGGTATGTTGATTATTTTAGAAAATAATCGAAATTAAATGCAATAGATTTCAAAAATATCATGACTTCTAGGGCTAATTGTAATACTGAGCAAATATAAACTAAATTACATAAATTAAATTGAAATTTTTATAAAATTGTGACTTAAAATTTTAGATTTTGAAAAAATAAAATTATCTAGATATTAGTATGAGCTATGTTAAGTGCAAAACCAGTTTAAAAACATTTGGTAAAAGCCTAACATATGGACGTTAAAGCAGTTCAAAAACTGAAGCTGTTTTAAGTACCATTCAATATTGAAATAAGGTACATTCACATTAAATTAAAATATTTTGGATGCTAATATTTGTAAAGTTTACTATGTTATAAAAATCGGTTATAAAAATATAATTTAAGAAAATAAGTTAATATCGCCAGTAAATGTGATATATTGTAAACATTCAGCAACAAATTGCAGATTTTTCGGAATTAAAGCAAATGATTTCATTTATAATTCTTAATATTTTAAAATCTTGATAACATTGAATATTAAAATATTGAAAAAATTAAAATATTCTGGATCTAGTAGGTATGAAACCGATGTCAGAGAAAAAATGTTCCATTCTATACGTCGACTTGCAAAATAAATTTACAGAGATATAATTTGTTGAATTATGAACATTGTAAGTCATTAATATAATTACGCACTTAATAGCAATAAATATTCGTAGACTCAAACCTCTACTTATTTATATTATATCAAATTATTATTTTTTTATGTATTTTTTAATAACCAAAAATGATAAAAAAAGAAAAATTCAGTTTTCGTTCTGCGCAACAAAGAGCAATATGAATTACTTTAACATTAATTTTTATAATGAAATTAAAGACTATAAGAAATAATACAAAATTTTATGCCCACGATTGCAGCTCTCCTAGTAATACGAAATGAAAAAAATATTATTAACCTAGAATGATGGCACAAAAAATTTACATGAGTTCAGTAGGAATAGTAAGGATCGTACTGAAAAAGAAAGTTTTGAGGAACATGCGTTTGAAATTTCGGAAGGAAAGGAAACAGAAGAGGATTATTGTGGTCAAAAGGCAGTATTTCCAAAAATTATTTTAAAATTAAAAAAAAATCTTCTCATACACATATTCTTCAATAGTTAAAACTTTGAAAATGAGAAACAAAACCAAAATCTTTTTTTTTTAATTTCTACACTAGAATTTACTTCTAATTTACTATTTATCATTTACACCTTTGTCAGGGTAAAGATTCAGTTCATTCATTTCACCCCACCCCACATGTCTAAGCTGTTATGAAGGTTATAGAAAAAACTGTTGAATCTAACTTAAGGCCTAACTAAGCAAAAGTGCTCACAACCAAAAAATTACAATGAAAGAAAATACTTTTGTTATAGATTTTCAAATATTACCGATTATCTCCCGATAGAAACATGGTAGTAAACAAGTTGAGGGCTAATTATGCATCTTCTTCCTTATACTTTCAAATATTGCTGTTAAAAAATTCTTAACTACACTTATTTTTCAGATATGAGTGGTGGACATTCTTACCCTCGGATCTTTAAGCCCTATATTATAGAACTTCAACACAGCTTGAAATATATAATTTTGCCTTATGGGGTTATATAATTTATTACCATCGCAGTTCTGAAACTACAGTCGGTAGTACTTCCCCAAAATAATAATTTTCACAATTCGTAACTCACAGTTTTATGTCAATCTTTGCCGAACATGAATATGGATTTCATTGTTACTATCAAGAAACAATTTTTTTTATAAATTATGATACTTTCTAAATTTTAGTTTAACGATTGTATTTGTACTAACATAAAAGACGGAATTCTACAATGATTATAAACAACAACATACATATAACCTTATATTTTGTTTCATAAAGATATACCGAATTCGTTTATCAGATACTGAATTTATTTATTCTTAAACCAATTACAATAATCCCTAAAGATAATAATTAGCTAACGCTAACAGCTTAAAATTAATTTTCGAAATAAATGAACAATATATAATAGATTAATATAAGGGAAAATATTAAATATATAATTGATTAAAATACAAGTAAATAGAATTTGAAAATGAGAATGTAAACCAGTGACACAAAAGTGGCATCATATCATAGAGATTTCATTTGTTGCAAAAAAAACTATTACCAATAATAAAATAATTTTTTTTAATTAATGAATAGTATCCAAATAAATTTACAAAACGTGCAATAAAAATTGAGATTATTTTGTTGTTGGCATAATTGAAAATTTTAAAACTTTTCGATCGATTTGTACTCATTTTATGTTTTTTCTAATTTTAATGCAATTTATATTGCATTTTAAATTATGTTCCTAAAATTATCATGTTGAAAAAATATTAGGACAGATTTGATATTAGCAAGCAAATAATAAATGCTCGTTATATTTATTTAATATGACATATTTCCTATGATAAATTCCAACTTACTTATTATTTTATAAACGATAAAATTTTTGTTTAAAACGTCACGCTTACAATTCTTGCTTCTGAAAGAGATGTTTTAATGTTTTAATTTTCACATATATCATTAATATTTTAATAGATATTTATTGGATGATTGGCTTTTTACTCATGCTCACATTGAAAATTTTGAACAGACGTAAAACTATGTAATGAGTTTAATAATTTGAAAATAAAATTAACTAAAAAGTAAAATATCAATAAAAAATTATTTCAATTAATAAAATAAAAAACTGCATTACATGAGGTACTGCCAAAGTAAAACTAAAAATGAGATTACTAGCGAGAAATTAAAAAAAAGGAAAAAGAATATTTGTAATTTATGTAGATTAATTTAACAATATCTAAAGTGTATAATAGTGAAAATAAAAATTATACTTCACAGAAATTACATAAAATATTTTACAAATTCAATATTAGACATATTTAAACATTTTAATATATTAAAAAAAGTTTATAAAGAACTTAAAAAAATTTCTGAAAAAGTGTAATTTTTTTTCTAAAAAAGTGTGATTCTGTTAAATTATAAAAAGTGTTGTTGAAATTCGTTATATTCATTTTTAAAAATTGTGTAAAACATTAAAATTATTAGGTTCAAGAAGTGAAAAGCAGTTCACTGTTTGTTCACTGGGGCAAAAGTAAATATTATGGTAGAATGGAATATTGTTTTTGAAGGTACACATTGTATAATTGGTGTAAAAAGTTAGGTTTTGATAATAATCATTTTGGTTTTAATGAATTATTTAATTAAATATCATTTTTATACATCTTATGATATATAATTTTTGGAATGTTGTTAGTTTTGGTTATGAGCACTTATGTTTAGTTTGCGAGACCATTTGAATGTACACGTTATTAAAGGTGACAAAATTTTTTAAAAACAGCTGAACTGAATGATGAATTCGCTAGGAGTTTTGCTGAACATAGTTAAATAGTTGTTTATTTGATATATGTTATGTTTTATTGTGATATAATTGGTTTGATTTTCGCAATATAATTGATACAAATGATTCTATAATTGTCCAAATCCAATTGAAAACTCAATATATATTAACATTGTATATTAATCATTTCCAGCATTGGCTTCTTTATATTAATCATAAAGGTATTTAATTAAGCCCAAGGGCAAAAATCTAATCCACAAAACTGGAATATAATTTCAGGTATAATGATATGTAAAATGTTAATATTAATATAATTTTACTTATTGCAATCAGAACTGTGTCTAAATCTGAAAACTGAATCAAATAAAGTTACGTATATTTCTTGTATCTAAAATCTGTCAAACTTTTTTTATTACAATAATGTTGTATTACAATAAAGTTTTTATAACAATAATAATTAATTATCAGGAAGATCTTGAACGCAAATAACGTATTTCTACAGAAAGTTCAAAAATGCTTGTACTATCTCCATTAATTTTTTCAAAGATTTAATTATTGCTTGCTTTATTCAACTCTTCTCTATTATTTGAATATGCAAGTACTTGTTTGTTCTAGACATTGTCTTTGCATTAAATGTAACTAGATAAAAAATATAGAATGCAACGCTTTAATCAAGCATTGTATGGCTTGTATTTTTATTTTGAATTTGCATCATACAAATTGTTAACACAGTTTGCTTCAAGGGGGTTGAATTATTATTAATATTTTTAAATATGTTTTAAATTATAAAATGAATTTTTAAATTTATTTTTATCCTTTATTGATATGGATTTAATTGTTTTGTAATTAATTTGCATTAATTTATGCACCAGTAGGTCAGCAAAACCAAAAAAGAGATATATTTGAATCAATTTTACTGTTGACTATTTGTGCTGCCCGAAACTAAAAAAATATGTATATACACATTAGTATTATACTATTATGTAGAGTTGCTTTGGCTAAAAATTCCCGATAAATTAGAGGTAGTGCAATATAAAATTGAAGAATTTATGAATTTAAAAACATTGAATTTTCAGGACATACCTTTCGATAGATCATGCATGTCGATAGAACCAATGTTTTATACCGATAAGAATCTTACTTAGTGTTTATTGAAAACAAAATAAACAAAAAATAGTTATATAAACAATATAAACAAAAGTATAGTTTTCGATTTTATGTGGAAAACTGCTTTAACTAGCAAAATCAGTTAATATTAAAAAAAATTAATATTGTCTATATATATTATTAGTATTAGTAAATAATATATATTATTAGTATTATATTTATACTCGAGTTTTGTTTTAAATTTATCGAAACCTCTCCAGTCGATAAATTCAGATTTAGTAGAAACTTTAAGTAAAATGTCAATGTTAATTGAGAGCAAAATGTGTTAATGATATTTTAACTAATATTATGACTAATTTTGCAAATCTATTTTCAGACAATTCATAATTCAGATTTTCACCATGTAGCTATTCGTATTAATAATTTCAGATTTATAAAAATATTCCATTTAAAAAAAAAACTATAAGAAGTAAAAAATGCAAATAAATAGGATATATGTTTTCTGACATAAATTTTATAAATTTATTTTTATAAAAATCAAATTATATTTTCAAATTTTTATATTTAAAGAATATCGCATTTTTGAGCTTAAGCTGTAAATATGTATATTTTTCATTCTGCATCAATTTTACTGTTCAGAGAGAATATTTAAATAAAAATATTATTGTGATAAATTATTTTTAATTGGATATTCTTCAGTATCAATAATGAATCTAAAATGATTTTATTACTTTTATTATTGCTTTGCAAAAAGTGACAAGAAATTGGACGGGCGATTTTACTTGTTGTTTTGACATATAAAAACGAATGTTCTTCAATGTCATAAACCGACACAAGCCATGCTTATTTGAAATTAAATTAATGAAAAGTAAATTTATGTGAAGTTTTATGGTTTAAGGTGAATCTGTAAAAACCTTTCTTATCAAAACCAGTTGATATTAAAGTAATAAAGAGTATTAGAAATTAAACTTGATTTTCGATTTCAATTTATGAAAACAAAAAACTCAATAAATTTAAATTTAGTTGATACATGACATTTCATTGTTCGGACGTTGAAGCGAACGCATCGTCAGCAGTAGAATTAAAGTGTAAGTGTTACATAATCTCATAATATTATCTTGATAAAACGGAGTGCATTCAAATTATACGTGTATTGTTGACATTCTAGATGTGCGCATTCCCCTTGCGGGATATGCTCGGATTTAAAACAAACTACGTCTATCAAAAGTGTTAAATTCATTTATATATATTGAATATAATAATATTAATATAGTGTGAATATTAATCAGTGTTTTAGTGTATGTGTTCTTTATCAAATATGAATACGAACGACCCTTCGGAGTGTCCATCAACATCATCGTTGCCAATAATGGAAGTCAACAAGGTTTTGCAAGACAATACCCGTAATAATACCGAATTAGTTATTCAGCAAATGAGAGAATTTCCATGAATATTTGGAACGAACCAAAAAAGTAACAACGACAGCAATTCAATTGTAAATACATCTGAAATGGACACAAGCGATATCATTCAACAAGACACCAGTGCCGATCAAGTCGGGGATGTACAACTTGCGTCATCCAATCAAGAACAGGGCTGGACAACAGTTATGCATAAAAAAAGACATCAATTTGATAATATCAATGATACCAATATAGCTAAATTAGTTAAAAAATCAACCAGGAATGCAAAAATGAATGAAATAATTCCACAAGTTCCGTCTATTGGCTCAACCCAACCCCTACTAAAAACTCTTTTGAGATTTTAAGTAGGGAAGAAACTGCGAACATACAAAATACTACTAATGTAATAAGACCACCACCAATTTTTATCCATGAAGTTCGCGATATCAAGCCCCTTACTCAACTGCTTGATACTGAAGCCAAAAATTACATAAAATTAAATATAAATGCGACACAAGTGAAATTAACTTTAGAAAATGCAGAAACTTATAACAGATCTTAAAACTACTAAAATCAGAAATACCCAAATGCATTCTTTCCAAAACCGAACTAAAAGGCCACTGAAAGTCGTTGTTAAAAACTTGCACCATAGCACAGATACGGAAATATTAAAAACTGAAATTGAGAAACTAGGACATACGGTAATAAATATCTCAAATATAAAAAGTAGGTACACAAAATACCCGCTTAATATGTTTTCAATAGATTTAGAGCAGAAGCCAAACAATACAGACTTTTACAAAATTAATTTCCTCTACAATACCAGTGTTGAGATTGAGCCAAGACACTTTGCCCGTGAAATACTACAGTGTTCAAACTGTCAACGTCTTGGACATTCCAAAAACTATTGTTTTAGATTGCCTAGATGTGTAAAGCGTGCAGGAAATCATTTAACCAAAGATTGTTCCTGGGAAGATAAAATTAATAAAAATGTTAAATGTGTTTTATGCACAGACGGAAATCATCCAGCCAATTATAAAGGATGCAGAGTCTACCAAGAGCAACTTGAAAGGAAATTTCCAATTCTTCGTCACAAAAATCACAAAGGCAAGAAAATAATTTAGTGCAACCAGGAAAGAGCTTCGCTTACGCAACTCGCCAAGATACGAATACAAATCAAACTTCACGGATAACGCCAATGTAACGAACAACAATACCAACAACAACAACAATACAACGACATTTCAGAACTAAAACAAATGATCAAAACATTAACAGAACAAATAAGTATAATCCTCAATCTATTAACAACCATCCTTTCAAAAAATAAGTAATGGCTACATCACTGAAAATTTGTTTATGGAACGCCAATGGCTTGTATCAACACATAAGAACTTAAATATTTTCTATCACACAATTCAATCGATATGCTACTAATATCAGAAACTCATTAAAAGAAAATGTCATTTAAGAATACCTAACTTTACTTACTATCTATAGCTCTGAACACCCAGATGGAACAGCACACGGTGGATCGGCAATAATAATAAGATCTAATATTCGTCATTATGAGCTAGAACCAATCTGTGAAAATTATTTGCAAGCAACATGTGTTAGCATTGACTTATCATTGTGCGCGGTCACTGTTTCAGCTCTCTACTGTCCTCCGAAGCATATTATTTCAAAAATCAATTTTCAGACTTTTTCAGTAAATTGGGTAATAATTTATAGCAGGAGGTGATTACAATGCCAAACAACTTCTTGGGGCTCGAGGTTAATCGCCACGTGGTCGTGAACTTCTTAAATCAATCGACTCAAATAACTATAATTCTATTTCAACTGGGAACCGACATATTGGCCAAGTGACTTGAGTAAATTACCAGACCTTTTAGACTTTTTTGTAGTTAAAAATATTAATGAAGATTTACTGAGAATTGAATCATGTCTGGATTTAACTTCTGATCACTCCCCAGTAATATTGAATTATTCAACAGTTTTAAAGTCTGGCTTAAGTGATCACCATCTAACAAATTATTTGACAAACTGGATTGCTTTTAGAAATATAATTGAAAGCAAAGTGAACTGTAACATTCCCCTCAAACATGAACATGATATCAACAATGCAATAAACAATCTAACGAGTATATTTCAAGATGCGGCTAAAATTCTACTCCCAAGTTCGCAGGCAATCGAAAATCATTGTGTCCTATAAATATTAAACAAAAACATTGCAATTAAAAGAAAATTGCGTAAAGTTTGGCAATTAACCCGCTCACCGGAAGATAAAAAAAGGTATAATAAAGCTTGCAGAGACCTAAAGGCACTAATTTTTCAGCACAAAAATGAATCATTCGATAATTACTTGAACAATCTTACTCCAAATCAGGATACCAACTACTCATTATGGAAGGCTACTAGAAAAATCAAAAAACCAATAAGACAAATCCACCTATAAGGAAATCAGATCAATCCTGGGCTAGAAACCCAATAGAGAAATCACAAATCTTTGCGGATCATCTATTTAATTCTTTTCATCCAGCTCCTCAAAATTGTACAGACGATGCTGAATATTTTATCCACCAGTATCTACAGAATGAACCTCGATACGAAGATTCAATTATAAAAATTTCATTATCAGAAGTAAAACATCAAATCAACAAAGCCAAAACTGGTAAATCTCCTGGACATGACAAAGTATCAATGAAAATGCTAAAAGAATCGCCCGCCATTGTATTCAGATTCATTACCATCGTCTTTAATGCAATACTGAGGATTCGCAAGTTTCCTACAGCATGGAAAATTGCAAAAATCATACTAATACTGAAGCCTGGAAAAGACCAACACCTAGCACCATCATATCGACCTATCAGTTTATTGCCGATTATATCAAAAATTTTCGAAAAATTGCTTTTGAGTCGAATAAATGATCATATAATTTCCAATGATATAATTCCAAATTATCAATTTGGTTTTCGGGCAAAGCATTCGACCTTACAGCAAGTCCATCGAGTTGTTAACATCATCAACGCTGCCTACACTGTAAGGAGTACTGTTCTGCAGTATTTCTTGACGTGTCTCAGGCGTTTGACAAAGTCTGGCACAAAGGTCTCTTGTATAAAATTAAAATAAATCTACCTTATTCAACTTACTCACTACTACAATCATATCTTTGCGAACGAAAGTTTTATGTTGATATAAGTGGCACGCAGTCAGAATTAAGAGAAGTGAACGCGGGAGTCCCACAAGGAAGTGTCCTAGGCCCTATGCTGTTTTTACTATACACTGCTGATTTTCCTCAATTTACCAATACTAATCTGGCTTTATTCGCGGACGACACATGCATTATAACCCGAAATCAAAATCCTGTTACGGTTTCAACTCAGCTGCAGTCACACCTTGATATAATTGAAAAATGGTTTACTTTATGGAGATTCACAATTAATAATTCAAAATCTGTTCACATTACGTTTACTCTTAGGAAAGATACATGCCCACCTGTCGCAATTTATAACGAACAAATTCCAAGCCAAGATCACGTAAGGTATTTGGGTATGTATCTGGACAAAAAAATTGAACTGGAAAATCCACATTCAAAAAAAGCGTGAACATCTAGAACACCTTCGAAGGTCGATGTATTGGCTCCTCAGTAGTAGATCAAAACTGTCGATGTACAATAAAATTTTTTTATACAAGTGATTCTGAAACCATTTGGATGTATGGCATCCATCTATGGGGTGCTGCTAAAGTCAGTAACTTACAAATAATGCAACGTTTTCAAAATAAAATACTCAGGCAAGCAATATCCGCGCAAGGTATGTACCAACGTGGCTAATTCACCAAGACACGGATACACTGACAATCAGTGAAGAAATTAGAAAGAGTGCCCATAATTTCAAGACCAAAGTTGACCACCATCCAAACGAACTGATTGCAAGTCTCTACAATACCACACACAATATAAGATTAAAAAGAACACAATTAATAAATCTAACATATTAATCAGTAATAAGTTGTTCTACAATATTATTTAAAATAGGTGTGTGTTTTGTTTTGTTTTTTACTTTGTTTATAATTGTATGTTTATTTGAGTTTCCTTTTTCTTTATTATACCAAAATTATAATATAATTTAGTACACTAGTAAAAGGTGAACCACTGGGTTTTCCTTCTATAATTTAATGTTATTTGTCAAAATAATTACTCAATGTCTTTTTATTTAGATAGATTGTAATTTATAAGAAAATAAAAATAAAAAAAAAGTTGATACATGAAAAATTTCAATATATATTGAAGTTAGAATGTGTTAATATTTTAACAAATAATTAGTAAATTTGCGGATCTATTTTCAAATAATTCAGTTTTTCATTTTGTATTAATCAATTGTGATAATTGACAAAAATATTCCACTTTAGAAAAGGAAAAAAAATATAATATACCAAAGACTTTACACGGAAATATTTAATTTATATATTCTCGATTTTTGATTTAAATTTATAAAAAAAAGTCAATAAATTCAATTATAGTAGATACATGACGTAAAATTTCAATATATATTGAAAACAACATGTGCAATATTTTAAAAAATTATATATTAAAAAAAATCGCAAATCATCCTTTATTCAAATCTGATTATTTATGAAAATATTGCATTTTTAAAAAAGGAAAAATACTGCACACTTAAATATTTAATTTATCTATAAATGATTCAAACATTTTTAATGAAGTTTAAAAAGTCGGTAAAATTGCTTTCATTGTAAGGATTAGTAAAAATCTTTATTTTTGTTTCCGCGTCAATTTTGCAATTAGATAATATATTGAAAAATAATACATAATTATGATAAAATATTTAAGAAATGTTTATGTTAATTTCGCAACAATTATTGAATACATAAATTTAAGATAAAAAACGTATCTACATTAAATGTGTAAAATTTCGCTTCATTTTAAGATGTTTTTTAAGATATAACCTCGTATCCACCGTTAATTTATCTTTAATTGTTATAAATAACTGATTCTCATATTACATAATTTTCAATTTTAATTTTTTGTATCTTTTCATTGACAGGGTACAGAGTTACGACATGATTCGGGTGCCAGGGTCATCATTAGTGCAAATTCTTTGGCTTTGCAAAAAGTGACAAGAAATTGGACGGGCGATATTACTTGTTTGGCAGCCAACACACAAGGCCGAACATCCAGTGCACAACTTGCTTTGAGAGTTCGATGTACGTTGAATATTTTTATCTGATTTATTTGCCATTGAAAATATTATTGATGACTTTCAAAGTATGAAACAACTTTGTTAATACGGGACTTAATAAGAGAAATACGCCTGCGATGGTAGTTTGTAATATTTTATAACCTTTCGACATAGTGTTACGGATATGTAAAATATAACATGGTTAAAATTTGGAATATATACAGCGCTTCTTCTCTCAAGATATGATATAGATAATGAACTATTAAGATCAAAATTAAAATTTCAAAAACAAATTTTTGATCCAAAATTATTCAAATATCAAAAAAAATATTGTATTCACAGTTAAATAACAAAATATGTAACACGATATTAATGGAAAATAGTATCAATCGTATATTATAAATCAACAATTGATACTGAACTAGATATACTTTTTTGTCTGTGCAAGATTCTTCTCTAAATTACTAAAAATTACAAATTAAAGTAAATGTAGATTAATGTTGATACGTTTTTTATCTATTTAAAGTAGATCAAGTAAAAATGGCCTTCAACTGGCATTGCCAATAATCTTTATTATATGCATTTATCGTAGTTTAAAATTTTACTAATTGGGAAAAAGTTTTTTCTTGTATCTATGCATGTAATAAATATGTTACGTCTCACAGAATTAGAATCTATTTGCTCGATTCAAATATATTAAAAATATAAATGCCAAGAATTTTTTTCCAAATTGGAACTTACATAGTTTCACAGAGGTAGATTAAAAGTGCAACAGTGTATATTAAGTTTATGATAATATATATTTTGGTATTTATTTATGATTAAAGGTTAAAATAAGAAGAGCTTGTAACATGCAGTAATTATCGTAATTATCAAAATAGAAATAACTTTAATTGCTTATAAAATTAACTCTTTGGGGACGGCTGTCCACCTGAGTGGACAAACATACTCTGTGAGGCACAGGTTATTTTATAAAGAATGATTCAGTTTGCATCGAAAAGTTGAATATATTATATATACCAGTGTTAAAAAGTGTTGTATTATGAAAATAATTTTAAGTTATTTTAGTACTCTTTTAGCCTTTTTCTTTGCTATATAGTCTTTTTTCAAATATTCAAAACGACTGAACGCTTTTAAATTGGGAAAACGACTGGTAAATTTTGTGAAATGAGCAGTAGTGAAGATTACAAAATAGACATTCATACAGACAAATTCTGCGAAATTACTATTCGCACCGAAGGTAGTGATGAACGTGATGATGATATTATCCAACCAAAAAAAAAAAGAAGAAGTTCGACAAATTAAATAAAGATCGGAAAGACATTAGTGAATGTAGTAAATTCTCCTTCAATAATCAAGTTTGACATTCATCAACAAACATCCCGACTACAAATACCAAGCAATATAAGACATCTAATAGATTATTTTACTTTATATTTTACTAATGTATTATTAAACAATATAATAGAAAAAAATAAACTATTAAGGCAGCATAAAATTGTACGAATATACTGACTAATCTGTGGCATATTCTAAATGCGAGAGAAAGAAAAGCACCGGAGGAAGGCGGCGAACAACATTTTATTATAAAACATGTCAAAATCAACCAGCTATACATTTTCGTAATTGTTTTGAACGTCACCATTCTTTATAAAATGGTCAAAAAAATTAATATTATTAAAGTGTGTCCTTTAATGATCACATATTTTTATCAAACAAATTGCATAACATACGTAATGAAATCACGTTTACAGCCGGTACAGTAGATTGTTTTGAAATCGGTGCCGTCCCGTAAGTGTTAAGTTATTCTGCAATCTGCAATGTTATAACCAAAAATGAAAATGAAATAAACAAATTTTTAATCATGACAAGCGCCATGATTCTGATATTGAAATAAATTCAGCATTACAGAATATTATGCCCTCCCGGAAAATATCTAGATAAAGATCACAACAGTTTTGATTTTTTATTATAAGCATTATATATATATATATATATATATGTATATATATATATATATATATTCTGAAGGATGGCAAAATGTTCAGAAACCTTCAAAACGTCGAGAAATGCAAACATTTTCAATTTCGATTTTTGGACGATTACAATAACTTACCCTACGGGAAGTTAAAAATGGTTATAATAGTGTGACGAACCAAGGCATAAATATAGGTTTAAATAGGTTATCGTTATTACTATATTTGCTATTTGAATATAATCATTATATGCCAAATTCAAGTGAAATACTAGACTTCTTTCAATGGAATGAACTCGGATTTTCTTTCGTCTATCTTTTTGTTATCTTCTCTAGTTTATTTTCAACTTTGCTAAATAAGCGTCAACGTCAACTTGAGTAGTTTTCTTGGAGGTATACCGAAGCTGAATTTCAAAATTTAGAATATTTATCAAAATTTAATTGTATACATGATGTATTACTAAAGTTATAAATTTACGACCAAAATCAGTTAAGTTTAGTGCTATGGTGTTTTCAGGATTTCAAAATTCAAATTCCGTCAAATTGACGGTATCCTTACACCTAGTATTAACTAGTAGTGCATGGCATCGTGCCTTAAGCAAATTGCTAGAAATTACCGCATAAAAAATTTATATATTTCAAGAAGTTTTTTAAAACCTTCGAAAAAATAAAACTTGAATTTTTTGTAGAATTTGAAAAAAATACTTAAAAAATTTGAAATGTTTTATATTTTGAAATTAGTTGAAAATTTTGAACTTTATTCAAAGTAAACGGCGCCGCGTCGCTGTCTAGCGAATAAACAATAATACGAAACCCATATAAATGGAAACAAAACTTTTTGTTGGATTTCCGAAATTGCTAGATCTACCTTTTCAAAAATTTAATCGTTTCTTAATTTTGATAATACATATAAAATGCTTTGTGAATCATTCAAATCGGACGCTTTGTTATTTATCTCAAAAACTGAATTACCATTTTTGGCACTTTTTGTCCCGTATCTTTGAACGGGCTAAACCTGCGATTTGCCACAAAAACTAATCAGTACGTTTCTCCCCAGTAGTACAAATCGAATGTTTGTTTATTTATTCAAATAGTTTTATTCGTGTTTCTGAAATCACCGATAAAAATTTGTGGCCGCACATACATACGCACAAATATAGTCACATATTTTCTAAGTTATGACAAAATTTTCAGAAAGTTTTGAATGATAAATATATGAAAATTTTCATTTTTTTAGGTTAATATACATTTCGTATTTTGATTTTTTTTCAGTTGCACCGTTATGTCGGGCTAGCGTCGGAGGCCTGATAGGCGCCTCCCGGCACGAGGCGATCGCCCTAACGTGCGAGGTTGAATCGGATCCGGCGCCTCGTTCCTTCCGCTGGACGTTCAATAATTCGGGCGAGCAGAGGCCGCTCATCACGCCCGCACAGCAGAACGAGCACGGGCCGGTCAGCGTGCTGCGATACACGCCCGAGAGCGACCTCGACTACGGAGCGGTCAACTGCTGGGCGGAGAACGCCGTCGGTAGACAGCAAACGCCTTGCGTTTTTCATCTGGTGCCCGCGGGTAAGTTGAAGAAGGATTTACGATGTGGAAGATAGATGTTCTTATGGGAGTTATTATTGTGTGTGTCTGAAGGCAGCGGAACGATGGAACATCAAACATTCATTTGTGTTTATTCAACATAGCTTTTTAATTTTAGTTCAGAAATTATAATAATATATTTGTTAAGAAAGATCCAGTAATATGAATATTTGCCTATGTGAAAATACTGAAAACCTATTATTAAACACGATGGATTAGTAATAAAATCCAATCACTCAAAAGGGCGAGTGTTTGGCATGGCAAATACATATGTGATAACGACTATTATTGTCAGAAATATGTGTAACACAACATAATCATTTGAACAAAGCGTATATATAAAATATAACAATATATACTATTCATTTTTTTAAACACGTTTAACAAGAAATCCTTACGTTTTTATTTTGATCAATTTTTCCTTATCTTTCTCTTTCGTATTTTGTCTTTGTTAAGTTACATTTTTCTTTATCTGTTTAATCTTTACCCGGAAGGACAAAAAATACATGGCATCATCATATGTGTACCCACAAAATTTGTCACAACCGAACCCGACGCACATCCTTAAAAACAAATCATCGTTAAAACTAAGAAAATATTCTATGCAAAAACTAATAACTGGAAATTACTAATGTTCAACATTTAGCAAAATAACAAACAAAGTGATCTATCTGTATACTAATAATATATTAAAAGAAACCGAACAAATAAGGATTTATTTACTATTGCACATGTGTATTTATCATAAAAATTTATGATGCATATTTAACAATAAAATGTTTTTCAGAGCACCAAATTATTTTTTTCCTAATACAAATCTTAGAAATTTCAAAGGATATTCATACTATTGATTCTTTTCAAAAAAGCGATTAGCTTGTCAGTACAAATATAAATGTTAGTTTGAAAATTTTATTCAGCAATTCTATCGTCCGTAAAAAAATTTCACTAGGAATCTAAGTATGCTTCTGAAAGAGCACTGCAGCTCAAACTGTTAATAAAAAACAATACTTTATATTATATACAACTAGTAAAATTTAGTAATTCAATAATTGTAATATTTCGTTAAGTAAGATTTGTAAACCAGTAATTATAACCAGATATAGACTATATTTCTAAAAATGTATATCATGCTAACTATGGCAAAGATTTGTAACAGATAACTAAGAATACTACAATGATATTCTTTTGAAAATTTTCAGAATTTTTTATTTTTATTTCTCTGAAGGAAATTTAATTTTTTGTCAAGAATATCAGCGACACAGATCTATAATACTATAGTATAGCAGTATAGCAGTAACTTATTATATATTGACTTCAGAATTTCTCAACAAAAAAACGAGCTAGTTAAAACATGTTCATGTTTTTAAATTACTTCAGATAATCAATTGCATTATAAAAAAGGAGCTAGTTAAAACATATTCATGTTTTTTAAATGAACTAGTTATTATAAGCGAGCAAACATTCTAACTAAAATCATAGAAAAAAGATGCAATCTCAGCTAATTTTGTTTGCATTAAAAATTCAGTAGTATATCAACATCATGTAAGCATAATATTTTAGTCAAATAACATATTAAGATGAAGCACAAAAGGTAACGCGCTTAAGAAATCATCACCGAAGTTGCACAAATAAAATGTATATTTACAAATGTATTTAAAAAACGACTAAGGTTTACCTTGCTTTGCAAGAGCTAGCGCAGCTGCGATCGGCAAACCACTTATTAATTGGAAGAAATCACTAAATCACTTAGCTCAAAGTTATTCTAAACACCAAACATATATAAATGTTATTATAGAAAAGAACTGAAACACTTTGTAAGGTATTAATAATATCACCTACATTATAAGATGAAATTCACAACCGACTGACCAAAATATGTCCGACAGAAAAGAAACATGCCGCCACACATACCTAGACGCGCCCGAATTAGGAACTGACCTATAAATATCGATACGTCTATCTAGTTTGTTTACAGTGTTGTCAGATGACAAATATTGGCATTGTCTCCTACATCATACCGAAGTTAGATGCATTCAATCAAAGTATCAATGCGGCAAAATCAAACAAAACATATAACTTTTTCCCTCTCTAAAGCAATGCGGTCTACAGATCATGCTAATGTCGGGCGCGAACTCAATGTAATAATATAAAGTTGTTCATACAAACATCTTTCTTCTTTTGGACAATATCTCAAAATCAGTATAGCTTATGACAACTGTCTCTACCCTACTCTGGCACAAAATTAAATGTGTTTGTCAAAAAATTAAATCTAACTAATCATCTCAATCAATATACCTACATAAATTTTTATAATAAGCCGTTTTCACATTTGCCATTTTTTCATTAAATTATAATAATTCCTAAGGCAAATTCTCAAAATTAATCTCATTTCTGTACGGTTAAGATAAACGGGAACGGTTGACCCATTTACCTGCAGGTGGCTTGATTATGTCGAACACCCCATGACCGAAGACGACACTGATTGTGTGACAGTGAGATATCTCGGATTAGCATATGTGACAATCTAATGTGTTAATTGAAATCTTGATATAGATTGACTTGATTTTAGTTGATTAAGGTTATTGTCTTACGCCGAGAGAGATTCAAACATGATATTAACCTGCACTCGTAATGCAATTTGAATCAACTCACTACTGATTTATTGTCGGTATCCATTTACATTAGTAAATGGAATGGTAAATGATCTAGTTATTTGTTATAAGTATATTTGATAAAATAGACGTACATCAGGAGAGAAAGAAATTTCAACTATTGTCAATCTCAGCCAAATCAATTTAAAGCTAGTTTTTCAACTTTGAAGACGAAAAGCACATTACAGTTTTATTGACGGCAGCGGTTTACATCAGTAAATAGAAGTTTCTGAATGATCGGCATCATTATAAGTTACTAAAATTAAGTTTTCATATCAGCCAAATTAATTTTAGTTTTTTACTAAGTTTTTTACTATGATTTCATAGGTTTTATCGGTACCGCATTACATTAGTAAATAGAATGGCAAATTATGGATTTACAATGATCTAGAGTTGGTAGATTATTACATTTAAGATAATATTTGATGAAACAAAAAAGCTTTAGAAAAAAAGGCAATTGGAAAATATTTTTAAACTTCAATTGTTAAACTTTCATGATTTAATGGCATCACTATAAGTTAGCTTAAATCAATAAGTTAGCCTAAATCAATTTACCAAATCTTTACCAAAAACTAATCAGCACGATTCCCAATCAATATTTTTCGAACGGTTTTTGAATTTTCATAATCGGTTCAGAATTGCGGGATAAATCGTGGAAGAAATTTTTTCACTTTTCTGCTATTTATGAAGAAACGTCTCAGACGATCGTCCCACAAACGATAGTTCTCGTCGAGATACATCGATTCAAGTTAAATTTTTGAAATCGGCTCAGCTGTTTTCGAGAAAACGTCGATTTACGGCAAAAAATCTGTTCACACACACACATACTTTTTCCAAATTTGGTCTCATTCGATTCAGAATGGCTTGAAACGTCGAGAAAACATAAAATTAGCGAATCGGATTTTTTGATGAAAACATAAACTTCTCCTTCGGGAAGTTAATAATGAACATATTGTATTTATCAATCATTTTGATTCATTGTGATAGAAATAATTATTGCAAATATATAATGTCCTAAGGTAGAAAGATATGTACTCAATTATTTTGTATCATACCACACATAATGTAATAAAATATATTTGAACCTTGACCTAAACGTTTGAAGTACGTAGAATCATTTTATTAAAAAGAGTGAATGTAAATTTGGACAAAGCAGACCCTCTGTTGAAATTATTAAAACAGTGTAAAAAAACATTTGTTCGATTTCAACAATTTTCCTTAGGCAAAATGCTGTAGACAACTTATTATTTTATTCAATCTTGAAAACATATTCTCTAAAAGTATTAATAAAATATGAGAAAATATAATACCATAAACTGACAGAATAAATAAACACAAGATGTTAATTTGTGTCTGATATATAATTTTGCAGGTCCACCGCTGCCACCATCGAACTGCACTGTGTCTAATCGGTCAGCCGATCTCGTCTTAATCGAATGTGCTGAGGGCTTCAACGGCGGCTTATCTCAGAAGTTTGTCCTAGAAGCCTTTCCAGTTGTGGGTTCATCACGAGGACTTTCTCATCCACGGGAAACCAATAATAGACAGTCATCGGTTTCTGCTACGCCAGTGTTTGTCGTGAACCTGACACCTGGCGGTCCACCTGTGCGACTTAGGCTGTACGCCGTAAATACTCTAGGACGTAGTGACAGTGTCGATGTAGGTGTATTCGAGCCAAGGCATGCTAGTTCAGCTGATGAACAAGGTAATTATTCAATAACCAGTTAAAAAATTTCAATATTTGAAAAATGAATAGTTTGTTTTTCAACTTATTCACTGCGTACAACCTGACGAATACTTAGTATAAGAATTCAACATTTATGGTAGTGGCGAGCATAGCTCACTTGGTAGCATGTTTGATTCACACGGCAGGGATCTTCGGATTAAATCCTGTCATTGATTTAGAATGTAGGAAAAAAATATGTATAGTTATTTTGAAATCAAATAAAAGTTGTGTTGTTAAGTACAATTTAAATAAAAATTAAGAAAAATAGCAATAACAGAGTTCGATTAGCTGAATTATATTAGGAGTAAAAAGAGAAATATTGGAACTGAGCTGAAATTAAAAAAATAATGAAGAAAAAATGGAATGAAGCTAGAAGTTGAATAGAATTAGAAATTTCAAAAAGAACAAGAGTTGAAGAAAATAAGAAGAAAAAATAAGTAGAATATAGAAAAGGATACATATATAGATTGAAAATGATATAAAAATTAGAATGTAAATAAATAATAATGTTGTAGGTGGCTAAATTCTCAGAATAAGCGAGGCCAAGTAGAATAAAAAAAAAACCTTTATGGTAATGAACGTTGTAACAAATCTCGTAAAGCTAGTATATGAATTCCAGACAGTGTTCCTTGTTTACAGTCTAGAATCTGCGCTGCTTAGTTACAGCATCATACTGGCAAACTAGCTGTAAGCGGAATTCTGTCTTAAGGCAATTAAGGCATCGTGTTTTTTGAAAAGAAAAATATTTTCTTCATTTTAAATTCTGAACTTTTTTTCAAAGCAATCGTACTGCTTGAACTGCATAGAGACAAAATGTCAAAGCGCTTAAGTGCCGCGCCGCCGTCTAACGAATAAGCATTGGTACGGAACCCATAGAAATGTAAAAAAAAATTTACTTATTGTTAAAATCTCTATAAAATATCTGATAATTTAATGTGCATATGTCTGATGATCATTTTTGACCGCCAAATGGATTTTTTTTTACTTTTTTCATTAGATCTCCGAAACCGCTAGACCTGCCTTCATGAAAATTTGAACAATCCTTCATCTTATCAATACAAGTAAAATGTTTTTTGAATTATTCAAATCGGACGCTCCGTTCTCTTAAAAACTGAGTTACCGATTTCGGCACTTTTTGCCCCGTAACTTCGGAACGGCTAGACCTGTCTTCGCCAAAAGCTAATCAGCACATCTCCTTATCAATACGAATCGAATGTTTTTGAATTATTCAAATCGGTTGATCACAAGGTAAAGAACCGAACAAATTTTCATAAAGGCAGGTCTAGCGGTTTCGGAGATCTAATGAAAAAAGTAAAAAAAAATGCCATTTGGCGGTCAAAAATGATCATTAGACATATGCACATCAAATTATCAGATATTTTATCGAGATTTTAACAATAAGTATAATTTTGGTTTACATTCCTATGGGTTCCGTACCAATGTTTACGCGTTAGACGTCGACGCGGCGCTTACGCGGTTTGATATTTCGTCTTTATGCAGTTAAAGCAGTACGATTGCTTTGAAAAAAAGTTTAGATCTTTATAAATGTCAAAATAAAGAAAACATTTTTTTTTAAAAAAAAAAAAATTTAAAAAAAAATTTTTTTTTTCAAAAAAAGTAATTTTTTGTTTAATTGTTTGTCAAAAATCTTATTGTTTCGAAGTAATTTTTTTTCAAAAATGTAAAAAAATAATAATTACGGGTACGGGAAGTTCCTGCAATTTGCCTTAAGGCACGATGCCTTAATTGCCTTAAGACAAAATTCCACTTACAGCTAGTTTTCGATTTTTTTGCGATTACTAACTTGTCCTACGGGAAGTTAATAAGTCAATGGCGGCTTCATGATTTCCTTAATACATTTTTTCACACATTTCAGTTTACATACGCGGTGCCCATGTTCAAAGTCACTCAAAAGTCGAGCGGTATTGTTTATGATTAAGAACTAACAATGAAGCGAACAGATGTGAAAATTCTTTGTTTAGTACTTTCGCTAAACACAAACTATTTTTGATAACTGTAGTAGTTGAATAAAATATAGTCTTATGCCAAATTATGGTCTACAAAATATAACAAATTGTATATAGCACACCAAAACAAAAAACAGGCATGTGAGGTTAAAACGCACAAGAAAGTTTCACATCAAGAATTCATTACATATTCCTAAATATTTTTAATTAACATATTGCATAGCTTTTTATACCGTATCTGAAACTTTATTATTTTTATTCTGATTTTTACGTCAGTCTCTTTCGATGTTTTTCTTTGAGGAATAAAACGCTGTAAAAACGATTGAATATATAAAATGTAGTGCGCTTGCGGATACCATAAATAATAGAAAATGTGCTGATTCATCAAATGTTGCAACAACTCAGTTATTGCACAAAAATTAAAATATAGTGAAAGACTCAAGATATTACTAAAAATTGTTCATATTTTATAAACAAATGTATAAATTTTACTAAGGCTTGAATTTTACATCATTATTCAGTATTATGAAAAAATTAAATTGATAACAATGTTCTATATGAAGAAACATGCATAAAAATGATATTTCAGCAAGTAGATTCTTAAATTTTGCCTCAAGTCCAGCGACAAGTAAAAGCCAAAAAATTATATTACATCTGGAATAATTACGACTATTTTTAGCAGACAAAAAAAATTTTGTTTATATATTCACACATAGCCTATTTGATTTAAAGATTACAGTGCCAATATGACTTTTGCGTTATTTCTTAAAAATGTATGACTGATATCATCCTGTTTTTAATCTGTATACATGATTTATTACCATGATTTATTTATTTATAAATAACATTCTGAATGAAATATTTAAATATTCAATTTTATATAAGATATTTTTCAAGCAAATTCAAACAAACAAATGTTAAATTTAGTGTACAAATGTTAAATTTTTTTTTTATCCATAATATTTTAGTTTGTGATTTATGAGATAAATATTTTAAGATAAGGTCAGATTGTCTTGAATCAGAAAGTCAATGTGAAATATAGATCTAATAAGTTTTCAGTTGAACACTGTAAATTGAATTCAATATATTCTAGAATATATTAAACCTAACTGAGATTCTGCCTATTTCTGGGAACCTGAGATATATGATTGTGAGGGAGGTACTACTTTAATCAATATTTTTTAGAACAATAAAATCATGTTATTGATGTAAATTCAATTTGACGAAATTCAAAGTTCGAAATCAAAAACCAAAATAAAAAACATATCCATAAGTAATTTGTGTAGTAAATTCATCATGTCACAATTATAATTTTGATAAACTTATATATCATTCTAAATTTTAAAATGCTTGTATGGTATATATATATATATATATATATAATATATATATATATCTTGATATTGTTTGTTTCGACTTTGAAACATTATATGATACAGTTTTGCAGCCACAAGTCGAAAAATAAAACAAGAACGTAAATATAAATCTTTTTAGTACGTTTCGAGCTATTCTGCTAGCTCATCATTCAGCTAAAAAAACAAACAGAGTAATAAAACAAAGTAACAAAATACAATAAAACAGAACTAAAATTATACATACCAAACCAAGTTATTAAAGTTGTAAGTTATTAAACATTCAAAAAAGCATTTTGTGTAAAATTTGACAAAAATGAATATTTTGTTCTAAAAATATAAAAAAACTTAAAACTTTTTGTTATTCTTCTTTGAATTTAAAATTAATTAAAGTTATTAACAAACGAAATTTTCTGTTACGTTGTAGGAAGTTCAAATTAATTCCTAAATTTTTTGATGCAAATATTATTTTGAGAAAATTTAATCATTTATCTTCTTTGACTCTTAACAAAAAACTATGTAGTATAAGTTTTGAAGCTATGTCTTTGGAAATTAAAAATTGTTTTTCCAACATTCATTTTCTTAATTCCAAAATCGATGATTTGGTTAAAGGTTTGCATTCTATAGTTGAACCCTTTATTTTGAATAATTTATTTTTTTGAGTTAGAAAAAATCAAGTATGACAGAATATTTTTGAATCTTAAACGGTTACATATTAAAAAATTTGATAAATTATTAGAAAAACATAACAAATTTTCCGTTCCTCTGGTAAAAGAAAAATTAATTGATAAGTGGTTAAAAAATTTTTCAAATACACTTATTCCTTCTAACTTAAAATATATTTTTGCTTTAGGCCCCAAATTTTCTCTTCCTCCATCTAAATCTAACTTTAATTTTATAAAAATTCTCAGTAATTTAGAGAATGGTATTTTAAAGTTGAAGGATGTTGAAAAAGAATCTAAATTTAGATCCGTTTGCTGTAAGAACCTTCTATCTTTCATAAAGAAAAATTTAAATAAAAATTTCATTCATATGAATTTTGAAGTTTTAAGAGATTTGAATTTATGTAAGAGATTTTTGAAGGACAATCCTGATATTATTGTTACGAGAGCAGACAAGGGTAATCTCACTGTTGTTCTCAATAAGGAAGATTATCTTTCAAAAACATATAACTTGTTGAAGGATGAAGTTTTTTATAGCGAATTGGCCTACGATCCCACAGATCACTTAAATAGACAGACACAAAAACTTAGTAATAATTTAATTGACAAAAAACAAATTACTAAATCATTAGGATATTCCCTTAAAGTTTTTCATCCTAATTTTCCTAAATTATACTGTCTTCCTAAAGTTCATAAACCAGATTTACCTATAAGACCTATTGTTTCTGATATTAACACTCCTTTAAGTAAACTTACGAAGCACATCAGCACTATTCTTTCTAAGGTTACCATTTTGTCGGAATTTAATGTTTCCAATTCTTTCAATTTAGTTAAACGTCTAAATAATTTACAAATTCCTCCTGATTTTTCTTTTGTCAGTTTTGATGTCATATCGCTTTTTACTAATGTTCCTTGGGACTTAGCGTTAGATGCTATCTCAGATCGTTGGAATGATATCCAACCCCACACTTCTATAAACTTATTTTGGTTCAAATACATTTTAAAATTCATTTTTAGTAATACTTATTTCTGTTTTGAAAATAAATTTTATTCACAGATTTTTGGTTTGCCAATGGGCTCTAGTGTTAGTCCCCCTCTTGCTGATTTGACTTTACAACTTCTAGAAAATTCTGTTTTGCCTAAACTTCCTGTTCAACCCTTCATATATTTTAGATATGTTGATGACATTCTTTTGTGTTTAGATAATAACTATATGAACCATACATTGAATTGTTTTAACTCTTTCAGTAAACATTTGCAGTTCACTTGTGAACAAGAGGTTGACAATTCTATTAGCTTTTTAGATATTAAAATTATTAGATTTAATAATAACAAAATTTATACAAACTGGTATCAAAAGCCAACTTGGTCCGGTCGTTACATTAACTATTTTTCCTTTCATTCCCGTTCGATAAAAATTTCTATTATTATTTCATTAATTGATAGAGCTATTCTTTTAAGTGATTACATCTTTTGGAACAAAAATTTAAATTTAATCCGCGAAATTCTTGTAGACAATTCATATCCGTTAAAATTAGTTAATAATATTATAAAAACCCGTATGCAGTATTTAAATAATAATAAAATTAACACGAATAATAATAACCTTTCGTTACCTATTGATACTAGTTCAATAAATTCTTCATCTTTTCTAAATCGTTATAAAGGTATTATTTCCTTACCATTTTTAGGCACTTTTACTTATTTTTTAAAAAAGATATTTTCTGAAGAAGGTTTTCTTTTAGTTTACAAATTTGAAAATACTCTAAATTCTTTGTATACTCCTTTAAAATCAAAAACACCACAAAATAGAATTGTTGACTCCGTTTACAAGGTGAATTGTAATGATTGTGAAAAATTCTATATTGGGGAGAGTTCACAGTATATATACAAAAGAATGCTTCAACATAAATATAATTCAAACAATAAAAATCAATATAAAACAATGCTTTCAGACCATATGCAAAATTCTAAACACACATTTGACCTAAACAATCCAGTTATTTTATATATTGAACAAAATGTTGACCTGAGAAGATTTGCTGAATCTGTTTTCATTTTTTTAAATTCTGATTGTGTTAATAAGAGAACTTCTTCTTCCTTACTTTTTGACAGCTATCAAAATTTAATTAACATATGTAAATCTGATTTATTTTAATATTTGAATAATTTTTTTACCACTTGATATTTTCTTTTATTTTCTTTTATCTTTCATTCGATATATTTCGATTACTTGATTTCATTTTTCAAAATTTTATATATATATATATATACATATTTTTTTGTTTTTTGTTTTTAGAACAAAATATTCATTTTTGTCAAATTTTACACAAAATGCTTTTTTGAATGTTTAATAACTTGGTTTGGTATGTATAATTTTAATTCTGTTTTATTGTATTTTGTTACTTTGTTTTATTACTCTGTTTGTTTTTTTAGCTGAATGATGAGCTAGCAGAATAGCTCGAAACGTACTAAAAAGATTTATATTTACGTTCTTGTTTTATTTTTCGACTTGTGGCTGCAAAACTGTATCATATATATATATATATATATATATATATATATATATATATATATATATATATATATTGACGGGGTAACTTATTAGGAAGAAAATTATTACATATTTGTTGTATTATACCTTTAAATATTGAATATAATAGTCACGGGCAGATCTCAGAGATGCAATTAACTTGGATATACCATGTTATATTGCTTATTGTTATAATATGATATTTA
The DNA here is from genome assembly GCF_003426905.1 of Ctenocephalides felis. Classification (NCBI taxonomy): domain Eukaryota; kingdom Metazoa; phylum Arthropoda; class Insecta; order Siphonaptera; family Pulicidae; genus Ctenocephalides; species Ctenocephalides felis. The sequence continues at coordinate 5,875,912 of NW_020539726.1, read as the reverse complement.
TTTTAAATACTTAACATTCCACTATCGTGCCTTACAAGGTGTGTCTCATTATTATAAGTATTTTTTCTCGAAGTGATTGAGAATTACATTATATGATATAAGATAGAGCGGGGCTCAAAGGTCTACGGATAAAAAAGTCTACAACCGATATCTCAAAAATAAATTAATTTTTTTTAACAATATTTAAAACAAGAGGAAAAAAGATGTATAACCAGCTATCACCTTAACTATAAAAAAGGTGTGAACAATAAAAAATAGTAAACAAAAAAGTAAATTAAGTTAAAGAAAACAATTTCACAAAAGTTAAATTAACACTTCGTCGGTCGGCGTGGTCTGGCCAGACTTTTTTCGACTTCAATAAAAAAAAAATACTTCTAGTAATCCTATCGACTTGAAATTTCTTGACTTTTCCTAAAATTTCATTAGCTGTGGATCAATGAAAAAATCAGGACGAAAGAATTTACAGAAGGATAATTATAAGGATATTAACTTTACTGTACTTCGAACGGTCGGAAAGGTCTGCCTAGACCACCCATACATTTTGTATGAAATATACGCTTTTTGATATATGTAAACCAGTATTTTATCTTTTTTCATGGTATTTTCTATTCCAACTGCGTTGTATATATTCCTTGCTATGTGTTGTAACATGAATTTTAGTATTTTCATGACGAGAGTTCCTTGAAAACCTACCAAACTTATTGGTAATCGCAAACACTAAAAATCGGATGACACATTATCAAAAATTTTTCTACCCGTACTTCGTTCGAATTTATTTTTTGCAAACCTGTAGTGAAATTATATTTTTACTTTGAGTTTTACAGCTCATTTCAAAGGCGACGAACCTCATTTCATATAAAACAGAAAAAATAACAAAAAAAAGCAACGATTTTTTTATATTTCTTGTTTTTTTTATATAATATAATATGTAATATTTTTATTATAAGCAAGCTCAACACTTGCAAAAGACGGTAAGAAAAAAATTAAAAATAGATATATACTACTAATAATAGTCTTATATAGTAATATAAGACACCAAAAACTCATTTATCCCATATAAATGCATGTAAAATGAATGGTGGTCCAGCCAGACCTTTCCGACCGTTCGAAGGTGAAAAAATATCCGACCGACGAAGGGTTAAATAAGTAGTTATTCTGACTCTGCTAATAAATATTTTTTACAAAAAAAACAGATCTAGGTTATAAACAATGTTATCTCTGCACAAATGTGCCCATGAAATTTTACGCATTGGTTGAATAATATAGCTATTATTACTTAAAATTCTTTTATAATTAAAGTTAAACATTAGATCTGAGTGCCTTGTGACCATCTGGTTTTATCCCGGCAATGCGGTACAAAGGAGCAGGTGATAAATTTATGAATACGGGAATTTGACTGAATATAGTCATATAGCTTTTTGATTTACATGTGTTATTTATTGAAATATGAGTGGTGTGGTTTTGACAATTTATTTGCTCAAAGTCAAACTGGTCCTTTGTGCCCGGTTCTACTGTACAAAATATTAGTGTTAGGCTTAGTATTGTTTTAGCTTTGCATTTTATTTATTTATTTATTTATCTACTGTATTAAAATTTATTATAAATATGTATAGATTTTTTTTAAAAAAATACGCATTTCGTCAATTTGATGATTTCCCATTTAGATAGGTGTGTTCAAAACTCATGTAAGCAGAGTACTAAGTACATCACTTTCTAGTAAGTAGAGCTAATAATAATATTCAAGCCTTAATTGAAAATTCGTTCCTTGTACATGCATCAATTTGTCGTACATCAAAACGCCCACAAGCCATCGGTATGCGTAAAGGTCTGAGCGTGGAGGGAGACCGCTGTACACGCGCAATGCTAATAATCAGAATGCATTAATTTATTATAAATCACGATAATAAGGGATATTACAACAGATGAATTATTATTATTACATCTGTAAAGCAATTAATGTTTACATTGCAGTTGGCAAAATGGCATCAATATATTGATGTTGACTTTATATGATAACCGATCGTACGCACCTACAGTCATATTCGATCGGCGCACGTAGGCGTACAATGAGGCGATGTTTGTGTTGCTTCCAAAACATATTTGTACAAGTTCGAAAACTGGCTGTCCTATATGTGGCATTTGCGAATTTGGGCAACGCTTTCAGCGAAACTAACGAAAATATTCACAATGTGCTCCCATAACCAGAATCGATTATATGCATAATTGAATATTCGGCATTCTGCGATGCAGGACAGCTTAATTGCGCTTTCAGTTATTAATTTTACTAAAGTATCTATATTAAATTCACAAATTTTACAAAAATTAAATATTGCTACATATTTGGAACTTAATTTAAAAGATGATCTGCAAATTGAACAGTTATATAATTATTATAATTAAGGTAAACTCAATTTAGAAAGATTAGGAATAAAAATTGTTGTAACTAAGAGTTGTAGTATCCTTCTTTTCTAGCCTATTTTGATGAACACAAAGTTATATTGATTGAAAACTTACACTCAGTAGATTTTTATATTTTTTTTATTTGATTTGTAAGCTTGTACATTGGCCACACTCAGTAGCTGTTTTGACTTTTCTCCATATGGGTTTCGGAATGGATGGTAACTCAGTAGATGTCCAAACCAGTTGTGATTTATTAACTATACTCGAGGTATTTGTTGACATGTTTATAATATACATGCTGCTATACTCAGAAGGCGATTTTCACATGAGTCTATATTAGGGATCTATAACCTCAAGTCGAAATTTGACATCAAATCTGCCTGATGTCGGCTAGTTTGTGCTATTTATATGTTTCAAAATATGTTATTTGCCAACATTCCTGACATATTTACGAAATACTCGACTTTGTCAATACTAGGTATTTGCGCAACAATCAGCCAAGCCGTTTCTTTGTAAATCGCAAAAAAGAGAAAAAAATTAGTCGGCATTTTAGCCCGCAATTCTGAATCGATTTTGAAAATTCAAAAACTATTTAAAAGATATTGGTTGGGAATCGTTCAGTTTTTGGTAAAGATCGGCCGAGCCGTTTTCTTGTAATAAAGTGTTAAATTTTTTTTTGTCGATTTTTGTTTTTTTTTGACTGTAAATACCATAGTCCTACCTACGGCAATTCGTTTAACTCTAAAAATTCGCCAAAGATTGCAAAATTTAGTATAGTTTTTTTTGGCATTTGTCAAAATTAGACTTTCCATCGACGTTTGCTCAAAAACGCATGAACCGATTTCAGAAATTTAAACGCCATTTTATGTACCTCAATGAGGACTATCGCTTGTCAGTTTTGTGCGACAATCTGCCAAGCCGTTTTTTTGTCATTTCGAAAAAAGTGTTGAACATTTCGTTCACATTTATGCTCATACTACCGAATCGATTTTAAAAAATCAAAAACTTTTCGAAAGATATTGGTTTGGAATAATATTAATTAGTTTTAGGTGAAAATCTACCGAGCCACTTTCTTGTAATTGACAAATGCTGAAAAATAATTAAGCCGATTTCTATGGAACATTTTTTGACGATGTGGTCTTATAGAACTTACTGTAATATTACGGCCTTATCACAAGTAGTTTAATTTCAAAAATTCATCAAAGTTTGAGAAAATGAGTAGTTTTTTTGACGTTTGTTACTACAAATTAAAAAATTAAAATTAAACGATTTACTTGGTATAACATTAGAGTACTTGGTCTTAATGAACATATTAAACCATTAAAGTCCTACAGAAACTGTTGCGTATTTAAATTTATTGAAATTTTCGGTTTTTGTCTCAGTCGGGTTTATAGCTTCTAATGTCATACAGTGTTCATTTAGAAAACTACTGAATTCGGCAAATGTACCTAATTCTGACCCTCTATTCATAAACATCTCCCACTCTTGGTGAGTTTTCTTGTCTATTTTTGAAATGATTAAATAATTAATTAGAGCGTCCCACCGGTTGTTGCAACATTTTTAAGCATCTTAAATGCTTATTAAACGCATCTATTAAATTACGAAGATTCTTACCCGATTCATTGTGCGTAGCTGGATGATCAAATATTTTTTAATATGATTATTTACGATTATTTTCTTATTTTCAAGACGTGTTTTTAATAGGTCCCAAGCAATTATATAATTATCAGCCGTTGCCGGTAATGATCCTATAAGATTAGCTGCCTCTCCCTTTAAGCACGATTTTAATAAATAAAACTTTTGGGCATTGCCTATGTTTGAATCTTTATGAATTAAACAAGAAAATGAATCGTAAAATTGTGGGGCGGAATTATTGTCAGTGCTCCAGGGCGCCAAATTTCTATATCCGGCCCTGAGTAGGTGTTTCTGATATTTATATACAAATTTTCTCAAATCTCGTTAGTCGCGATTTCATTCCTCGCTGCTTAAGTTTGAGTGATTTTAACGATTCCATTTTTGACATGGATCGTAATTGTAAAAATTATTATTTTTAAGTGATCTGATTTCTGCTCGTTTTGCTTCCAATTTGAGGACGTCAAATCCGACTCGTCTAGTCCAATGTTTTTTGCAATGATTGTTGGATTAATTTTCACTTTTTGAAAGACCAATTATAAAATACTTTAATTTGCAACTAGTAATATTTATTTTACGTTAATTACATAAATTACATCGTATTTATAATAATTTCAATATTGTTTTTGATAACAAAATTAATAGCATTGTAAGCATAAAAATATGCTTACCCTACGCAAGTCGATAAAACAATAAATAACAATATATAATGAAGAATAGTTTTCTGATAAATATTATATTAAAATGCACATATTTGAGACTCCAGTTGCATCTACTATCTACTCATTACTTTCCACTATGATGGATGCATTATTATGAGTGCCAGTATTATTCCAAGTAAAAATTAGGTTAACTCGGAAGTTATACGAATATAAATTAATTGTGATATGTGCGTTAATAATATCAAAACAAGGACGAGAGTATTTATTCTAACGAAATAAGTTGGAGCAGTGCGAGGTCGCGGTCGGACGATTAACTTTGTTATAATAACTCCGAAACTATCGCGGCAACATTTCAAATGGTTATTGGATACGAATTGCGGGACGAAATAAACTAAATTGTTTCATATTACTTCTATTCTTTTATGTTATCGTTCAGAGCACAACTATTTCAATTAAATATTTATTAAATAATATCATTTTAATACAGCAGCAACTACTTTAAAACTACACAACAAATCACAAGATTTTTAATAAAAGAGTGAAGATAGATATTAGATCAACTAAGAATCATCGATTATACCAATAATAAAGAATTAGTGAAAAAAAAAATTGTTCCATCAATAATAAGCAGTTATTACAATTATAAGAGTAATATAAAAATTTCTGTTCATGCATCTTTTTGTTAGCGTATTGGCATATCATATACGTCTCCACCAAACTGGCATAAATTTAGTTTTGAGAAACTGCTATAAAATATGAAAAATGATAAAAATATATTTACTAAAAAATATCACGCAAACTAAGATTTTGTGCAAAAATAGCGTTTTAATTGAGTTAGTCACGTCGGCTTACAATACAATAGTACATAAAGTATTTATCGTTTGTTGTTTCATCCTGAACATATGTTAGTATTTTGCTCAATGTATTTAATAGATCCTGTAAAAAATAGGGCCTATAGATAAATAAATTTATGTATTGATGTAAGTAATTAGGTTTTCTGTTAATTAAAAAAATACATTCTCACAACTAACGTCATATCTTACAAAACTAACGCTACAAAAAAGCATAATTATTCTAGTAATTTATTTGCTCTACAATATTAATGTATGACCTAATAGATTTTACATGGTTAAGGCAGGGCACAATGGTCTGATTTGAATTTGAAAAATTATATTGTGCAAACCAAACGGTGTGTCGATGAAAATTTGTATCTGCACACACACACACAAACACATACACATATATATACACACATACATCCATTTTTTCTAAGGCATGCCATAAAACTCAGAAACCTTCGAAACGCAAACATATATGAAAGATTTCATTTTAGATTTTTTTGCGATTACTATGACTTAAAAAAAATAATGATATTAATAACATTATATTTTCATACTCAATCTATAACAAGTTATACCTGTCTAAATCTGTTATCAAGGGTAAAAAAATAAATACGTTTAATTATCTTATGGTAAATTGTCAAAAATTTTGCTTTTATCACTATATTATTTTTGATAGTAATCCTGTGATTTATTAAGATCAATAATACTCAAATGAGAAACAAAAGCAGTTGACGAATACCTCGAGATTCTATTACAATACTGAATATGGTGTTAGACATGCTGGTATCCTAATTTACAGTAGTTGCTCTGATCTTTGGAAACTGGTTTCCTATTTTCCACAGTTCTAAAATAAAATATACTTTTTGAGGAGTATGCGAGTTTCATCTTTTATAAACTACGGGATTTTTTATTCGTAGTCATTCTTAGATTTCAAAGCCTTGCATTTTTATAGCTACTTGAATGCCTTTTTAATCGACGTTTTACTATAGCTTGCTAAGCAAAATATATAATTTGTTTTCATTGTAAAGGGCCAAAGACAAAAATATTTACATCTATGCTTTATATTGCGGCTTTGGCTTAAGGCTTCGCAATTTTGTTAAAAAAAGGCATATTTGGCATTCTTGGTATAAAGATATACCAAGACATACAGATCAAGACATACAGAGAAACATATAATTTTACTTTGTATAAACCACACATTTCCAATAAGCATGAAATTTTTTATTTGGATTCATTCGGATTCTTAGATTCCAAAGCATTCCTTTTCTTCCTTTCGAAAATTTGTATGGCGAAAATGGCAAACCAAAATTTTACAACACCCATGGAACGTTTGCTAATTGGTAAATAAATACAAATAAAAAAATCATACGATAAAACTTAGGAAAATATTTCATGTATATAAAATAATTTGTTAATATTTATGGATATAATATTGCAAACAATTTAATTCCTTGTGGTTGTCTAGGACATTCGGGTGAGTCGGAATCAGCCATGGCGGGACCCTTACTGGCTGGGTTAGTGTTGGCCGCGTCCGGAGTACTGGCCGCTTTATGCGTGGTCGCCGGAGCTCTACATGGAAAACGAAGGACGAGAGAGCAAGCCAAGCACACTAGGATACCGCAAAATGAACAAGTAGGCATTTTAACGACATATTCTAGATTCAAAATTGCATCATTATTTTTGTGAACTGGCGATTGTTTGACAATACTAGTATACAATATTTGATATTTTTACAAAAAATTAATATTTTACAAAAAATATTTATTCAGTTTAAGCATGACTTATACATTTTGTGGGGCATAATTAACCCTTAACAACAATAAAATCAAACACCTTTTTTATGAATGATACTCATGAAACCGAACTTAAAATTATTCAAGAAAATTATATAAAATGAATTATTTGATAAAAATCTAAACAGCAAATTATAATAATATATATATATATATATATATATATATATTAATTTGGAAATTAATATTTAATTAATTAATATTAATTTCCAAATTAATATCTATCTATCCACTCAGAATACATTTGTATATATATATATATATATATATATATATATATAAATAATTAATAAATTCTTCATCTTTTCTAAATCGTTATAAAGGTATTATTTCCTTACCATTTTTAGGCAATTTTACTTATTTTTTAAAAAAGATATTTTCTGAAGAAGGTTTTCTTTTAGTTTCCAAATTTGAAAATACTCTAAATTCTTTGTATACTCCTTTTAAATCAAAAACACCACAAAATAGAATTGTTGACTCCGTCTACAAGGTGAATTGTAATGATTGTGAAAAATTCTATATTGGGGAGAGTTCACAGTATATATACAAAAGAATGCTTCAACATAAATATAATTCAAACAATGAAAATCAATATAAAACAATGCTTTCGGACCATATGCAAAATCTTAAACACACATTTGACCTAAACAATCCAGTTATTTTATATATTGAACAAAATGTTGACCTGAGAAGGTTTGCTGAATCTGTTTTCATTTTTTCAAATTCTGAATGTGTTAATAAGAGAACTTCTTCTTCCTTACTTTTTGACAGCTATCAAAACTTAATTAATATATGTAAATCTGATTTATTTTAATATTTGAACAATTTTTTACCACTTGATATTTTCTTTTATTTTCTTTTATCTTTCAGAATTTGATATATTTCGATTACTTGATTTCATTTTTCAAAATTTTATATATATATACATATTTTTTTTTGTTTTATGTTTGTCAAATTTTACATAAAATAATTTTTTTAATGTTTAATAACTTGCAAAACTGGTTTGGTATGTATAATTTTAATTCTGTGTTATTTTATTTTGTTACTTTGTTTTATTACTCTGTTTGTTTTTTAGCTGAATGATGAGCTAGCAGAATAGCTCGAAACGTATTAAAAAGATTTATATTTACGTTCTGGTTTTATTTTTCGACTTGTGGCTGCAAAACTGTATCATATAATGTTTCAAAGTCGAAACAAACAATATCAAGATATATATATATATATATATATATATATATATATATATATATGTTACGGTAAATGTGCACTCTCGGTGAATGTGCACATTCACCGGTGAATATGCACATTTCCCAAAACGCTAGGTGAATGTGGCGTGTTCTCAAACAATCAAATTAAAACAATGGTGTACGTGCGTCTTGGATCGGTCTTATGAATATCTCGCGTATTTGACGCATGCGCAATAAAGACTATGCGCGAAATACGTCAAGCATGTTACAAATTTTGTACCAAAATGGTGGAATGGTGATAAATGATTAATAACATTCTGTTGAAGATTTGTTCATTTTGATCAAGATATATAATAGTATTTGAATAGTAAAGTAGTGAATCGTGAATAGTGATAACTGAATAGTCAATAGTAAATAGTGAATAGATATTAGCAAATAGGGAATCATTATTAGTAAATAGTGAATTAAGAATAGTTAAATAGGTAATAGTTAATGGTTAAATAGTTGATAGTTATTAATTAAATAGTTAATAGTTCATAGTTAATAGTTAATAAAGAAATCAATAGTAATAAGGGGGAGGAAGAGGCAGAATAAAATAATGAAGATAAGAGAAAGATATAAGATATAAAGAGAAAGAGAAAGAGAAAATAGAAAGAGAAAGAGAAAGAGAAAGAGAAAGAGAAAGAGAAAGAGAAAGAGAAATAGAAAAGAAAGAAAAACAAAACAAAATAGAAACAAATAAAAGACAAATAAAAGATAAAATATAAATATAATATAAAAATATAAATATAAAGATAAATAAATATAAATAGAAAGATAAATATAAATATAAATATAAATATAAATATAAATATAAATATAAATATAAATATAATAAAATATAAATATAAATATAAATATAAATATAAATATAAATATAAATATAAATATAAATATAAATATAAATAAATAGAAATATAATGAAAATATAAATATAAATATAATATAAATCTAAATATAAATAAATATAAATATAAATATAAATATAAATATAAATATAAATATAAATATAAATATAAATATAAATATAAATATAAATATAAATATAAATATAAATATAAATATAAATATAAATATAAATATAAATATAAATATAAATATAAATAAATATAAATAGTAATATCAGTGATATTTATGAACAACTCAAGATTAACCTAATGACAATTAATAATTAACTTAGATCAAAGAATTTATTTATTGTATAAATAGGTTGATCTATAGGATGTTTTTTGACAGTCGCATTGAAACAATTCCTGCTTTTAAATTTCTATTCATTGGGAAGCTTGTTGTAAATTTCGACGCCACATTCTAACTCTTTCCGACAGTAAATAGCAACACCTCCGTGCATATGTATAGTACTGCAGAATGAGCTGACTAGCCGAAAATCACGTATATAGGTCGATTTGCTCGTTGCCAATGTTTACATAAACAAAAAAAAGTTTATTTAATTGTCCTGGACAACTTTTGTTAATGCCTCCGTTTTATTGGATAAACATTGAATGTTCAAGCACATTATATATGAAACCAGTTTAACAATTTTTCTTCGTTTTTTCTCCCAGATGAAATAAAAAATGGTCCACACAGACTCCTTTTGGCCAAACATCCGGAGATTTTATTCTTTCCAATTCACTCTCTGCAACAGATACCTTGAAAGAGGCATATGTTTTCGGATGTTTAGAAGCCATTTTCTCACATTCAATATTTTTGAATTTTTTCTCATTTAAATAATTTTTTAGAGTTTCCGTCGATGTTTCCGGTGCCAGGCGAAACACATGCAAGTGAGCCTTCCTCACAACTCCCGCGAGTGTAGTGCTCACATTTGTTTCTTCTATGGCTTTGTTTTTTCGCTTCGGCGACTTCTTTTTCTGGACCAATGTCCAGTTTCCATCGTCATTTGCTTTAATTGATTGTTGTTCAGCTCGGGTCGATTGATTAGGCAGCTCCGAGTTGGCAACCGCATCTCGGAACGTTTCGCTTCTACGCTTGTCTAATTCCTTTAGAGCAGTTGCTACTGCAACACTCACCTGTTTTTTTTGAGACCTTACTAGCATTGGCACTGTTTTTATTGGTAGATTTATGTTTAGGCTTCTTAGATTCTGCTTTCTCAGTATTACAATCAATATTGGGTGCAGCTGACGAAACTTCTTTATTCTTTTCATTTGGCTTTAATAATTGTAGCATCTTAATTTTTTCTTCAAGATTCTGAATTATGTATTCTTTATCCTTTATTATTGTCATTTTATCGTCTATTATGGTATTTTTGTCGGTAATTGTTTGTTTTAAGTTGTTAATAGTATCCATATGTTTGTCACTCGACACTTCACTGCTCATCTCACAGCACTGTATCAAATTTCCAACAATGAATTTGAAACCTTTTCTTGTGGCACAACTCACATGGTAAATTTTGCCACAGTTCTTACAAACACCCACACTTGCAAAAGGTTTTGTTTTACAGCAGTTGTAGGTTTTTTTTGGAATCCGATTCCGGAATATTTAATTGTGTCAGAGACATTACGACACTTCAAAAAACATGTCCGCACGGTTCAACGGTTAACGGTCAAATATTATATATATATATATATATATATATATATATATATATATATACGATATTCAATCTTGAGGGCAATACATCAATTAAAAAATTGTAAAATTATTTTTTAAGACATATTACTCAATATGACATTTTTTTCACTTTTGCCTCTGTGTCTCCAAAGCAGCTGGAGATTGTTTCCTAAAAATTTATTCGATTCTTCAATTCGTCAATACAAGCAAAATGTTTTTTGAATCTTTCGACAAATTTGGCGCTTCGATCTTTCAACAACTGAATTATCGTTTTTGGCACTTTTCCCGGTATCTTCCAGATGACTGGACATGCCTTTGCCAAAAACTAACCAGCACGTCTTTGCATCAATATAAATCGAATGTTTTTTCAATCATTTAAATCGGTTGATTCATGCGTCCGAAATCCAAATTTTATCCAAACATATATACACAAATACACATCTTTCCTAAGGTATGCCAAAATGTTCAGAGACCTTTGAAAGATAAATATATGCAAAATTTTATTTTTTATTTTTTTGCAATTGCTACAACTTACCCTGCGGAAAGTTGAAAATCTCATTTCACTATAAAAAACTGCAAAACAATGTAATGTTACTGCTTAAAATATGTAGCATATCATCTTGAAAGAGGTTTATTTTGATTTTAATATATACGCTATTTTGTATAATAAAGAAAACGGCTAGAAGAAATGGGACATTCATGAGTTATATTTTGCGGTGGAGCGCTATGTAATTACATCGTGCTTCATGGCACAGCGCAATTCCCCATCACATCATATCAAGGAAGCACTTAATATATAAAACACCAAATGATGTACTTCGAGTTGAACTATGCGCATTTTTTTTCTATCTCTTTTTTAACTGTTTGTTTGTTGCAAAAAATTGTTTTGTGGTATTTAAAATTGGAGTGCACAACTCATACTTCTTTTCATTATCTTATTTTTGTTTGCAAGGTATGGTAAATTTGTGAATATAGAGTGCATTTAGAAATAAAATGTACTATCAAGATTTTTTTTCAAATAAATTTGTTATACGAATAATATCAATTCGAATCAGAAATATTTCCATAATCATAATAAATGCAAATAATCTAAATATGTATTTGTTAGAAAAACAAAGACTATTTTTTCATGGCACTTGGAATTGTTCCATAATACATTGTCCATTTCGATTACTGACTTTTTGTCATCTTTCATCATTATTCCACTTCCATGAAACTTCTGGAATTTATTAGCAAAATACTGTATCAAGTGTAATTTGACAGCATCATAATTACAGTTTTTTTTTCAAATTTATGGAGTTTTGTAAAGATTGCAACTAAAAGTGTGATGTATCATATATTCTAGGATCAAGACTATGTAGTGGATGTAGCAAAACTTCCCTGCCAAGTTCCAATAGTTTTGCCGAATGGTCAAAGATAGAATATGTCAAAAATGAAATGAAAAACCGCTTCAATTTGTTAATTCAGGCTGTTAACTGTAAAATGTTAAGTTTACTTTAATTTCTTGTACTGGACGAACAAAGTGTTTTTCTTCTTTGAGTGAAAAATTACCAGCACGGAATTTAACGATTTAATCTTTCAACGAAAACTATTCAATTGATCAAAAACCTCTTTTCTACAGATTGGCAGCGACTATCTATCCAATAACAAAACAATAATATATTTTACATTTGTACTACGTCAGCAAACTAAACAATTCAACTAGTGGGGTGCATGACATCGTGCCTTAAGGCATACTGCTGGAACTTCGCGTACCGTAATTAAAAATTTTGGTACGGAACCCGAGTCAAAAAATAAGTTCTAATTAGGACCCTACGCTTCGAACTAGCTAAAGCTCTTTTCAAGTACTTAAAAACAGTTACAAGCTCTTTTAGAATCGAAAGTACTACAAATAAACACATTATATTTTTGACATATACAACATAACCTCATCGCGTAACCTCACCACTAGCAGAACATCAGAAAAATGCTTAAATTTACATGTTTGTTTAAATGTATAAACATAATATATGATATGTCAAATCTCCAAATTCTCATGTAAATAATTAAACATAATTAAATGTATTACAACTAATAATGAAGTGTAATAAAAAAAACATTTTAATGATGAAATTTATTAAGTACATAACATACATAAAAAAACTAATAATTTTTAACTCTTTGTTGCCTTTTTTTACTCTAATTCATACTTATTTATAGGTAATCCTACATAAATATTTCCATCAATATTGATATATATATATACAAACATATAGTAATGATTTTACAGGAATAGCAATGGCGCTTTTTTTTCTTGTACATTTTTACATTTTTATAAATGAATAATTTCAACTTTTATATTTATTCGAAACTCGAAGATAGTAGTTTAAAAAAATATTTTCGACTGTATTGTTGGAGCTTCAAAGTGCAATCTCTACTTTGCTTGGAAACTCTTTAAATACTGTATATACTCCAACACTATGAGTATGCTCAAACATTTTTTCAATTATCTTCACATGTTTTTTTTTTTTTTTTATTTTTTTTTTATTTATTTTTTTTTTATTTTATTTTCATTCTGCAATCTATAAAAATAATTATATTTAGCAGAGAATGCTGACAAGTGTTTACAATTAGTTGTTTACAAATTAGTACATACGCCCAGTGGTGTATCTACTATAGTTAATATATAAAAAGAAAAAACTAAAGACAAATATATTTGTTTTTTCTGTTAAGCAAAACTCTTTAACTTCCTTATTTTTCATACATTCAATTATTTTCTCCTTCTTTATATGAAATTCTTGAGATTTGCTTACTTGAGAATCAATGTTCCATGGATTGATTTTAATAATTGGCCGTGTTCCATGAATTAATTTTAATAATTGGCCATGTATATCATCATATTCGAAACAAGAATATAACCACAATGATCCAAGATTCTGTACACAGTCTGGTAAATGTAATAATTGATGTACATTTATGGAGCAGTACATTTCACCATACAAGTATTCAAAACATTTAACATATTTGTGTAAAAAATCTCTAGCAACATCAAGTTTATACAAAGATATAGTATTGGAATTCAAAATGGAAATTCCAGCCACCAGCAACACGTAATGTTCAAAATATTGTGGTGCAAGAATTCCATACAAAACAGGTAACGAGTAATGAAAGAACCACAATTTTAATTCTAATGCTTTCCAATGTAGTAACTCTGTAACACTTCGAGGCATTCGATGCACAAATTTGGGTGGTTTTATTGATTTTAATCTAGCATCAATTACATTTATCACGGCATATAACGAAAAAGGCTTATTTTTAAATTCAGTATTGAAAAATAAAGAAAACATTTTTTTTACAACACCACCTTCTACACAATGCATCCTATCAATGGCCATCCCCATGACGTAATCTGGCATAATCAGTGAAAGTGCTGTGGGACCTTTGATTCCCATTATTGGTGCATCTCTTGAAGCACTGTCAGCAAATGATCTGCAATTTTGTAATGTTCTTTTCTCAATATTACTAGTATATGGGTATACGTGAACATTACCACCTGTTTCTAATGTAAAATTCATGCCTGGGCAAAAACAATATGAGCAACCGTAGTACCCGTTATACTGGGCAAAATTTAAACAATCACTTCTAGGAGGCAAATCACAAGTGCCCAACAAAAGAATACCCTTGACTGTAATATTAATTCTTCGACATGGTATGTAAACTTCAATACCATTGACAAGTTTCTTTAGATCATCATAAAACACATGAAAAAAATAATTCATATTAGACTTTTTGTCTCCATACCAAAGACCTAATAATAATGTATTTTCCCTTTTTTTGCGTTCCTTAATAGGTAACTCATTAAGTGTTAAATAAATAGGCCATGCACTGAGTTTTGAGGATTTAAATACTGGTATGCTGTCTGTATACCAAGTGAATGAAATATTGTCAGGGTTACCAAGAAAGCCCTTTTGTACATATTTACGGTATAAAACACCATCATAGTCATCAGATATACAATCTGGGTTATTATTTATCCGCTTATTATGGCAATCTTGTAGCTTCGAATAACATCCATCTCTCTTGTACATTTCTCTCAAATGTTCAAGAAATGGTAATTGAATAAAATATGGATTTTTTTTGGGGGGCACGATGGACAAATGCTGTCAGACTCCAGTTGCACTCGACCACAGAAATGGCAATAGTAATGTTTAGTAAATTCAGAATGATCTAAAAAAAAATATTTTTTAAATTTGTACAGACTGTTTTTAACCAGTCTACTTTTCATACAATGCAAATTAATAACAGCAATTATATCAGCTATGCACTCTAGTGAAACGTTATGACGTAAAAAAATCATTAATATGAGAAACATGCTACGGTTGCTCATATTTGATACTGTTATTGGAGCATTTTCGTAAACCTGTTCTTCAAAATTGACTTCTCTCTCTTCGGGTTGATCTAATTCAGATTCATCTTCCACTTCAAACACACATTTATGTTCAAGTTCATCTTCTTGATCATTTTGTTGATAATAATCATAAACATCATTTTCAAGAATAGTATCATATTGTACACCATCATCACTGTAAAACGTATAATTAGACAAATTGATATGTGTAACAAAATTACAAAAAATAATTGATTTATAAAATGAAATGAAATCTACATGCTTACCGTTTGAGAGTTGAAATATTTTCAACTAAGTTTATAGATTCTCTATTATTACATCCATTAAAAGCTTGCATTAGCCGTTTTCGCATTTGTCGAGGGCCAACTTGTTCTATAGATTTCCTTGGTATCATTTTAATACTTATATAAATGACAATTAATATATAAAACAACTCATAAAATGAAAACACCAAAATTGCAAACACAAAAAACTGTATATGCAACGAAATTCAATGTGCATGTACATTTTGCGCCATAAAAGCTTAACAAGTTGTCTGCCGACCACTCTGAATGCCTATGTTCATTTTTTTATGTTATAATTATAGCAAACTGAAAATTATGTGATCATAAAAAATATAACATAAATAAATAAAAATATAATTTACATTAATTTTAATCAAATAAATGATAATATAACATAAATAATAATATAAATAAAGACGAAAAAACACATAATGCAGAAAGGCAGAAAGACATAAATAAATAATACTATTATTTACATTGCAATCACAAAATTAAAGTGGAAAAAAGGCAATGATATTAAGACAGGCAGAGGCGAAGCAAAGGTTTTGGCTATTAGCGGTATGTATATCTTATTGATTATTTTATAAAATGTATTAAATTTATTTTTAACTAAAAATATTGAATTTTAGATGATATGCAATTCTTGAACAATATGATTGTTAGTGTGGATGGCGACTTAGGTGTTCCTGCTAACAAAATATTCATGGAAAATATTATTCAGGAAAATGCATCTTTGCAAGAAAATCGAAAGGTAGAGCAGATAGTTGCTCTATCGAATCGAAAAGTTATGGATGCCAGGCTAAGGGTTAAGCCAACTATTTTTGATGGTGGTAATGTACTTAGCCTCACTAATGTTGACCAGGAGTATGTGATACTTGATGATACACCTCAACATCGATTATGTTGACGACCAAGGCAACGTGCTTATTATTAATGGAGCTCCTGAGTCTACACATGAGATTCAGAAAATAATTAGTGTCAATGACAGTGATTCTGAAGAGAGTTGTAGTTCTGCTAAACCAGCAAAACTCAAGTGCTCAGAGGACAATGTTAAAGCAGTCCCTCTGACAATTTCTTTTAAAGGTACACTATAATATTTTAAAAATAATGTTTTTTATATTGAATAACTACATATTTCTATTGAATTAGTTACCCCGGAAATAATAGAAAGTGCACGTGTGTGGCTAACTGCATTGGAGGTTGCATATAAAACAGAGAATGAGGTGGAGAAGATCGAGAATGTGCAAACAAATACAATGATAGAATCCAATTATAATTTCAAGGTAGTTATAAACTTCTCTTCATAAACCATGTAATATTTATGCAGAGTGCAACGTAAGTCTTTTTACTTTTTTCTTTATTTAAAAGGTACACAAACCCCATATGTGACCCATTCAAAAGCAAATTGACTTTTAGTTCACACTGTAAATAAAGATAATGTAATTAAGGATATAAGTTATGTTCCAATCAACAATCTTTTTTCTACTTATAGATTCCAGCATGCTTCTACACTCCTGGAAAAAACATGGTAAATTAATGAATAAAATGCTTGCTTTTATAAGATATTTTCAATGCTAGGACTAAATATGTTTAATTCTGTAGGAAGAAATAGCTTCAGGGTGTGGATTCTTTCTTCCCAAAAATAAAATAATATATATTGAGCAAATGTCCAAAGCAAACGGAACAGAAAATGGCTGGATGAATGTAGTAAGGGAGGTGCTGCTTCTCGTTTATGGGGAGCAGTTAAAAAACTTCTCAGACACTGGGATGAGGAGTAAGCGGCCTCCAATCGACCAAAATTTATTTGGAGGGTTAATCGGTAAATTTTTGAACATGCTTATATTGATATAATTGATATTATCATTAAGTATCTACTGAGGATTTGAAAAACATTAACAGCTACATAACTGAAATATAATTTATGCACATGAATCTAAACTGTTTTTAATGAAATAAATTGAAATTTGTAAATGTTTATAAAAATATTAATAATAATATGTGAATAGTATTAATGCAAGTATTATTTTTTCCAGATTGGTGCCGTCGATTGAAATTTATGCTAGACAAAAAGTCATATATACATTATGTAAATAAATGTTGTGCCAATAAACGGGCAAATAAAAAATAAATATAAAATGTATTTAAATTATTTATATATGTACCTACTTCAAAGACCTTATAAATACATATATAATTGCAATGCATATGTATTATAAGGCCTATGATCTACCTACATTTTTATAAAATTTCAGGAAAATCGTAATAACCTAACCTCAAACTTACACCCTGACAGTTTTGACATTTATGCTCTTTTAAATAGCTATAGTACCTTGAAAATGTAGGCTCATTTAGGTAAATTACGTTCCTAAAACTGCACTAAGTGGGTTCTAATGTACCTAAAAGATCTTAAATTTATATGGCGAGAAGTGGTTAATTCTCACGTTTCGGAACTGTTTTGAGTACTTAAAAGATTTTAAATTTCGACTCGGGAATCCAAAAAAAATTACACAAAATGTGTACACATTACAAAAAATTTAATTAGCTTTTTATCTTGTCAATACAAGTAAAATGTTTTTTGAATTATTAAAATTTGACGCCCCGTTATCTTAAAAACTGAGTAACCGTTTTTGACACTTTATGACCCGTATCTTCGGAACGACTAGACCTGCCTTTGCCAAAAACTAATCAGCGCGCCTCCTTATCAATACGAATTAAATGTTTTTTGAATTATTCAAATCGGTTGATCTGTGTTCCCGAAATCATCGACGAAAGTTTGTATCCGCACACACGCGCACACACACATACACACACACACACTCATACATTTTTTCTAAGGTATGCCAAAATGTTCAGAAACCTTCGAAACATAAATATATAAAAAAAATTCATTTTCGATTTTTTTGCGATTACTATAACTTGCCCTACGGAAACTTAATTAAAGGCAAAAAACAGACAAACGCACTTATTTAATTTTCAATCTATTATAATGCAAACTAATATATAATATATTTTTATATGTTGATTATAGAAAATCTATAAATTAAAATGATTAATTTCTAAAAATCGTTTTAAAAATTAATTTCGTATTCAAGAAATAGTCAGATCCATTACCCGAATTGAGACGGGCAGATATACTGTCTATTTATGATGTATCCCTATGCATGTATCCCTTTAAACGCGTGATATTATAGAACTTCAATAAACAATCATGAAAATCAGAAATTTGGCACACATGTATATATATATATATATATATATATATATATATATATAATCTAGTACTAGTACTTGTTAAATAAAGTATGAATAACGTTGAATTTATATTCATATTCTTGATATTATAATTAAAATTTTATTCATTAATAATTTTTAGATATATATGTTAGATTTCGAATGATATTCCTATAAAGTATATCGTAGTGAAATCGAAAATTAAGCGTGCTTTCATGAAATCTGTTGTTTCTGACACTGATTTACACGATTGTTACAAAGTAAAAAAGCAGCTTATTTTAAAAACGGTATCGTATTTTGCCAAATTAAAAAATCAAACTGATTTTCAGAACTGTTCATCTCTTGTCGTAAATTAATTTAGTAATTGGTGATGATTATTTACTCTTCTCTCTTAGTAATGTTTAGTTAATCATCAAGTATCAAACTAAATTATACAGAATAAGTTTTTGATTCTTGACTTCAATATTAGATGTTTATATAAAATCAAGATTGGGCCATGTACAAAACTCTAGTCAAATAGACAAATGCAGCTTGAAATCAGAAAGTAAAAATTTGTGAAAAATCTAAAATGCAGTACGTTCAAGCTTGAAGGCAAAGGTTTTAATGTTCAATATTAACTTACCCAACATATATATAGTACGGATCATGGTAAAACGACTAAGCAAAGTAGTACTGTTCTAATAGCCCTCTCCCTGTAATAAAAAGTTACACTTGATTGTAATTCAAACTAAACAAAATACACCAACTAAAGAATAATTACTATTCTAAAGATAATATTGCTAAAATAGGCTAGTGATAGATATAATTCTTCTAAGAATAAATTATTGTTATTTTCTATCAATATAAAAATGGTCAAATATTAAATTCATAGCAAAATTAGCCAAAAACGAATGTTCAAAATTGCAAGCTAACTTGCTTAATTCGATTATGAAAATTACTAAATGAGAATTATCAACATGGCGTATTAAAAAAGTTTGTATATTCAAGTTTGCTTTAATGAGTTATAAGTTATAAGTAATTAAAAAATCCATTAATTTCTAATGAGCGCATATTGTAGTTGATTTAGAAAATAATTTATATTAATGTTGATATAAAACCTTGGAAAAATTTGCTATATTTAATCCTTGTAAAATTGCTTTAAAATTAGCTAAAACGTACTATATATGAGGGTCTCCGGTAGTTTAGAGTGACAACTATGCAGTATAGTTTTTATTTAGATAACATCATTTCATAAATGCCGAAAAGTTGAAAAATGGAAAACTTAGAAAATATACATCACTGATTATTTGTGCTAAAAAGTAATGCTTCAGAAATAGCAAAAAATAACTAAACTAGTCTTTCATCGAAATAGAGCTAGAAAAATTTTACGATACCTACAAATGTTTGTAAAAAATTAAAGTAATTAGTAAGTGTTGGTACAGATTAGACTTGGTTTTTGGTGGATTGGTGTTGTCAAGCCGACTGAACCCCACATCTCAATTTTAAAACAATTTTGCTACGGCTAAAAAAAGCTGCTAGGAAAATTTCCACAGAATTACTAGCTTACTCTCATAATTTATGAAAATTGAATATTTTAGACATAAGACAAAACGCAGGAAAAAATAATCGGTAAAATAAAAAATCACTTTGAGGAAAGATTTCATGAAACAAAATAGTGTATAATATTGTGTCGCAAAACGAATTATTTTTAAATTCAGTCAAAATCTCGGTATACTTACAAAATTATAAAAATTGGACTGATGAATGCGTCACAATGTTGAATGTCAATTTAAACGTGATCTGCAAACGGAACCAATATAAATTACTAGAAATGTAGTGCAGTTTTTATAAAAAATAAATTCTACAGACGAGTAAAAAAAACTAGTTGAAAGTGGCATTTTGCTTTAAGACAAGTTGCAAAATCTTCCCGACGCATGTAATAATTGATTTAATCAACCGAAAGTGCCTTTGATATTTAGATAACATTTTCAACTGTTTATTGTAAAAATCGAGTTGGTAACAAATAGTAACATTCTTTACAAAACTAGAGAAATTTTGCTAATTTCAAAGGCATTTCAGATTGATTTGATTTGTATTATCACGTCACAAACGCGTAAAACGTCTAAGCTCTCTGTTGAAAATAAGTTGCTGCTATATAAAACAATCATTAAACTAATCTGGACCTACGGAATTGAGCTCTGGGGATGTGCTTACAAATCAAATATAGCTATAATGCAGAGAACTCAGTCTGAAATTTTACGTACAATACTTAATTCTCCGTGGTACGTTACAAATGAAAACATTCACAGCGATCTCAACTTGAAAACGGTGCAATTAATGTTCAAAGAAGTAATGGAAAAATACAAACGCAAACTGAAATCACATTCAAACCAATCAATAGGCGACATTACCCAACCATTTGGCGTAAGGAGATTGGAACATCAATGGCCTTTAGATTTAGTCCTAGATTAGCTTCAATATAACATCACCGTATCAATTGTTCAACTAAGAAGATCTCACTGGAGTTCTTCTTAGATATCGCTCTCAAACATTGTCAATTTAGCTTATAGGAATCCTTATGTATTTCTGATTGCTGAATTAAACAGAGTTTAAAGAAAAAAATGACTATAATATTTTTTCAATCCTTGATGCATTTTTATAGATTTCGTCCACAGACTCTCTGCAAGCTTAGTTACTAAAAGTTTCCTAAAGCAAATGCTTGGTTCTCCAATCTTATTCTAGCTCAAGTAGTTTTACTGTTTACAAGATATTTTCTTCTTACATAGAATTCCGGACAAATTTTGACAGCAAATTTATGCTAAATAAATTGACATGGAAGGATCATATTCGCGCAAAATTAAAAATTATAAAAATTTGAACTACTGAAATATACTGAAAACGCTGAAACGCATTTCAATTCTATCTCTTGATAAAAACTATTAATCAATTTAGAAGGTGATGTAAAAACCAATATAGGCTCTTATGGCGCCCAATTGTAGGGCTAAACGAGCAAATCACATATTGTGTTTATGTAACGTGCTTTTTCTAAAATTTTGACACAGATTACTAATGCTTCATGATTTATAACCAAAAAAACCTTACAAGACGATATGAATATAGAAAATATAAGCAGAGTTAAAAAAAGTAATTGTTCAACAATTTCAAAAACTGGAACATCATTTCAACAGACTCTCGGCTTATTTCAAGACTGTAAAAAAAGCTTTACAAAGATAATTTTAAAGACCTTTAGCACTACCACATCTTTGCATATATGAATGGAATTAGCGATTCTCCAACTATCGATATAATAAAATTTATCACAATAATTTACATGTATATTTGAAAGTGTGTGTGTATGAGTGTGAGTGAATGATATAATCCAAACAGCACATAGCATTGTACTGTACTCTGATTGCTGTTGATAATAAAATACAAAAAAATGTTTGTAAAATACAATATTAAAATTTTTTGTACATTAAGTGATATATTTTTATTGAGTCAAATTGGTTCGCCGTAAATCTATTGGTAAAAATCTAGAAAATTGATCAAAATGTTTTGAGCAAATTATGCATAAATAATACCTTATAAATGAACAGAAATGGTTAGCAAAAAGTTTAGGTAACGGATGCAATGAAAGAAAAATAGCAAATGTGAGTTCTATGAGAAAACGAATAAATCGTTTTATTTGCGAATGATTTATCACGGCACGCAATTTTCTGTAATATCACCTATGAGTTATATATCATCTTTTGAAGTATCGCATTCCATTTCAGGCCGCAGTCGCATCGAGTTCGAGCGCTTCAAAGGATGTTCTGCGGATTGCGTTGGACGATTTTGAAGAACCTGATATCATTTCGAGGACCCAGCGAAGTGGTGGTGCCAACACGACCGCCACTGTATTGAATTTGACGAAACCTCCAGCCGAATCAGAATGGACCGTGCACAATAGTGCAGTGCAAATTACTGGAATGTCATGATATCAGGACGAAGTAAAGACTTTAGTTTAAGTAACAATAGACATATAATGCATGTAGGCTTTATGCTGTGTAAATAAATTTAGATAATTTCATAAAAATCCATTCACAAGATTTATTCTAGTGTCGTTTTTTGAATTTTGAACATAACGTACATGCATTAATATACGTATTTTGCAAAGGCTTTGTTTAATGTAGAACTCCATTAAAATTTATTCACAGGATTAATTTGAAAGTTTTTTTACAGAGATTCAAAACACTCAGTTGACGAATTCTCACGAGCGTCATCTATAGACGACACTCGCCTTACGAGCTGAGGGTACGAGTGTCGCATATAGACGATAATGAGTGTGTCAACTACTATATTCATTACTTGTATTACATTATTTAAAATTCTAACTTACTATTGTAAATTTTAGTTATATTTAAATATTTTTTTATGGATAATAATTAAAAAATATTAAAATATTCAGTGTAATAATTTTTTGAGCGGCTTGCTGACTCGAATAGATATTAGACTCGACTGGGTACACTGGTGCCGTTTTTTTAGTAGTAATAATTTTGTTAATTTTTGGTTAGCTGGGAGAAAAGTACATTAATTGGTAATTTAAATAATTGTCTACTTAAAAATACTGTTCGTAAATACGATGAATGGTCTCATATTGAAATCATACAAAAAAGGGCGAGTGTCACAAACGTCCATGAGGACGGTTATGATAGACTTCAAAATAGGTTAAAAATCAGTAACAATAAACGACTTTTATTGTCAGAAAGATGTAACTCAACACAACATAAACATTTAAACAAAGCTTATAAATATAATTTATAACAAAATAATTTTTCAAACATAGTTAAGAAGATATCTTTGTGAAATGTTTTTTTTTTTAGGATTGAATTTTGCTTCCTTTCGTATTTTGTCTTTAGCTAACTTTTTTTTGACTTTTTGAAAGTAATTCGATCAACATGGGAAATCTAAATGGAAACTTGTTCTAATAAACATACACCAGCTTTCTCCTTTTGATCCTTAAAATCAATACAGGTTAGCTGTTACGATGGCTGTCATTACAGTACCCTGGCACAACCGAACCCAGTATCCCCCATTACTCTTACGAAAAATACACTAGTAGTCAAAAAGTTAATATTTTAAGTAATTTACGACAGATCATATGGACTATATTTGCAATATATAAAAATAATGAATTCCTAAAATTCCGTTCACATAAAAAACTGGTCAAAAATCAACGGAAAATCTAATGCATCTTTTAAATATTTTATGTATACTTCATACAAGCTTTGTTTGTTGTTTGAAAATATAGAAATCATTTTTTATGAAAAAAGTTTTTCTAGAAATGATTTGACATTCCGTATTTGGGGACTATTCAGCTAATGTACGTAATATCACTTAATTTAAAAAATGATTTGATGACATCAAAACCGTTATATTTAATGCTCAAAATTGTAGTTATGTATTGGAAAACTATTATAGTTACTAACTCACTAAAAAATTAACATCTGAATATAACATATATTCAGACTTCTATCGTGATTGATCAGGAAAAAATGTGGTATTACATATTTAACAAGATTTAAGCAAAAATAAGTGTACACTTTTAAAAAAATGACAATGTCATTTCAAACTGCTTTAGAATTTCACATGTTTAGGTTATTTATAAACCTTTTGTAATTAGATATTGATTTCCAAGACTTAAAAATTGGTATCAAGAAACGCATTTACTCAAATCTTATTATTCATTGCCATGCATTTTCAGTATTCACTTTTTAGAACAGCTTTTGCATATCAGATTTCATTCATTTTCGAAATTGTGTAGTTCAATAACAATAAAATATAGAGCAGCTTTTAACTCAAAATATAAATATATAATTTAAAATTTCATTTGATTACAAAAAGAAAATCCTTAATTTTACTATATATGCCAGTTACGTACCACAAAAGTATTTTGTTTTTCCAGGAAATGTAGAAAATTAGTTTTATAAAGTTTATATAAAAAAGCGATTTCAAATGATTCAAAAATGATTCTTTGTTTATTTAGTATGCTATTAACGACTCTAACTACATGTTATTCAATAACAAGTATATTATGTTTGATTATTAAATATTCATGTAAATATGTGATAAAAAACGTTGAGTATATTCTGTCCTTGTTATTCAAAAGATTATATTACATGTTGAATTTGTTTATCATAAAGTATTTTTAAAACTAAATTTGACCAAATTTTTATCATTAATGTTACTTAGAAATTTTATAAAATAATATAAAGTTGGAAAAAACAACTGATTCAATTAAAAATTGGATGCATAAAAGTAAAATATTTTTTGAATCTAATTGATACTACCTGCTTTATAACTTAAAAAATATTAAGAAAAATTTAAGAATCTATTGTAAATACAATATATTTTCACGTTTGCAATTTATTACTGTTATATAAGTGTCCACAGAATTGGAATTACTATCTGTTTATTACTATATTTTAAGAGTACAAAACAGTACTGTAAACAAAAATCGAATACATATATTGAAATATCAAGCTTAATAAACTAATTTTTGAAGTAAACGAATTGATGGCGTTTAAGTAATAATAACGCAAGCTAATGGTGTACATTATTTACAGAATTATGTATTGTTATCGAAACATGAAAACTATCAATTAAAACTCAATACAAATTGACTTATGTGCGTGCTTTATATATAATTTATAAATATTTTTATGGCAATATATTTTTAATCTGCAATAATTAATAGTTGAGTGAATAAACTCGCAAATGTATACCTATTTAAGATAATATTTCCTACTTTTTGAAAAAGGCATTAGAGACTTTTTATAATATGTAATTTAATAAAGCGTGTAACCAAACAATGCTTTTAATGTAAATATTATTTATGTGAGAAGGGCGCAAACTTTCTGTCGTATGAATTACGTCTAAAATATAGTATGTACTGTTAATAAAATGTAAAAATTGTAAATATTTGTGTAAGGATATTGTAAGTTATATTTTTTTTGTCATAAATTGAATAAAATTAAGAATTATTTATCTATAGTTGTTTCATTTATTCGAATGCTGTAACTTTCATAAAACCACAAAAGTAGTATTTATATAAAACAAAACCAAAAGGGATTGGGTATACACCAGGTGAATATTACATATGAATATCATACGTAAAATACGTAAAATGTGCAAAAAATAAAGTTAATGAAAGGTGTATATTAGACGTTAGCAACATAAAATTAGCGAATCCGATTTTTAATGAAAACATGAACTTCTCCTTTGCGAAGTTAATAATGACCAAAATGTACTACTTACTCTTATATAATTAGTATATACATAAGGTATCACAGACCTTATGGTGTCAAGCAGATATGTAATGATTGAAAAATATTATCTCACATTGTTTGGAAATTATGAGTGAGAACCTGGTGCTTTGGTTGCACCCTGTTATAGATTGATGTCAAGACACGGTAATTCAATATACATAATATATAAAATACATAATTCAAGGTTCATTTATAATATATTATACATTTAAAGTCGATATTTTATCTTGATTTAATATATTTTCTATTTTTATTTACAGATTTTAATGCGAAAAAATTATGAAGTATTTCAAGGCAATCGATTATTTTACATGACGATTATCAAATATTAAAATAGTTTCAAAATTAAAGAATAATTCAAGTGATATTTGCATCAAATAAAATTTTCATTTTTTTACAAAACAGATAATCATTACACTCTAAGGAACTAAATATTTAACCAAAAAATTATAAAAATAATATTGTTTTGATATAGTGAAGTATTTGAAGGCCATACTCCTTATCGATTACTATTCATGTTACATGTAAAATATTATAGTAATGTATAATTTAAGTAATATTTGCATAAACTAAAATTTTCCATGATTTTAGAAAAAAAATTAAATAAGTTAATCATTGTACTCTAAATAATTGAGTATTTAACTTTGAAATAAAAGGATTTTAATGAGAAGGAATGATGAAGTGTATCAAGGCAATTTACTTTGTCGATTATTACTTGTGTTACATATTAAATATCATACCATTATAAAATATATGTAATATTTGAATTTACTAGAATTATTCATTTTTTTAGAAAGAATCAAGATCAGAGCTGATAATTATTAGCGAAATGTTTTACTGGGTATGTTTAGTCAGTGCAATATTGTTTTTTAGTATTTAGCTATTATAATATTAACTATTACAGGTGATGAATAAATTGACCGAATCAAAGAGAGGTTTATTCTCGAACGGACAAGAATGGCAGACGGGAATTATTAAAGTCGGACGCTTCGTTCAGTTAAAAACTTAGTTACCGTTTTTGACACTTTTTGTCCAGTATCTTCGGATCGGCTAGACCACCTTGCGCCAAAAACTAATCAGTACGTCTCCTTATCAATGCGAATCGAATAATTTTTAAATTTACCAAGTCGGCTATTCCATACTCGAAAATGTCGAGAACATTTTGAATCCTATAAATAAACTTCAAAATCAAAAATCTTGGTACGAAACCCGATATAATTTATACACAATAAGTACATATTATGAAAATCTCTATAAAATATCTGATAATTTGATGTGCATATGCCTAATGATCATTTTTGACCGCCAAAGAGCATTTTTTTAACTTAAGGAGATGCACTGATTAGTTTTTGGCGAAGGCAGGTCTAGCCGTTCCGAAGATACGGGGCAAACAATGCCAAAAAT
Source organism: Ctenocephalides felis (assembly GCF_003426905.1). Taxonomy (NCBI): domain Eukaryota; kingdom Metazoa; phylum Arthropoda; class Insecta; order Siphonaptera; family Pulicidae; genus Ctenocephalides; species Ctenocephalides felis. The sequence continues at coordinate 5,848,200 of NW_020539726.1, read as the reverse complement.
GTTAACTCAGATTTTAAGAGAATGGAGCGTCTGATTTTAATAATTCAAAAAACATTTTACTTGTATTGACGAAATGAACAACTGGTAAGATTTTTGGAAAGGCAGGTCTAGCGGTTATGGACGCTCATTGAAAATAAATTAAAAAAATGTCATTTGGCGGTAAAAAATGTTTATTGGACTTATGCACATCAAATAAGATATTTTATAGAGATTTTCATAATGTGTACACATTTTGTGTAATTTTCTTGAGTTCCGTACCAAGATTTTTAATTACGGCACAGGAAGTTCTAGAAATTTGCTTTAATACACGATGCCATGCACTCCACTAGTTTACAATTAAATCTGACGATTCATAACTTAAAAAATTTATTGAAATTTAAAGTAGTTAATATGCATAGCACATATGTGGTTTATTTTGCGAAAATAGAGTTTTCAAAGATTAAAAACCGTAAAGTGTGTTATGTTTTACTTTACAATCACGATAAAATTAATGAAATCTTTTTCATAGTATTTTTATTGTGCATATAAAAATATATAAATTCACAAATGCATTTGTATGTTTCCGTAACCCTTTCCACCCGGATGCCGCCGGCAAATTTCGTATAAATCCCGCAATTCGCAAAATGAATTTTATGGGATAATTTGAAATATTTTTTTTTTAAATTAAAATGACGATGATTAAATTTAAGTATGCCATTAACCTTGTATACTATTGTGTTATTATTCATAAATTATTTTGTGGAAAATTAAATTTCAAAGTAAAGAGGATCTACTTGCGTGCGTTATCAATTAAAGTAAAAGAAGCTTACTTGCAAATGCAAATATGGAAATATGTGACTTCTGACTTTGAAAAATTATGATATATTTTTCACTAAAACATTCTTTTAGTGCAATTACATGAATAAATTGAAAATAAAAAAATAGGAAGGTGTAATTTAAATAATAAAGTACTTTTGTACTTATTTATAAAATTTGTTGAATTAAAGTATTTAGCTATTTAAATTTATTAACTAAAAACTGTATGGCAATCTTTACTAAGTGCATACAAAATTAACATTCTGTAACCGTAGGGTAATTTATAGTAATGAGCCAAAAATCGTAAATAAAATTTTTTGCATATCTTCACGTTTTAGAGATTTTTGCACATTCTGGCATACCTCAGAAAAAATTGATGTGTCTGTTTGTGTGTGTGGAGACAATTTTTCGTCGACGATTTCGAGCAAATAGATGAACCGATTTGAAAAATTCAAAAAAAAGCTATTGATAGGGAGATGTGCTGATTAGTTTTTTTGTAAAGGCAGGGCCAGCCGTTCCGAAGATACCAAGCAAAAATGGCTAAAAATGGCAGTTTTTGAGAGAAACGATTTTGAGGTAAACGATTGCTTTTGAGGAAAGTTTTCTTTTTTAATTACCTTTTAATTTTTTAATTCTAGCCAAAGTTCAAACATCACTTATACAGCTTATTAATTCCCTAATTAATAATTAATTAATAATAATTAAAAGTTAGGTTTTATTGTAATTGTCTAAAAACCGAAAATAGAAATCTTAATGTTTATAAGGTTTCTCAACATTTTGACATAACTTAGAAATATCTATAGATAAATTATTTATTGGACGATTCGATTCCTAATGATAGATACAGACGTGCTGATTAGTTTTTAGCAAGGGCAGATGTAGGAGATACAAAGCAAAAAGTTCAAAATTTGCATTTAAGATTGTCAGAAAATAGGCATGCGATTTTTGTTTCTCGAAAAAGATAAGTAAATACGTATACATGTAGAAAAGAAGGCATTTAGTCCGGTAAAAAAGTAGCCAAATAAACAGTAGATAGATAATTAGTAGCGAAGTAAACACAGTGCTAAATTGTAGTCTGATGCACAAATATGTTGGTAGAGTATATAGATGGCTCAATCGTGAAATCGCGTATTATAAAAATAACGAAAAATTTAAAAATATCGCTCGAATGAGAAGGCCAAGGCGCGACAAAGTCGCTTACAGAAAGGAACTAAAGAATAATTCCAAACATAAAACAAAAACCGAGAACTTGATTTAATAAAATACCGCGAAAATTTATATAACCGATTGACAAAAATTGAAAATCGTGATCCATTCGCACAGCTGCAGCTAAAGTTCAATGAATTTAGAACGGAAACTCCTTCATATATTTGCTATAGCTGCGAAAGACTGTCTTTTAAACACTCTGTATTGAAATTTAATGAAACCGCTCTCATCAATAAAATTAAATCGATTAATGATAAAAGAAATGACACGCACTTATTATTAGTTACGGATGAATTAATGTCGCGTATTTAAAATTTTTTTAGCGAATGTATCTGTAGTACATGTAAAAAATATACTAATCGTGGTCAAGTTTATAAATTGGGCACCAGCAAAGACTTGCAATTCACGAAGAGACCTGATTATTTAAAACGATTGACAGATTCAGAATAACGAATGGTGGCTTTAATACACAATTTCATGCAAATTCGAGCTTTGAAACCATATGCTTTAAATCTCCGATTAGGATTGAAGAGGAGCGTTGTTAATATATCAATCCAGATCAATGATATTTTCAATGTTCTGCCGAAAAAATTCAATAAAATAAAAACTATTCAGATTAAATTGAAATGAAATGTCAGTCCTAAGAGCGATTAAATGTTTGAAACTGTAAGACCGGGCTTAATTTGTAAAACGCTAAAATATTTAATTACGACACCCTTGCATTTAAAATATAATGTGCAGTTAGATAAAAAAATCTAGAAAACTTTGAATATAACATTGAAAATGTTGAATTGATTGTGGATGATACGAATCTTTTTGATGATGAATTAACGGAATCGGCCGCCCATGATGGAGATAATAATTCTCCAGCACAATCAATAATTGATTTTACACAAATAAATAATGATGAAATCTTGCTTATAGATAATAATGCTAATATGGCAAAATGAAAATTAAATTCAATGATAAGCATAATTGCTTCAGGTCAAATCAAATACCCGTTAGAAAAAGAAAATTATTGCAGCAGATGTTATCGATCCCAATTTCGTAAATGATCTAGTAAAGTTTGATGACGGTTATAGATTTTTAAAAAATATCAGATCGTTGCTAGCATTTTGAGAAGTTAAGAAAAAAAACTATTGGCAATGATTCGGCAGTTGACCCACTTTGTTTCTAACTCTATCTGCTGCTGAGTCACAATGGCCTGAATTATTGAAAACATTAATGAAATATAGCGAATACAATAAAAATATATTTTTATAATTTTTGTTTATTTTTATATTTATATAAATTTTAAGAAATTATTGATCAATAGTGTTGATCTATCAAATTTCAATCCTTTTTTAAATAATAAGAACCACTGCACAGTATATATATATTTATATATATATATATATATATATATATATATATATATATATTAAATATATATATATATATATATATTATATATATATATATATATATATATATTATATATATATATATATATTGTATGATTCTGAATTATACTATTATTATAATTATATATATATATATATATATATATATATAAATATATAAATAAATCGTGTCACGATGTTGGTTTGCGATGGACGCCCGAACTATTGAACCGATTTTAGATTTTATTGGCTCATCGTGTATATATATTCAACTTAGGTTATAGGAAATTTTGAAAAGTAAATATAAAATATAAATATATAATTTATATCCAAATTAGATTAAATACTATGTTCAAAATAACTATTTATAGTTTTAAATCTAATTGTTAAAATGTTTATAAATTCAAATAAATGTTGACATGAAAAAAATTATATGTCATTTGTTTATATTTATGAAAATAATCAGATAAAAAGATTTATAATTTATATTTTTTTGATTTGCTTACCAAATTAGTTAAAAACTTTATCAAAAAATTGTAAATAACATTGAAAAAGCGACATATTGAATTTAAAATTATTCATAAAAAAATGTTTGACAGTTCAAAAAAAAAAATGAATTTTTAACGACTTCAAAAAGAAACAAATAAATTAATTATTCCAAGTTATGTTAAAGGCAATATCGCCAATCAAATTATAGATACCAAACATTATTGTAAAATAAATTATATCATATTATATTATGATATATAACAGCGCGTGTGTTTAAGCATAACTTTAAATCGTTAATTGACTTCATTGTTAAATATTCTGTTTTAGTATCACGCGTTGCTGGCAAAAACGTAGATTGCCTAATGCCCACATCTTAGTTTGGCTTAAAGATAAAATACGCCCAGAGGATATTGATCAAATAATATCTGCAGAAATCCCGGATCAAACAGCTGATTAACAATTATTTGATATTGTCACAAAATACATGATTCACGAACCGTGTGAAAATTTCAACATGGGGTAGCCATGCATGGAAAATGGAAAATGCAAGAAAAATTTTTGAAAGATATATACTATTGACACAATCACGGACATTGATGGTTATCCAATGTACAGACGCATAGATAAAGATCATGGTGGAAAAACATTCACAATAAGACTGCGTAATTCAAATAATATACTAGAAGTTGATAATCTTTGGGTTGTGGTATGCTTACCGTTACTTTCCAAAACTTATGAGGCATATCAGATAAAGTAGATATGTAAATATGTAAATGAAGGAAATGATTTGGCTCTATTTGAACTATAAAACATCAATAAAAATTACGAAATTTTACAATATCAATTGGGTAGATACATTAGTAGCAACGAGGCAATTTGGCCTATTTTTAGTTTCTCAATTCACGAAAGGGACCCTCCTGTCCAGCATCTGGCAGTTCATCTTGAAAACGGACAACGTGTGTACTTTAATGAAGAAAATGTTATACAAAGAGCAATTGAGCCACCGAGAACAACGTTAACAGAATTTTTTAAACTGTGCAACAAAAACGACAAATACGGTCAATTCGCAAAAACATTGTTATATACTGATGTGATTAAATAAATATTTTATAATTGATAATTAAGACATTTTTAAGTAATAATTAAGACAGCTACCAGTGGGTAGTTATCCTTCTCGCGCCATTTTCTATAATTGTCAAAAATTTTAGCCTAATTTACATTGTATAGATTGCTATGATAAATAAACAAAAAAAAAATACTGATATCCCGCGTTATTTTACGTGAAACAAAATAAGCAAAAATGAGAGAGAAGAAAACAAGGAAAACCACATCAAGACATCATAGGTATATTCAAAGCAAAATATTGGGAAGACTTTACACTGTGCATCCAAAACAAACTAAATGTTTTTATTTAAGGTTGCTGCTCGTGAACGTTCAAGGGCCTACATTTTTCCAATATTTGCGAATAGTAAACGGACAATTATTAAATATATATAAAGAGGCATCAATGGGACTTGACTCTTGCTGATGCTTCCTTGACATCGACGCCAAATAACATTCGACAATTATATGCAATCATATTAACAATCTGTTATCCATCGCACGCGTAAAATTTATGGGAAAATATAAAAATTATATGTCACAAGACGTTTTGCATACGTTTAGGAGAACATATCAAAGCCAGAAGCATTAGTGTTGGTACAAGATTTGTGTCTTAAAATTTCGAACTTAAAACTTGATCATTATGGATTGCAATCACCCAATTGCCCACTATAAGATTTACAGAGAGAACAAAATTATGATAGTGAAAATTTAGTAAGAATTATAGAAAATAGTGAACAATTACTTACAGAAAAACAGAAAATTATTTATGATCGAGTTATGCTGACCGTTGCAGCAGAACAAGGGGGTTCCTTTTTTTTTTCCTGGACGCACCAGGAGGGACAGGCAAGACGTTTGTTATATCAGTGATTCTTGCGAAAGTAAGATCACAAAAGAAAATAGCGTTGGCAGTAGCATCGTATTGTATTGCGGCTTCTTTGCTAGATGAAGGACGAACATCACATTCCACTTTCAAGCTATCATTAGACATACATAATAAACAAAATGCGATATGTAATATAAAAAAGAATAGTGGAATTGCAACAGAATGTTAAAAAAGTTCAATTTTAATTCGGGATGAATGCACAATGGCACATAAATACTCTTTGGAAGCATTACATAGAACTATGCAAGATCTGAACGGCAACGATAAAATTTCCGGAGGTGCTTTCTTACTTTTGTCAGGTGACTTCAGACCGACTTTACCAGTCATACCTCGATCAACTTACGGGGATGAGATTAATACATGCTTGAAACAATCATTTTTGTGGCAAAGTGTTGAAATCTTAAAATGTCTACAAACATGTGTGTGCTATTGGAGGAAGATCCATTAGCACAAATGTTTGCGGTAGAATTAGTTGATATAGGAAATGGCTAAATAAAACAGGAAACAAATACTAATTTAATAAAACTTAAAGAAAATCGTTACATTAAAAAACAACATGTTCTTCAGTGCATATAGATTTAAGCTTTATATAAAATCGGAAACATTTTAATTATTTAAAATAGAAGATATTTCAATATTGCTTTTAATTATAATAATTAAACTTATTAAACTATAAACTGTTATTATATAATTTACATAAATTTATTAATTGATGATAACAAACAGACATTTGAAACAAAATGAGTGCATGACAATGAAGAGGAATAGTGAGTGCAAATACGAGGAAACGGTAAAAAATATAACAGGAATGGCATTAAGAAATTAAGAGAGGATGCACGTTACAGGAGAAAACTCCACGAGAAAAAATGATACGCAAACAACGAATAAGTCAGTTACGAATTAATTTAATTCGCAGCAGTAGTAATTATACAGCTAATGAGAGTGTAAAAAATATCATGAGAGATTTAAATTTAAGACGGAATTTAAATACAGAAAAAACAAGGCTGCAAAAAATATTTAAAGAAATTAAAATTTAAGACAGCAAACAGTATTTTAAAAAATCAGAATTCAAGACGAAATATCAAATTCCTGACAAACATGGCTCTAAACGATATTTTAAGAAATCAAAATTTAAGCAGAAGTATTAAATACAGAACAAACGAGGCTGCAAACAATATTTAGAAAATCAAAGTTTAGGAAGGATTATAATTTATAAATCGAATGAAAATAACAATAACCTTTTCCAAAATATTAGTTTAAGCAACAATGATACATTCAAATTTCAAGAACGCCATTAAAATATTCGCCAAACGCGAAACATTTAAAATCTTAATATATATGCACAAAAAAAAAATAGAAAATAAATGTAGAATGAAGCAAAATAGGAATGATACAAAAAAATACCAGAAATAATTTAAAATAATGCAGAAAGCCAAAATAAGAGCAGATATATAGACGTACTGATTATTAGAAATAATCATTTCTAGAAATAAATTTCTAATTCTTCTTTAAATCTAAGCGAAGTACATTGGCTAAAAATAACAATTCATAAGGTTTTGGGAAAAAACGCGTTCGCAGCTACGTTGTTGCTACAAAAATCTATTTTTCAATAATTCGTCATCGAAATTTCGCAAAGGTAATGTTATATAAAATACATGTTCTAATTAAACAAAATCTTTAACTAATGATGCTCTAGAATTTAAATAATTTTTGCCGCGTATTGTTAATTTCAACTTTCAACTCTGATTAACAGAGTGATTAAAACGTCTTTGTACATAAAATATGACTTGAAGTTGATATTTAAATAATTTTAAAAATTTAAGTAACAAAAAGTTGATTTCATAGTCGATAATAGCGATGGAGTTGAAGATACTGTTTCTCTCTCAAAAGAAGAATATATCAATGAAAATTACTACTTGTGCCAAATATAAATGTCGATAATACACAGGCAGTCTTCGAGTTGAATCAAATCAATAATGATTTACTGAAATAATGACTATTTTGTTAGATAATAATGATATAACTGTAAAAGAACAATCTGAAATGTTAGGTAGCCATACGTTCCGGTTTGGCCGCGACAGTCCGGCATTTCCATCTTGTGTCCCGAATATTTCTAAAAGCAATACGTGTCCAGGATTTAGATTTTTTGTCCCGGATTGTCTTGAAAATGAATACGTAAATTAACAAAAATAATGAAAAAAAGCAAATGCTAATTTTGTCGTAAGGTTGTGGACAGCTATGAGCGAGTTGAATTTTAAAAACGTGGGAGTAAGCATATACGTCTGTGGCTACAATATGCACCGGAATATCAATCGGATTCTAATCAAAATTTATCAAAAATTATTCATTATCAAAATTATTCATGAATTCCTAACATGCAAATATGATCCTTAAGACCATTACGTTAAATTGCAAATGCATAAAAATTGTCACACATGCTATAAAGGGAGAAAAACGAAAAATTGCAGATTTAATAAACAACCTCTTATAATAAGGAGCACTATGCTATTGAAGCCGCTGCCAGATTGAACATCAGATTCGAAAATAATTGGAAATTTTGAATTAATTACTGTATTACACGAGATGAATGCTGTTGGGAATGTAAACTAAGAACATGAAATAACTAAGAATATCACGATTGGGTACGAAGGACCGTATAAAATATTCCATGATATGTTCCATTGACATTTCAAAATAATAACAACTAGTGTTGGAAATTGTTTCTACAATGCCATATCTAGAAACATCCACGGCTATTCAAAAATTCAATGTTGGTGGGTGATGCAAACGATCTTGGCCAAAACAGCAAAAAGTTTCACGCCGGCACATTTAGACATTCCGCCGAGGAGTACTATAATGCACATGCTCAATGCGAACCACTACTTTTGTTCAATTTGAATAATTTGCATTATTCAGCTATATTGCCGTTGCATGGAAACAAGTTCAGTGATAATTCAGTGAAAAAAAAAGAATAATATTAAGAATATGACACATCAAAGCATTTGATATGAACAATCGATTATACGATTTAATTAATTCCATATTTAGAAAATAATAAATAACAGTTTTTCGTTTTGTTTTGACTTCTCTATTTAAGAGAAGAGGTTGATACTCACTACATATCAAGGTGAATGATTGATATTGAAATCTCTTCATATATCCTTGTAAGTACAGTTATAATATTGCGTTTTATTTATTTCATTTGAAAATATTAAAATTCATTTTAGACTAAAAATCTTACTAATCAATGTTATGTTTAACAATATAGTGATGAAGAAAATGGTTATTTTAGGTATAGAGTCATATTTAGATATAAATTTCTGCAATAAATCAAATGTTGAAGCCGCTGCCTCAAAGATCTGTTTCGTTTTGTGGTGAATCAAGCAGGCTAGAGAAAAATCAAAAATGAATTGTCATATTTTCATGTCATAAAATTTTATAGTCAATAAATTATTTATATTTTCATCCAATTGATTTTATATTTTTTATATTTTTCCTACAGTTTCATAAATAGTTGTAAATTGAGACAGAAAAACTATGATAAATCGTCGTAAAATAAAAAATAAAATTTATAATAAATCGTCGTGAATTAAAAAAAGAATTAGTGGGGTGTGTGGCATCGTGCCTTAAGGCAAATTGCTGGAACTTTCCGTACCGTAACGAAATGTTCGAGGAATAGTAAATGTTTTCAAATAGATTATTATAAATATTGTATATTGTCTAATATTTATAAGAATTATATAAACTGAACTGCAAAGTCAAATTTATTTGTTTAAAGTATATTAGAACTTTAGTCACAATTAAAAATAAAATCTGAATTATGTTCGAGATACAAAAAAAAACTAAAAAAAAAAATAAAAAATTATCCCTTTTTTACAAAATCTCTTACTTTGTTAAAACGAACTGAAAGTTCTTTGAATCATTCAAATGGGACGCTTAGTTCTCTTAAAAACTGCAATTTTTTGCGGATTTAGCTATGTATCTCGAAACCGCTGGACCTGCTTTTGCAAAAACTAATAATCACTTCTCCCAATCATTACTAATTGAACGTTTTTTAGATCATTCAAATCGGATGCTCAATTCACTCAAAAAATCCATTACTTTTTTCTGCACTCTTTGCTCCGTATCTCCAAAACGGCAAACGGTCCGAGTGGAAAGGGTAGATTATAGTTTTTGTTGATTCATCAAAAGTACTAATTAGAAATAAATCATAAAAAATAAGAAAATAATAATTTGTCAGACGTATTATTGCCGTTTTACGTCGTCTTCCACTATTTACAGAAATTGATAAGTTATGAAATAATGAACAACATTTGTGAAATTTACCTGATTTGGTAGAGGAATAGTAAAGCAAACATTAATCTTTATTTCGTAGAAACATGATGATTGGATATCAAGATATATTAATTTAAATAAAACCTGTTACAATAAGACATTAACTTACCAGTATTTGAATAATGATTACCTTATGTTATTATTTCAGGCCAATTTTAAGAAAAATGGCAGAAAGTTTTAAAATTGCTTTGAAAGCTGATAATAGAATACATTTATATAATGATTTTATTGTATCTTGACATATTAAAGGGTTATGGCTTTTTTTTATCAATAATAAAAAAATGAAACAGTTTTCTATAGGGTAGCCTGGGTACGTTTGTGCTACTTTCTTTTCTTCCAGTTAGCTGCGAGAAAAGTAAAGAAAATGTTAATTTTAACATTTGCCTACATATAAATACTGAACGACCTTAATCCTTAATCCTTAAATACAATGAATTAGACATAAAATCAAATTATACAAGAAAAAAAAAACAAGTATAAAAATTTGTTAGAGAACAAGAAATAGATATAAACAGCCAGAATGGTTTCTAACGATCCTTATTGTCAGAAATATTAGGAAAAATTTTTTCTCTCTGTCTCATTTGAATTTTGTATTGGTTAAGTTGAATCTTAACACGACATGTCACTACCATACCCAACGCACACTTTTGATAACAAAACAGCAATAATCTGAACATGTTCTAACAAACATACTACATTTTTCTCTATGGGACCATATATCAAAATCAGTATAGTTCAGTTCTCATGGCAACTGACACTACCGATCCCCGGCACAACCGTATCTAGTTAACTTCCCGAAGGAGAAGTTTATGTTTTCATCAAAAAATCCGATTCGCTAATTTTATGTTTTCTCGACGTTTCAAGCCATTCTGAATCGAATGAGATCAAATTTGGAAAAAGTATGTGTGTGTGGGTGTGTGTGTGTGTGTGTATGTAAACAGATTTTTTGCCGTAAATCGACGTTTTCTCGAAAACGGCTGGGTCGATTTCAAAAATTTAAAAGCCATTCGATGTATCTCGACGAGAACTATTGTTTGTCAGTTTTGTGCGACGATCGGCCAAGCCGTTTCTTTATAAATGGCAGAAAAGTGAAAAAATTTTCGTCTACGTTTTAGCCCGCAATTCTGAATCGATTTTGAAAATTCAAAACCGTTCGAAAGATATTGGTTGGGAATCGTGCTGATTAGTTTTTGGTAGAGATCGGCCGGGCCGTTTTCTTGTAATAAAGTTTAAAAAAAAAAAAATTCGACGATTTTTATGATTATTTTTTTTGACGATAGATACCATAGTCTTCTAGATCATACTAAAATATTACGGCCCTACGATGACTGGTTCAGCTTTAAAAATTCGTCAAAGTTTGCAAAAATCAGTATGGTCTTTTTGGCATTTGTCAAAATTAGACTTTTGATCGACGTTTTCTCAAAAACGCCTGAACCGATTTTAGAAATTTAAAAGCCATTTGATGTATTTCGATGAGGACTATTGTTTGTCAGTTTTGTGCAACGATCTGCCAAGCCGTTTCTTTGTAATTTGAAAAAAAACTTTTCGTCGACATTTAAGCTCATCCTACCGAACGATTTTAAAAAATCAAAAACTGTTCGAAAGATATTAGTTGGGAATGATACTGATTAATTTTAGGTGAAAATCTACCGAGCCGTTTTTTTGTAATTAACTGTTGGAAAAAAGTGTTAAATTTTCGTCGACATTTAAGCTCATCCTACCGAACCGATTTTAAACAATCAAAAACTGTTCGAAAGATATCATTTGGGAATGATGCTGATAAATTTTAGGTGAAAATCTACCGAGCCGTTTTCTTGTAATTAACTGTTGAAAAAAAGTGTTAAATTTTCGTCGACATTTAAGCTCATCCTACAGAACCGATTTTAAAAAATCAAAAACTGTTCAAAAGATATCATTTGGGAATGATGCTGATTAATTTTAGGTGAAAATCTACCGAGCCGTTTTCTTGTAATTAACTGTTGAAAAAAAGTGTTAAATTTTCGTCGACATTTAAGCTCATCCTACCGAACCGATTTTAAAACAATCAAAAACTGTTCGAAAGATATCATTTGGGAATGATGCTGATAATTTTAGGTGAAAATCTACCGAGCCGTTTTCTTGTAATTAACTGTTGAAAAAAAGTGTTAAATTTTCGTCGACATTTAAGCTCATCCTACCGAACCGATTTTAAAAAATCAAAAAGTGTTCGAAAGATATCATTTGGGAATGATGCTGATTAATTTTAGGTGAAAATCTACCGAGCCGTTTTCTTGTAATTAACTGTTGAAAAAAAGTGTTAAATTTTCGACCACATTTAAGCTCATCCTACCGAACCGATTTTAAAAAATCAAAAACTGTTCGAAAGATATCATTTGGGAATGATGCTGATTAATTTTAGGTGAAAATCTACCGAGCCGTTTTCTTGTAATTAACTGTTGAAAAAAATTTAAGCCGATTTTCATGGCACTTTTTTTGGCGATATACATCATGGTCTTATAGAACTTACTGTAATATTATGGCCTTACGACAAGTAGTTTAATTTTACAAATTCGTCAAAGTTTGCTAAAATTATTATCGTTTTTTTCAAAGTAGGATTGATAAAGAATATTATAAACACTTTTTTTTTTATTAAGTCGATTATTTACACATATCGGGAAGTTCATGTAACTTGCCTCAAGGCTAAATACCAAACCAACTAGTTTTCCCTAAAATTCAATTACTTGCTATTTATGTATTTTAATGATTTATTGTAAATAAATTGGACAACAACAAACCGATAATATAGCCGAAAATAAAAGAATATTTATATTCATTCAATAAGGACAAATTGATGGACAAAGCATTCATAAAATTCAGTATTTTCACTCAGTATTGGAAGATTTAGTCACGATTTAGCCAGGAACCATTCTCATTGCCAGTAAGTTTTAAAAAATATGTAACAAAATAATATAATGTAGAACAACAATTATTAAAATAGATAAAAGCGCTTGAACTATCCAAAACGTCGATCAATAATCGTTTTATTCAGCTACTTTAATAAAGCTTAAGTAATAAGGATTCATGAATTTAAATAAAATTAGAGAAAAATAAATACGCCAAAGTTTTTTGTTAGAAAAATTTCGATATAAATGCACCTAGGTTATTTATATATTATAAATAACGTCGTGAATAATCAGAATGTCGAAGCGAAAAGGACACATATATATAAAAAATTACATATTCCAGTCTTTATTTAGAACTGTGGTTTGCTATAATAGAGAACGCATTATTCCAGGATTTAATGAATGTATATAATTTAACCAATTCTCGTAAGCCTATATTGTTTTAGAAATGTTTGTTTGGACTAGCGATGTACATCAAGTTAAGTTTTATTGAAAAACGGCAAGAAGATATTTTTAACATTTTATTGCAAAAGAAACATAATTGGCCGATCGTTGCATAAAGTTAGTTGATCAAAGTATTAAGTCTTTATCGAATTACATCGAATGGCCTTTAAATATGTAAAATCGTCGCAGCAGTTTCTGAGAAATCGTGGATAAGAAGTAAAAAAATGGCATCATGGCCATACTCACAAATCCATACTGTTTGCAATTTTAGTATCAGACGATTCAGAATGACTTAAAATTTTAAGAAAACATATAATTAGCAATTCGCATTTTCCGGCGAAAACAAACTTCTTCGGGAAGTTAAAAAACAAAAATAATTTAAGTGATAAAACATGTCATACCAAGGATAATAAAAATATTATAACAATATTTATAGTTGCAAAAATTGACTTGTGAAAGGCTTGGATTTGTATAAACTTCACCCACTCAAGCGGCTTAAAGAGCAATCTTGCCACGGTAGGGCAAGGTAATATATTTATTTGTATTAAATTGTAAGAAACTGCCAATAGTCAGTTTTTATCCTTGTTATGGCAATAGATATTTGTCAAAAATATTAACTTTTAATTATAGAATGCTGAAATAAATACAAAAATAAATTTCGAAACTTTTTTGCAAAAAAAACAACAAAATATATATTGTCCTTAATGGTTCTTGAATTGATCCTCAAAAGGTTTCTTCATAACCGTCAAGATCTCTGATAACAAGACAAAGAATATTATAAACGAAGGTTTACTTTTCATTATTAAGAACAATTCAGTGAACTTTTTGAATAATGTATTATATTAGTACTTACATTAAAAAGCTGAAAATATCATTTATTGATTGATTTTTTAACGTTTAAGAAAACCGTGAAAAACTAGTGGTGTATGGCATCGTGTCTTAATGCAAATATAAAAAAACAAACAACAAAAAAAATATAAAAAAACAGCAAACTACTTCTTTAAATATGATGTTCAATAAACTTGAGTTTCAATATTCCACAAAATGTGCATTAGATCGCTTAGTTTAATTAGTTGATAATAAACACTATGATAATTGTGATAATTTTACAGTAGATCTGGTTGATGGATATGATGTTTATATATTACAGAAATGCGGTGTCAAATAAGATAATAAAAGTAAACCAAACATGAAAAATTTAATGTAGTTGAAAAATTCTGATAAAAACCTGACAATTATTATGGAGAGAAGATTTTGTTACTCAAGCCTTGGACAACCGAATATTTGAAAGTCGATTTTTTGTTCCATTATAATTGCTATATACGGAATAATACAAAATATCACTGTCAAACAGATTTTTTTGACTACTGAATAATAAATTATTTATATTTTTAGACATTTTGAATAACTCCATTGTGTATTCTATGTATATGTTCCCGTAGGGCCGAAAAAATTATGGATAAAAATTTAGTAAACATATAAACGATATGATTCTTTAGCAAAGAACTGTAGGAACGTTAGAAACTTCAAAAATAATAGATAAATTCGAAAGATTAATTGGTAATGCCCAAAAGAAGGCAATAAAAAATTAGAAAACATCACCAAACAAATGATTTGTGTCCTTTCGTCCAAAAATGACAAAAATTTATATAAATTGAAAAGGGACTTCTCAAGCAATCATATTTTAAAAGAAAATATGTTAATTGCGAACAAAAGTTTTTATTGTGTTAAGAGATTTCTCAAGATGTTAAGGGAAATTGTTGGTTGGTGCAAATAAAAAAATGAAGGAGGATGTAAATCAAAAAATATAAAATTTATGTCTAAATAAATGAAACAAATAATATCTTAAGAAATCAAAATTCAAGACGAAATATCAAATACAGGACAAACGAAGCTGCAAACAATATTTTAAGAAATCCAAATATAAGACGAAATATCAAATACCGGACAAACATGGCTCTAAACAATATTTTAAGAAATCAAAATTTAAGCCGAAGTATTAAATACAGAACAAACGAGGCTGCAAACAATATTTAGAAAATCAAAGTTTAGGACGGATTATAATTTATAAATCGAATGAAAATAACAATAACATTTTTCAAAATATTAGTTTAAGCAACAATGATACATACAAATTTCAAGAACGCCATGAAAATACTCGTCAAACGCGAAACATTCAAAATCCTAATATCTATGCACAAAACGAAAAAATAGAAAATAAATGTAGAATAAAGCAAAATAGGAATGATACAACAAAATACCAGAAATAATTGAAAATAATGCAGAAAGCCAAAATAAGAGCAGAGATATAGACGTGCTGATGTTTAGAAATAAAATTTTAGCACCTTACTTCAGGAATCTAAGCGAAGTACATTGGCTAAAAATAACAATTCATAAGGTTTTGGGAAAAAACGCGTTCGCAGATATGTTGTTGCTACAAAAGGCTATTTTTAATAATTCGTTATCGAAATTTCGCAAAGATATTGTTATGAAAAATACATCTTCTAATTAAAAAAAAATCTATAACTAATGATGCTATAAAATTAAACTAATTTTTGGCGCGTATTGTTAATTTCAACTTTCAACTCTGATTAACAGAGTGATTAAAACGGACTTGTACAAAAAGTATGATATAAAGTTGATATTTAAATAATTTTAAAAATTTAAGTAACAAAAAGTTGATGTCATAGTCGATAATAGCGATGGAGTTGAAGATACTGTTTCTCTTTCAAAAGAAAAATATATCAATGAACATTACTACATTGTGCCAAATATAAATGTCGATAATACACAGGCAGTCTTCGAGTTGAATCAAATAAATAATGATTTACTGAAATAAATGACTATTTTGATCGATAATAATGATATAACAGCAAAAGAACAATCTGAAATGTTAGGTAGCCATACGTTCCGGTTTGGCCGCGACAGTCCGGCATTTCCATCTTGTGTCGCGAATATTTCTAAAAGCAATATGTGTCCAGGATTTAGATTTTTTGTCCCGGATTGTCTTGTTTTTTTGAAAATGAATACGTGAATTAACAAAAATAATGAAAAAAATGACAAATGTTGATTTTGTCGAGTTCATGCGTACTGACACGAATACTATTCACGACAAAGAAATTTCGTGCTCAGCAAATCCCAACATATGTTTAAGGCGCAGAAAAGGAAACGACACAAGTTCCACTGTTTCGGATGTTGCGAATAAAAATTTCCTAAACAACCTGATTGAATTCGATAACAAGTATATCGCTTTTTAAGATCTTAAGATCTTCACCAGCGTTTTGGCAAAAAAAAATGTTAGCAATAATTAGACAGCTTGGCAGTTATTAAAAGTTATTAAAAACATTGATAAAACATAGCAACTTCGATAAAAGTATATCTGTCCGGTACGCTTATTTATTGGATCCGAACATCAAGGCCAACTTAATAAGAAACGATTCCATTAGCTGCACCAGATACCTTGACTTAAGGCTGTAGACAGCTATGAGGGTGTTGAATTTTAAAAACGTGGGAGTCCTCATAAGCATATACTTATGAGGCTACAATATGCAACGGAATATCAAACGGATTCTAATCAAAATTTATCAAAAATTATTCTTTATCAAAATTACTGATGAATTCCTAACATGCAAATATGATCCTGAAGACCTCGTCATTATTAGCAATGTTGTTGGGTGATGCAAACGATGTTGGCCAAAACAGCAAAAAGTTTCACGTTGCCACATTTAGGCAATCCACCGAGAAGTACTATAATGCACATGCTCAATGTGAGCCATTACTTTTGTTCAATTTGATTAATGTGCATTATTCAGCTCTATTGCCGTTGCATGGAATCAAGTTCATAATTCAGGAAATAAAACGAATAATATTAAGGATATGACACTTCAAAGCATTTGATATGAACAATCGATTATACAACGATCCAATTAATTTCATATTTAGAAAATAATAAATAACAGTTTTTCGTTTTGTTTTGACGTCTCTATTTAAGAGAAGAGGTTGATACTCACTACATATCCAGGTGCATGATTGATATTGAAATATCTTCATATATCCTTGTAAGTAAAGTTATAATATTTTGTATATTTATTTTATTTGAAAATATTAAAATTCATTTTAGACTAAAATTCTTACTAATCAATGTTGTGTTTAACAATATAATGATTAAAATAGTGATTTTATGTATAGAGTCATATTTAGGTGTACATTTATGCAAAAAATCAAATGTCTCGCTCAAAAATCTATTTTGTTTTGTTGGGAATCCAGCAGGCTAATCATAGAGAAAAAACAAAAATGATTTGTCATATTTTTATATCATTAAATTTTATAGTTAATAAATTGTTTATATTTTCAATCAATGGATTTTATATTTTTTATATTCATAACTTTTTCCTACAGTTTCATAAATCGTCGTAAAATCAAAAAGAAAATTTATAATAAATCGTCGTGAATTAAAGAAAGAAAATCTCTAGTCTTCTATATATATAAAAATAAGTCGGGTTTTCCTTCCTGACGAAATAACTCCAGAACGCACGAACCGATTTCGACAATTTTGCTTTCGTTGGAAAGGTGTCGGGCTCCGCAAGGTTTATAGCTAAGAAAATTAGTGGTGCATGGCATCGTGCCTTAAAGCAAATTGCTAGAACTTCACGCACCGTAATTAAAAATTTGAGAAATGAAAATAATCAACAATTGTTTTAATTAATTTCAAATAGATTATCTTCTATATATATATATAAAAATAAGTCGGGTTTTCCTTCCTGACAAAATAACTCCAGAACGCACGAACCGATTTCGACAATTTTGCATTCGTTGGAAAGGTCTCGGGCTCCGCAAGGTTTATAGCTAAGAAAATTAGTGGTGCATAGCATCGTGCCTTAAAGCAAATTGCTAGAACTTCACGCACCGTAATTAGAAATTTGAGTAATAAAAATAATCAATAACTGTTTCAAATAATTTCAAATAGATTATCTTCTATATATATAAAAATAAGTCGGGTTTTCCTTCCTGACGAAATAACTCCAGAACGCACGAATCGATTTCGACAATTTTGCATTCGTTGGAAAGGTCTCGGGCTCCGCAAGGATTATAGCTAAGAAAATTAGTTGTGCATGGCATCGTGCCTTAATGCAAGCTGCTGGAACTTCAAGCACCGTAATTAAAAATTCGAGTAATAAAAATAATCAATAACTGTTTTAAATAATTTCAAATAGATTATCTTCTATATATATAAAAATAAGTCGGGTTTTCCTTCCTGACGAAATAACTCCAGAACGCACGAACCAATTTCGACAATTTTGCATTCGTTGAAAAGGTCTCGGGCTCAGCAAGGTTTATAGCTAAGAAAATTAGTTGTGCATGGCATTGTGCCTTAATGCAAGCTGCTGGAACTTCACGCACCGTAATTAAAAATTCAAGTAATGACATTAGTGAGAATTATCAGAATTATGCTTGGTTAAGTCAACGAGCAATTCTTGCCTCAGAGAATAATGATGTACACGCACTGAATTTCACCATTCAATCAAAAATTGCTGGCGATTTGGTGACATACGAATGATTCCGACTGGTCTTCCATTTGACTTCAAATGATTGCAATTTCCAGTTCGCCTTGCGTTCGCAATGACAACTAACAAGCCGCAAGGCCAATCGCTTAGTGTTTGCGGGATAAATTTCAAATAGATTATTTAGAAAATCATTGTTTTTTACATGGGCAGTTATACGTTGCCTGTTCACGAGTTAGAAAAGCATCCGTTTTGTTTGTGTTAACGTCAGACCAAAAAACAAAAAATGTGGTTTACCAAAGATCACTTCCATGAAACGGATAATTTGCGGATTCACTTTCATTTACTTAGAGAAGTTCAACTAAAAAACACTTCATTTTTGTAATCAAAATAAATTCGTTACTGTTGTATAATAAAATCAAATTTTTCCTTTTAAAATATAAAACAAACAAAAAATTTCTTCATCTTTCTCACGAACCCATCTGGTGGCGAAACGGAGTTCGTCGGGTTTGCTAGTAAAGTTATATTTATCATCGGACGCATTTGTTGTCATCAAATCAGGAAATGTTTTTGCAAAAAATCAAATGTTGAAGCCACTGCCTCCAAAATCTATTTCGTTTCATAAATCTTTGTAAATTGAATAATAAAATATATTATGAATGGTCAAAAATTAAAAACGAAAATCTATAATAAATTGTCGTAAATTGAAAAAGAAGATCTCTAATCAAGTTATATTTATCATCAAACGCATTTGACACTGAGGAAATATTTATGCAAATAACTATATGGTTTAATCATTGCCTCAAAACTATCATTCATTATTTGATAATATTTTTATAACAATAATTTTATTATTAAATCTCATTCATGACACTGAAAATATTTTCAAAATTTACAGTTTTTTTGTTTTCAAATCATTTCTGAAAAGCACTACCATAAATTTTATAATAGCCTGATGTCCGCAAAGAATCGATGTTCAGCATCAATGTGTGTTGGAAAGTGCAACTATTATATTGTGAAAACAAAAAACAATCTGAATTTATCCCATTGGCGGTGTAGAATGGGACGGCAAGGGGAAAACAGGTCTGATGTCTTATTTTTAATTTTAAAGGGATTTTACAAAATAATAGCTGCATTTTGCAACTAATGCAAAATATAAAATTTATGGATACATTTTTTACAGAGATAACACAGTATATAACTTTGACTTGGTATTTTAATAAATAAATAAATATTTGTTTAACTTATCTCTTTTTTCTACTCAATTTATTTTTTTTTATTTACATTTTTTTATTGTTTACTCCTTTGCCAGTTGGCACTTTTTACCTCACCCAGGTGTAAGTTTTTATACGAGTAGTGGTTATATAAAGTGCAAAAAATGGAATGGCACAAAGGGAAAAAGGGAAAACATAAGTCAAGAGAAAATAAAATCAGAAAAAACCTGATATAAAAGTTTTAAAAATGAAGATTTTTAACTACGTTAAATAGAATTAGAATAAAACATAACAATTAGTAATAAAATTAAAAGACGGAACTATAGAAAATATTATATTGAAATGCAGCAATGATCACAAGAGTATAATAAAAACAATTTGATTGATGAAATAGCATAATTAGAAATGAATTAAGTATAAAATATTATATGAAAAAAATCAAAAAGAATTATATAATTTTATTTAAGTGATAAAAAAATAAACTACTCAAAAATAATAATACATTTTATAAAACGTTTGAATAAGTAGGATAACAATTATATAAAGGTCTAGTAAATTAAACACCAGTGTTCACAACCAAAAAACTAACACTATTGAAAAATTCTTAACTTTATTTGTTTGATATATCGGTGTTGTACCTTTTTATTCGCGGACTTTATATCTCGCTCTACCCTACCCATAATAGTTTTGTGATATATGAATATTTTTAGAGATTAACAAATAATTTTTATTTTCAAGTAAAAATAGTCAATAATTGATAAAATTATATTTCTGCTGCCGGGGCTCTTCAAAAGAATTCAATATAATCATACAACTAATTTTTGAAATACCCGTAGGGCACGTAGAGTAAGTTATAATAATCGTTCAATTCGTAATGATAAACAGAAGTAAGTGGTGATTAGTTTTTTTACAAAACCAGGTCGAGCTGCTTTGTGCAAAAATGAGAAAATAATTCGCAGAGAAAAAAGCATCCGATCTGAATGATTCAAAAAAATCTTTTACTTGTATAAACAAAACGAATGTTTTTGCGGAAAACAAAAACATAATTTATTTAATTTATTTTTAATTTGCAAAAAATTTTTTTTTGATAACTCGGATTTTAATTTAAAAAATCATGCTAAAATTCTAAACCTCACCTAAATAATTGAAATAAATAATTTTAAATTTGCAATTCAGTTTATATAATTCTTAGAACTATATGATACAAAATTCTTCATTCTACCAACCATTCATTAAGTTCTGATGAATGAATTTTGTGCTGTTGGTATTGTTTACTAAAGAACAAATCGTTTCAAAAAGCAAAGTGTCTAATTTGATGAACAAGGAGACGAGAAGTTATGGGCAGTTATTAAAGCAGGGTATTTGAGAAACAGAAATGTTACAAAAACTTTAAAATCTATCTAATCATTATAATCTATCCAAAACATCTTACAAGTTATGGTAGAAGAAAAAACCTAATGTTGGTCATATTAAGTTTTTTGGAACTGCTCTAATGAATTATGAGCCGAATTAAAACAGGTCAAAATGGAACTGTTGAAAAGATTTTGGTCGGATATGCAAACAACGTCAAGGGTTACAGATTATTTAATCCAATAACAAATAAAATTTGAATTAGTAGAAATGTAGTGATTATGGAAAATATTGAAAATGATGTGTCTAGCAAGAACTCGTTAAAACGTATAGAAAACAGTATTTTAGATAATAAAATAATTGTGAGAAAAAATGCTATAAAAATACAAAAATCTTAAAGAACGGATATGACGGATGGAGATGTACAACCGAAGTCTATGATAAGCTCCAGAAAAACCAATTGAATATTCCATCAGATGAATCTATCAAAAATAGTTCTAAAAAAATAATTTACATACGTATTTATTGCTGATGATGCTTTTGCTTTGAGAAACATTGAGAATGATGAAACCATTCCGTCAGTCTATATTCAAAAGATAAAAAGATTTATAACTATCATGTTTGTAGATTGGCTTCTAGATTTGGAATATTTAAAACACAAATAAATGATTGGCCCAATTGTGCTTAACGTAATTATTTAATGTCTAATTCTACAAACTCATACTTATGCAGAAAGTTTTGACCGAGAAAATATGGAACATGGTTATATTACGCCGGGGTTAAATTCTAATGATTCAAACATAAAACATTTAAATTCGTAAGGAAACGATATGTACATTATTTCAACAATGAGGAAAGCGTGCCTTGGCAAGATAGTCAGATAGTCAGTCTATCTTGAAAAGAAAGATATGATTAAGATCTTGTTTGTAGAGCAAGACGCATTATGAAAAAAGCTTTTGGTATATTGGCTTCAAGATTCAGAATATTTAAAACACAAATAAATGCCCGGCCAAATAATATTGATCGTATAGTACCGCAAGTTGTGCTTAACACAATTATTTAATGTCTAATTCTACAAACACATAAACTTATGCAGAAAGTTTTGACCGAGAAAATATGGAACATGGATAATATATACACCGGGGTTAAATTCTAATGATTCAAACATGAAACATTAAGAGAACAAGATGTACATTATTTCAACAATGAGAGAAGCGTGCCTTGACAAGATAATTTTAATCATTGAGAAAATCTAATATAAAATCAAATGTGAACTTATTTTTAGTTTATGCAAGTTATAATCATGAAGATAAAAATATTTTGATTAGAACTACCCTTGTTCAAAGGTAATGAATAATAATGTTGAATAATAACATAACCTAGATGAAAAATATAATTATGATGAAAACATTCTTGAAAATTATCTTGATTATCACAACGTTTATGATATATATATATATATATATATATATATATATATATATATATATATATATATATATATATATATATATATATTTTTGAATAGTCTTGAATTTGATGTTGATATATATGTTTAATTTGAGTTTAATAATCGGGCGTAACATCAATAAATATATATATATATATATATATATATATATATATATACTAGCATATCCAGCCTCGCGTTTCGACGGCCCTTATTAAAATCCACCTGACAACCAACATTTCAAACCTTTTGTTATAAAAAATTCATATCAATCCCAAAATAAATAAAATCCGGATTGAAATTTGAATATGATGGATCAATACTATTTATTGAAGTGTTATTTTTTAAATTAAATAATAAATAAAATGAAATAATTAAACATTTAAATAAATGAGTACATTACAAAATTCATAATGAATAACCAAGTGACTTATACATTTGTAATAGCCTGTTTGGTATTACGTCCTATTTATCTTATATATACATATATATATATATATATATATATATATATGTCTAAAGATTTTATTTAAAAATTATGAATTATTTGAAAATTATGAATGCAATAAGAGAGTGATGAGTATACAATGTGGAATACATTAGTAAAAATAATAACGGCATTTAAATCAAAATAATTCAGAGAACTTGGACGCTTCTTAATTCTAACATACATTTAGTCTGAAACAATCCGAATATTTTATTAAAAATAATAAATTGTTAATACACAAAAAATATAAAAATATGCAATACATTAGTAACTAGTTGGTATTGGTATTTTGCCTTGAAGCAAGTTACATGAACATCCCAATAGGTGTAAATTGATCGAAAACTTTACGTTTTACTGACTTCGATGATTATGCCAGAGGACTCTCATCCAGTTGTGGTAGACTACGATGGGTTCATACCTTCAAGAATTTGAGAAAAAGATTTCATGTCCTGAAAGATGTTAAATTTAAACCACTGCTACAATCTGCCTTCCCTCCAAATAAATATAAGGTGTTGAGGTGCATATTTAAACTGGTTTAGGGTCAACACTGGGCAGGAAGTATATGTGGGAATCAAAAGAGGCCATCAGTTTTTGATTTCAGGTAATGACAATTTTATATAGTTTTGAAATCATAATTTTTAATACTTTTTTATAAAACATAGAAATACCTTTTTACTTATTTACTTATTTCTATAACATAATCAATTTTATCAACAAAAATTAGAATTAACTATTTAGATAAATGTTCAACTGTTTTTTTCTAAAATTCTTTTGCTGTCGGACAATACCTAATGTCAGATTATCCCCGGAGTCTATACACACATACACATATACATACATCATTTTTTTCTAAGGTATGCCAAAATGTCCAGAAATCTTTGAAAAGTAAAGATATATCAATCGCCCCAAGCCTCAATGCAAGTTTCTGGAACTTCCCGTATTGTAATTGAAACTTTTAAGGGCATCAAACTTAATTAAAGGAAATAGATTGTGAAAGTTTAGATTTCTTAGAAAATTCCTATTATTTTTAATATTATTGAAAATTTTGAATTTTTTGAATAAATCGATTTTTTTGTGAATTTTTAAAATTTTTGAATATTTTGAAACCAATTCAAGGGTGAATACAATCGTCATAGAGTGTAAAAATTTGTAAAGAATAGATTGGAACTGTGGAATGACACAATAAAGGTAAAAGTCTCATTTTTAACTAATCAAATATTATTATGGACAGATTGGAGATTATATATTATTTATAATTTATAAACGTTAGCAATATTAGTAATTAGATTAGTTAATTAAGTATAATAGTAAATTACAACGTCAATTAAATAATAAAATAAACGTTCGGCCAATCTATACTGTGAGATTTAAACGTTATAAAAATTGGTACAAAAACCATGAAAATGTACTTATTATGAAAAGTTGTACTTATTATTATAAAATATCTGATAACTTTTCAATAGCGTCCAATTTGTCTAACAATAAGTAAAAAATGATGCCTTTTTAAAAAAATATATTTTAGATATTTTTGCGA
This sequence comes from Ctenocephalides felis, assembly GCF_003426905.1. Taxonomy (NCBI): domain Eukaryota; kingdom Metazoa; phylum Arthropoda; class Insecta; order Siphonaptera; family Pulicidae; genus Ctenocephalides; species Ctenocephalides felis. The sequence continues at coordinate 5,823,144 of NW_020539726.1, read as the reverse complement.
AAACTATCAACCCAAATGAAAGATATTCAATACAAATGTTTATTATTAAACATCTTTGTATATAAGTAATGAAGCAAATTGATTATAAAATTTGTAATTAAACAAATTTATTATAAAAATGGAGGCTTCAATAATTTGAGAGAGGAAATTCATACTGTTCGTAAAATGTATCACTGTGAGTAAATTTATCAAGTACAATATTGTGTTTTAGTATTTAGCTATTATAATATTAACTAATTTCATAATAGCTAGAGTGTGCCATGAGTTTATGACTAAATCATTTATATGAAACATTAGAATGTTTTATCGAAGATAAAATGTATGATTTTGTTGTTCGAAATACAATTATATTGTGTTCTCAACATTTAGCTAATAGTCAGGTAATAATATCGAATCTTAAAAAATGAGTTAAACATATCTACTTATCCTTTCGAATATATATATATATATATATATATATATATATATATATATATATATATATATAACAAATGTATTCTGAGTGGATAATAGATATTAATTTGGAAATATGAACAAACAACACTCTTCTTGCACTAATTTATTAAATAATAATTTTCACAAACGTTTCGAGACTAGGTTTGTCTCATCATCAGTGTGTTATAATTAAAAAAATTTAAAATATGGAAATCTAAATTAGCATGTTGTGTTTTTCATTACAAGTCGTTCACTGCACGCTGCTCTTTTAATACCAAACGTCTTCGGTATTCATATTCTCTCCTACTTGAAAACCACTTGAAATTGTAAAGTCACTCAATCAGATAGGCAAGAAAGGATTAGGGTCCAGTTGAAAAATAGATGTCGTTAGGAGAAAAAATATTCCTAAACGAGAATAAACCTTCCTAAAAGAGAATAGCCAATTAATTTTATGTAAAGCTGATAAAGGAAATATTTCAGTAATTCTGTTAAGGGATAATTATGAAAATGAAGCAATGAACATCCTAGAAGATAAAACAATGTATGAAGAGTTACCGAGTGAACCGAACAATTACCACCATAGACAAGCTTTTAAATACATCAATCTTTTGGAAAAAAAAGGTCACATCAACAATTCTATTGCCCTAAAATTAAAAATCCAACACCCTCTAGTACCTAAATTTTATTTCTTTCCCAAAATCCATAAACCTAACTGCCCTTTCAGACCTATAGTTTCATACATTGATTCACCTTATTATAATTTATCTAAATTCTTTTCCAAAATTTTAAAAAATGTTACGGTTAATTCGCCATATTTTTTGAACAATTCATATAATTTAGTAGATCGCGTAAAGGACTCCAAGATCCCTCATAATTTTTCCTTCGTTAGTTTTGATGTTATTAATCTTTTCAGCAACATTCCACATAAATTAGTTATCACCGCCATTAGGAGGAGATGGTTGCAAATTGTTGAATACACTTCACTACCTCTCGAAACATTCATTTCTGGAATAGATTTACTACTGAAGGCCTCATATTTCCAATTAAATAATAAATTTTATACTATGATTAGAGGATGTCCTATGGGAAGTCCTTTAAGTCACGTTTTAGCAGACTTAGTGCTACAAGATTTAGAGAACAGTGTGTTGAATTCTACAATTTGCAAACCACTACTATATTTTCGATATGTCGATGACACGCTTTTATTAATTAACAAAAATGATACAGAGAACATATTTCAAAAATTTAATAATTATAATTCTCATTTACAATTTACACAAGAATTAGAAAAAGATAACTCTATACATTTTCTTGATGTTCAGCTCATTAACGACGGCGGTATTTGCATTACCAATTGGTTCAGGAAAGATAGCTGGTCAGGCAGGTATATTAATTTTAATTCTTTTACACCTCTCAACATAAAGATATCGACAGTTCTCAGTTTAGTAGACCATGCAATTCTTTTATCAAACCCAAAATTTCATAATCACAATATCAAATTAGTCATTAACACATTACTCATGAATAGTTTCCCTTACAAAATAATCAGTCCAATAATTAAAAATAGAATTAAATTTTTATTAGACAAACAATCAATAACCACACATTGCTCAAATCACTTGTCTGTATCAGAAAATAAATGTTTTGTGAATTTTCCTTATATAGACAAAGATTTACACCTTTTATCTAAAAGGCTTTTTAATAAACATAATATTAACATATCCATGTCACCCTTACTACAACTGCAAGACATATACACAAACATTAAAGACAATACACCTACTTAAAAAAGAAAAGATGTGGTGTACAAGATAAACTGTTTGAACTGTGAGTCATCTTATATTGGGCAAACATGTCAAAATTTAGAAAAAAGATTAAGACAGCACGAATTACAAAGCAAACAAAGTAAGAATAATAACATACAACAAAAAAGTACACTTGTAGACCACGCTATCTCTAACAGCCATAGTTTCGATTTCAATAATCCGCACATTTTATATTATGAACAAGATTTATTTAAAAAATGTATTGCAGAATCTATGTTAATAGCTACAAGTAACACAGTAAATTTACGGACAGATACCAATATATTACATGATACATATCTGAATCTCATTCATACTTTGTAGCTTATATATAGATGTACATACACTTTTAATTATAACAATGTATAACAAATCTTATAAACAAACCATCTCATCATAGAACATTTTTTCTCCTAACGACATCTATTTTTCAACTGGACCCTAATCCTTTCTTTCCTATCTGATTGAGTGACTTTACAATTTCAAGTGGTTTTCAAGTAGGAGAGAATACGAATACCGAAGACGTTTGGTATTAAAAGAGCAGCGTGCAGTGAACGACTTGTAATGAAAAACACAACATGCTAATTTAGATTTCCATATTTTAAAATTTTTTAATTATAACACACTGATGATGAGACAAACCTAGTCTCGAAACGTTTGTGAAAATTATTATTTAATAAATGAGTGCAAGAAGAGTGTTGTTTGTTCATATTTCCAAATTAATATATATATATATATATATATATATATATATATTCGAAACCATATATTTTCGATTTTATACGACTACTTATCCTTGAAGATAAAATTGTTTATTCCAAAATATGATTTGAATTTTCAAATACAAGTGTTAATCATTAACACATTTGAATGTAAAAAAACAAATTCATTTAAAAAATAGATACTATTAACAGAAAAATGAAAAAAATATTCACTTAATTGTTTTGTGAGTGCCAATAAAAAATAACATCGAATGATAAAAAAGTAAATAGGTTGAAAATATATACATGTCCAGATTGACAGAAGTAAACGTAAAAAATTTTAAATTAAAATTGAATTGTTAATAAAAAACAATGCTTGAAATATAAAATACTCCAAAATAAATAATTATTGTAAATATTTATGATTCAGACATTAAACAAATGGTAAAATAAATAATGCGTTAATGGTTTGAATAAAGTTTATGCAAGCACTCGAAGAAAACATTTTAGAGTTTTCTCCCATTTCTTAATCATTTTCATTATATATTTTTTTATTTTCAAAACAGTTAAATCTAAGTATCGGCGTTGCGTTTCAAATACTCCTAGTAAATTGTTCAATAAATTATAATTAATTAGGTAATTCTATAAAATGACGATATATTAAATGTTTTAGGGTTCAAGTTTCTTCTCAAGCAACAACTTCTTTTTGATAATATAAAATGTTAATTATGAAAATTAAAACTGTAATAAAAGTTGGTTTGGTATTTAGCTTGAGGCAAGTTACATGAACTTTCCGATATGTGTGAATAATCGACTTAATCAATAAAAAATAAATTAATTTATGAATGATTAAAAGTATTCCGAATGGATTTATTATTCATAATTGAACATGAACGAACACTTTGACTCGGAGTATTTTCTAAAAGCAAATTTTTAAAAGTCAACAATAATTATAATTGAACCAGTTTTCATAGGACTAATTGCTCAGTATGTTCATTAAAACCAAGAAATCTATCGTTATACCAAGTAAGTCTAATTTTTATTCGTCTAATCGTTATACCAAGTAATTAATTTTAACAAACGTCGAAAAAAATACTCATTTTCTTAAAATTTTGTGAATTTTTAAAATTAAACTACTTGTCGTAAGGGTATAATATTTCAATAAATTGTATAAGATATTGATATATCGCCAAAAAAAGTTCCATAAAAATCGGCTTTATTTTGGTTTCAACAGTTAATTACAAGAAAACGGCTCGGTAGATTTTCAACTTAAACTAATCAGTATTATTCCCAACTAATATCTTTCGAACAGTTTTTGATTTTTTTACGACTACTTATCCTTGAAGATAAAATTGTTTATTCCAAAATATGATTTGAATTTTCAAATACAAGTGTTAATCATTAACACATTTGAATGTAAAAAAACAAATTCATTTAAAAATAGATACTATTAACAGAAAAATGAAAAAAATATTCACTTAATTGTTTTGTGAGTGCCAATAAAAATAACATCGAATGATAAAAAAGTAAATAGGTTGAAAATATATACATGTCCAGATTGACAGCAGTAAACGTAAAAAATTTTAAATTAAAATTGAATTGTTAATAAAAAACAATGCTTGAAATATAAAATACTCCAAAATAAATAATTATTGTAAATATTTATGATTCAGACATTAAACAAATGGTAAAATAAATAATGCGTTAATGGTTTGAATAAAGTTTATGCAAGCACTCGAAGAAAACATTTTAGAGTTTTCTCCCTTTTCTTAATCATTTTCATTATATATTTTTTTTTTTCAAAACAGTTAAATCTAAGTATCGGCGTTTCAAATTTACTCCTAGTAAATTGTTCAATAAATTATAATTAATTAGGTAATTCTATAAAATGACGATATATTAAATTGTTTTAGGGTTCAAGTTTCTTCTCAAGCAACAACTTCTTTTTGATAATATAAAATGTTAATTATGAAAATTAAAACTGTAATTAACTAGTTGGTTTGGTATTTAGCCTTGAGGCAAGTTACATGAACTTTCCGATATGTGTGAATAATCGACTTAATCAATAAAAAATAAATTAATTTATGAAAGTCAACAATTATTATAATTGAACCAGTTTTCATAGGACTAATTGCTCAGTATGTTCATTAAAACCAAGAAATCTATCGTTATACCAAGTAAGTCTAATTTTTATTCGTCTAATCGTTATACCAAGTAATTAATTTTAACAAACGTCAAAAAAAATACTCATTTTCTTAAAATTTTGTGAATTTTTAAAATTAAACTACTTGTCGTAAGGGTATAATATTTCAATAAATTGTATAAGATATTGATATATATCGCCAAAAAAAGTTCCATAAAAATCGGCTTTAATTTTGGTTTCAACAGTTAATTACAAGAAAACGGCTCGGTAGATTTTCAACTTAAACTAATCAGTATTATTCCCAACTAATATCTTTCGAACAGTTTTTGATTTTTTAAAATCGATTCGGTAGAATAAGCTTAAATTGGACGAAAAGTTTAACACTTTCTTTCAAATTAATTTATTTTTTGAAATTGAAATTATTTGAAATTGAAGTTATTTGAATTAATGTGGTATAGTATCGTTTAAAACATTTAACAAAAATGACTCGGTAATAAATTTATAAAGAAACTGAAATCAAACGTCTGAAATGTAATCATATATAAATATACAAAAATTTACTATAATTTATTCAAGAAATAGACTTGAAATAACACAACATGAGACTTGTGTTTAAAGCTCAATAAGTTAGAATCTAATATAAAATCTTTGTGCAGCATCTACCAAACTTAAGTATCGCTTTAAATAATTTTCGAAAAAACAGTTATAAGATTTTACTTATTTAAATTTTACTTATTATGTTTAATAACAATTTAATAGTGTTTTCATCTTAAAAGTTATCATTCACATTTTTCAAGAACAAAAATAATTGTATGGGGAATTTTTTAGAAACCTCAAGGTGAGGCGGAACTCCTAAAAGGTTGGAAATTACTTATCTAGAAATATACCATATAAAGATCGCGCACGTTTAGAAGTTAGGCGTTTTGATCCGCGATCATGTATTCCAACCGGTACCTTATTTATGGCAAAAAAAGTCTCGAAATTGCCAGCTTAAATGGATTCAAAAACAAATATGTCAAAGAAAATTATTGCAGCAGGTGTTATCGATCCCAATTTCGTAAATGATCTAGTAAATTATAGATTTTTAAAAAATATCAGATTGTTGCAGCATTTTGGAAAGTTAAGAAAGAAAAACTATTGGCTACAATTCGGCAGTTGGGTCGGCCTACTTTGTTTCTAACTTTATCTGCTGCTGAGTCACAATGGCCTGAATTATTGAGAATATTAATGAAATATAGCGAATACAATAAAAAATACATTTTTTTGTTTTTTTTTTTTAATTTTGTTATTTACATGAATTTTAAGAAAACGTTGATCAATAGTGTTGATCTATCAGATTCAAATTTCAATCCTTTTTCAAATAATATGAATCACTGCAAAGTGGCAAAATAATTTTGATGAAAATATTTTTGATAGAAAAACTTTTCCCGGGTCAAGTAGTATATATATATATAAACCTCGTGTCACGATGTTGGTTCGCGATGGACGCCCAAACCACTGAACCGATTTTAAATTTTATTGGCTCATCGTGTATATATATCCAACTTAGGTTATAGAAAATATAAATATATAATTTTTATATCCAACATTTATATCAAAATTGGATTAAATGCTATATTCAAAATCACTGTTTATAGTTTTAAATCTAATTGTTAGAATGTTTATAAATTCAAATAAATGTTGACAATTTAATGTCATTTGTTAATATTTATGAAAATAATTAGATAAATAGATTACAATTTATATTTATTTGATTTGCTTACCGAATTAGTTCGGATACCAAAACTTTATCAAAAAATTGTAGATCACAATAAAAAAGCGACATATTGAATTTAAAATTAATCATAAAAAAAATTTACAGTTCAAAAAAATGAATTTTTAACGACTTCAAAAAGAAACATATAAATTAATTTTTCCAAGTTATGTTATAGGCAATATTGCCAATCAAATTATTGATACCAAACATTATTGTAAAATAAATTATATCATATTATATTATGATATATAGCAGCGTGTGTCTTTAAGCAAAACTTTAAATCGTTAATTGACTTCATTGTTAAATATTCTGTTTTTAGTATCACGCGTTGTTGGTTATATTCAATTGAGTGGCAAAAGCGTAGATTGCCTCATGCCCACGTCTTATTTGGCTTAAAGATAAAATACGCCCAGAGAATATTGATCAAATAATATCTGCATAAATCCCGGATCAAACAACTGATCAACAATTATTTGATATTGTCACAAAACACATGATTCACGAACCGTTTGAAAATTTCAACATGAGGTAGCCATGCATGGAAAATGTAAAATGCAAGAAAAAATTTCCAAAGGTATATAATAATGACACAATCACGGACATTGACGGTTATCCAATGTACAGACGCAGAAATAAAGACCATGGTGGACAAACATTCACAATAAGACTGCGTGGTGATTCAAATAATATACTCGTAACTAGAAGTTGATAATCGTTGGGTTGTGGCATACTCGCCGTTACATTCAAAAACTTATGAGGCTCATATTAATGTAGAGCTTTGTGGTTCGGTCAAATCGATGAAGTGCATATGTAAATATGTAAATAAAGAAAATGTTCTGGTTATATTTGAACTACAAAACATAAATGAAAATGACGAAATTATACAATATCAAATGATTAGATACATTAGTAGCAACGAGGCAATTTGGCATATTTTTAGTTTCTCAATTCACGAAAGGAACCTTCCTGTCCACCATCTGGCAGTTCATCTTGAGAACGGACAACGTGTGTCCTTCAATGAAAAAAATGTTATACAAAGAGCAATTAAGCCACCGAGAACAACGTTAATATAATTGTTTAAACTGTGCAACAAAAACTGTGTTATTTAAAAACTGTATTTTTTAAACTGTGCAAAAAACGACATATACGGTCAATTCGCAAAAACATTGTTATATACTGATATCACGCGTTATTTTACATGGAACAAAATAAGCAAAAAATGGGAGAGAAGAAAACAAGGAAAACCACATCAAGACATCATAGTCATATTCGAAGCAAAAACATTGGGAAGACTATATACTGTGCATCCAAAACAAAGTAAATGTTTTTATTTAAGATTGCTGCTGGTGAACGTTCGAGGGCCTACATTTTTCCAATATTTGCGAACAGTAAACGAACAATTATTAAATAAGTATAAAGAGGCATCAATGGAACTTGACTCTTGCTGATGCTTCCTTGACATTGACGCCAAATAACATTCGACAATTATTTGCCATCATATTAACAACCTGTTATCCATCGCACGCGTAAAATTCATGAAAAAATATGAAAATTATATGTCAGAAGTTGTTTTATATACGTTTAGGAGAACATATCAAAGCCATAACGTAGATTATACACCGAAAATTTATAATGAAGCATTAGTGTTAGTACAAGATTTGTGTCTTAAAATTCCGAACTTAAAACTTGATCATTATGGATTGCAATCACCTAATCGCCCACTATCAGATTTTCTCAATATACATTTTAAAAAGTGAACAAAATTATGATTGTGAAAATTTAGCAAGAATTATAGAAAATAGTGAGCAATTACTTACAGAAGAACAGAAAATTATTTATGATTGGGTTATGCTGACCGATGAAACAGAACAAGGGCGTGTCTTTGTCTTGGGCGCACCAGGAGAAAAAGGTAAGACGTTTGTTATATCATTGATTCTTGCGAAAGAAAGATCACAAAAGAAAATAGCGTTGGTAGTGGCATCGTCGGGTATTGTGGCTACTTTGCTAGATAGAGGACGAACAACACAATCCACTTTCGAGCTACCATTAGACATATATAATAAAATGCGATATGTAATATAAAAAAGAATAGTGGAATTGCAACAAAATTGCAATAAATCGCAAAAAAGTTCAATTTTAATTTGGGATGAATGCACAATGGCACATAAATACTCCTTGAAAGCATTACATAGATCTATGCAAGATCTGAACGGCAACGATAAAATTTTCGGGGTTGCTTTCTTACTTTTGTCAGGTGATTTCAGGCAGACTTTACCAGTCATGCCTCGATCAACTTACGCGGATGAGATAAATACATGCTTGAAATAATCATTTTTGTGGCAAAGTGTTGAAATCTTAAGATGACCACAAACATGTGTGTGCAATTGAGGAAGATTCATTAGCACAAATGTTTGCGGTAGAATTAATTGATATAGGAAATGGCTAAATAAAACAGGTAACAAATACTAATTTATTAAAACTTAAAAAAAATCGTTACATTAAAATATATGTTGTCCAGTGCTTGTATAAAGCTTTATATAAAATCGAAAACATTTTAATTATTTAAAATAAAAAAATAATTCAATATAGCTTTCAATTATAATAATTAAAACTTATCTATAATACAAAAAAATTAGGAAAAATCAGAGAAGTGTTCTTTCGTCAACAAATAAATTTTATTTTTTTGATAAAAAAAATTTTTTTTTTGAATCTATGCTCTTTTTTATGGTTATTTTGTTATTAGACATACTATTTTTATTTTCCATCATATAAACTGTTATTATATATTTTACATAAATTTATTAATTGATGATAACAAACAGACATTTGGGGCAAAATGAGTGCATGACAATGAAGAGAAATAGTGAGTGCAAATACGAGGAAACAAAAAGAGAATATAACAGGAATGGCATTGAGAAATTAAGATAGGATGCACGTCACAGGAGAAAACTCCACGAGGAAAAAACGAGGAGAAAATATGATACGCAAGCAACGAATAAGTCAGTTACGAATTAATTTAATTCGCAGCAGTAGTAATTATACAGGTAATGAGAGTGTAAAAAATATCATGAGAAATTTAAAATTAAGACGGAATTTTATACAGAGAAACGAGGCTGCAAAAAATATTTAAAGAAATTAAAATTGAAGACGGGTTTTCAAATACCGGACAAACGAGGCTGCAAACTGTATTTTAAGAAATCAGAATTCAAGACAAAATATCAAATACAGGACAGACGAGGCAAATAATATTTTAAGAAATCAAATTTCAAGACGAAATATCTAATAAAGGACAAACGAAGCTGCAAACAATATTTTAAGAAATCAAAACATGAGACGAAATATCAAATGATGATACATACAAATTTCAAGAACGCCATGAAAATATTCGCCAAACGCAAAACATTCAAAATCCTAATATCTATGCACAAAACGAAAGAATAGAAAATAAATGTAGAATGAAGCAAAATAGGAATGATACAACAAAATACGAGAAATAATTGAAAATAATGCAGAAAGCCAAAATAAGAGCAGAGATATAGACGTACTGATTTTTAGAAATAAATTTTTAGCACCTTACTTCAGGAGTCTAAGCGAAGTACATTGGCTAAAAATAACCATTCATAAGGTTTTTGGAAGAAACGCGTTCGCAGATATGTTGTTTTGCGAAAGGCTATTTTTTAATAATTCGTTATCAAAATTTTGCAAAGATATTGTTATGAAAAAATACATTTTCTAATTTAAAAAAAATCTATAACTAATGATGCTATAGAATTAAAATAATTTTTGCCGCGTATTGTTAATTTGAACTTTCAACTCTGATTAACAGAGTGATTAAAACGTCCTTGTACAAAAAGTATAACATAAAGATGATATTTTAATAATTATAAAAATTTAAGTAACAAAAAGTTGATTTCATAGTCGATAATAGCGATGGAGTTGAAGATACTGTTTCTCTCTCAAAAGAAGAATATATCAATGAAAATTACTAGATTGTGCCAAATATAAATGTCGATAATACACAGGCAGTCTTCGAGTTGAATCAAATCAATAATGATTTACTGAAATAATGACTATTTTGTTAGATAATAATGATATAACTGTAAAAGAACAATCTGAAAAGTTAGGTAGCCTTACGTTCCGGTTTGGCCGCGACAGTCCGGCATTTCCATCTTGTGTCCCGAATATTTTTAAAAGCAATATGTGTCCAGAATTTAGATTTTTTGTCCTGGATTGTCTTGTTTTTTTGAAAATGAATACGTAAATTAACAAAAATAATGAAAAAAAGCAAATGCTAATTTTGTCGTGAGGTTGTGGACAGCTATGAGCGAGTTGAATTTTAAGAACGTGGGAGTAAGCATATACGTCTGTGGCTACAATATGCACCGGAATATCAATCGGATTCTAATAAAAATTTATCAAAAATGTTTCTTTATCAAAATTATTGATGAATTCCTAAAATGTAAATATGATCCTGAAGACCATTACGTTAAATTGCAAATGCATAAAAATTGTCACGCATGCTATAAACGAAAGACGAAAACGAAAAATTGCAGATTTAATAAACAGCCTCCTATAATAAGGAGCACTATGCTATTGAAGCCGCTGCCAGATTGGACATCGAAAATAATTGAAAATTTTGAATTAATTACTGTATTACACGAGATGAATGCTGTTGGGAATGTAAACTAAGAACATGAAATAACTAAGAATATGACGATTGGGTACGAAGGACCGTATAAAATATTCCATGATATGTTCCATTGGCATTTTAAAATAATAACAACTAGTGTTGGAAATTGTTTCTACAATGCCATATCTAGAAACATCCACGGCTATTCAAAAACGATAAAGAAATGCGCCTTTTCTATTTGGTTAGAGCGCTTCAACGTGACATTGTCATAATTAGCAATGTTGGTGGGTGATGCAAACGATCTTGGCCAAAACAGCAAAAAGTTTCACGTCGGCACATTTAGACATTCCGCCGAGGAGTACTATAATGCACATGCTCAATGCGAACCACTACTTTTGTTCAATTTGAATAATTTGCATTATTCAGCTATATTGTCATTGCATGGAATCAAGTTCAGTAATAATTCAGTAAAAAAAAAACAAATAATATTAAGGATATGACACATCAAAGCATTTGATATGAACAATCGATTATAAAACGATTTAATTAATTCCATATTTGGAAAATAATAAATAACAGTTTTTCGTTTTGTATTGACGTCTCTATTTAAGAGAAGAGGTTGACATTGAAATCTCTTCATATATCCTTGTAAGAAAAGTTATAATATTGCGTTATATTTATTCTATTTGAAAATGTTACAATTCATTTTAGATTAAAATTCTTACTAATCAATGTTGTGTTTAACAATATAGTGATGAAAATAGTTATTTTAGGTATAAAGTCATATTTAGGTATACATTTCTGCAAAAAATCAAATGTTGAAGCCGCTGCCTCAAAAATTTATTTCGTTTCATAAATCGTTGTAAATTGAGACTGAAAATCTATGATAAGTCGTCGTAAAATAAAAAAGAATATTTATAATAAATCGTCGTGAATGAAAAAAAGAAGTTATATTATATCTTATATCTAATACAGTTATATTTATCATCGGACGCATTTGTTGTCATCGAATCAGGAAATGTTTTTGCAAAAAATCGAATGTTGAAGCCATTGCCTCCAAAATCTATTTCGTTTCGTAAATCGTTGTGAATTGAATAATAAGAATATTATATAATAATTATAATAAATCGTCAAAAATTAAAAAAGAAAATCTATAATAAATTGTCGTAGATTAACAAAGGAAATCTCTAATTAAGTTATATTTATCATCAAAAGCATTTGTTACTGAATGAGGAAATATTTATGCAAATAACTAAATGTTTTAACCACTGTCTTAAAAGCGTATTTCATTATTAGCTTCCCTTAGAATAAGTTATTGTAATCGTCCAAAAATCGAAGTTGAAAATTTTTACATTTCGCGACGTTTTGAAGGTTTCTAAAAGTTTTGGCATACCTCAGAAAAAATGGATGTGTGTGTGTATTTTCGGGTGCACGGATCAACCGATTGGAATGGTTCAAAAAACATTCGATTTCTATTGATAGGGAGATGTGCTGATTAGCTTTTGACAAGGGCAGGTCCAGCCGTTTAGAAGATAGGGAGCAAAGAGTGCAGAAAATATAAATCGAGTTTTTGAGAGAACGCAGTGTCTGATTTCAATAATCAAAAAAACATTCATTTTGTAATGATTGGGAGAAGAGGTAATTAGTTTTTAGCAAATGCTTTTTTTGTATTAGAAAATAATTCTGATTTTAATTGTAATTTTGACCTAAGTTCTAATATACTTTGAACAAATATTTTCAATCAACTTTGCAATTCAGTTTATATATTTCTTATAAATATTAGATGAGATGATCGGCCGAGCCGTTTCTTTGTAATTCGGAAAAAAAGTTTTAAACTTTTCGTCCACATTTAAGCTCATACTGCCGAATCAATTTTAAAAAATTAAAAACTGTTGGAATGATACTGATTAGTTTTAGGTTAAAATCTACCGAGCCGTTTTCTTGTGATTCGTTGTTGAAAAAAAAAATTGAGCAGATTTTTATGAAACTTTTGTTGATGATATATATCATGGTCTTATACAAGTTATTGAAATATTACGGCCTTACGACAAGTAGTTTAATTTTAAAAATTCATCAAAATGAGTAGTTTTTTTTGACGTTTCTTAAAATTAAAATAAGGCGATTTACTTGGTATATCGATGTAGTACTTGGCCTTAATAAACATACTAAACCATTAAAGTCTTACGGGAACTGGTTCAATTATAAAAATTATTGTTTTATAACAATTTGCTTTTAAAAAATGCTCAGAGTTAACGTGTTCTTCCGCTTTTAATTATGTGTAATAAATGCACTCGGAATACTTTAAATCTTTCATAAATTAATTTAATTTTTATTGATTATGTCGATTAATCACTCATATCGTGAAATTCATGTAACGTGCCTCAAGGCAAAATACCAATACCTACTAGTTTATAAAGTGAGATCGAGATTAAAATTTATAATTAGTAAAATATTTATTCAAGGTACCACTTCATATTCCAGATTTTTAGAAAACCACTATTAATAAAAAAAAAGTTTATCCATATTTAAATTTTCATTGATAATATTTTATTCAGAAGGAGAATTTACACTTATTGATAGAATATTTTAAAAAATATTAATTCTGTTGAATAAGTTTTTAAAGAACTTTTTTTATCTGCCAATTTTAGAAGATTGTGTAATATTTTTCAATAAAAAATAAAAATTAGAAAAATTAAAATCAATAATATATCCAACAATGTATCATAATTTTAATTAGTATAGTACAAATATGAGCTGAAAAAAATATAACGAAATCTCTATAAAACAGAAATATAGTTGAATATAAAAAAAATTCTGAACAGCAATCAGAACCTATAAGCTATAGTCCTATAAGCTGTTGTGCTAATTTGACTTAATAGTAGTCTGTTTGACAGATGGCAATCCAGCCAGTTGTCACATCTCTGTGTGATACATTATTATTACAATTTCTGTAATAGGGCGAGTATTTTTATTGGTGCAGCAATGCCGGGTGAAAGCTATTCTCACTTGGAAACATAATACTATCTATATTTCCAATAAAGAAAAACTGGATGACAGAATGTGTGTGACGTAATAAATTTTGCAAATTTATTATTTGAATTGAAAGTTCCCATTTTTCACAATAACAATTTATTTTATTTTTGATTTACAATAATGTCCACATGTAGTGGTACAGAATGTTATCTTCTTCTGAAACTCTTAAAAACAAATTTGTTTATACATTCATACAAATTCTCAAATATTTAAAAGTGCAAGAAATCAATTTTACTATCGAAATTCTATATTTTAATAATTAGAAAACTGATTAAATAGTATATAAACATATTAAAAATGTTTGAAAAGTACGAGTAGAACTTTATTAAAAAAAAGTTCTTAAAAGATATCAATGTTTTCCAAAGGTAGATATAAATATAATTAAAAACTTAAACAGTTTAGTGAAAAATGGATATAGAAAAAAAGGATTTTATTAATTAAAAATGAAATCATATATAATATTAGCTATTCAGAAAAATTTAAATTATAGGAGAGCTATGGGCTATCTGTAGCAGGCGTTTTTCAATACCGATATTAATTTTGTCTCGTTCCACACACCTGCTTAGTTAACAGAATTGTGCAGGCGCGTCAAAATTTGCATTACTGTATAAATGTGTATTTTTTAATTGTAGTTTAATAATAATATTGTTTTGTGCGATATCTACCATTTTACTTATCTGTCTTTATTTCAGCTGCTTGCGTTATGATTGTGATTCAAGTTTTAATTTTGTTAGTTGAATATACCGAACATGTTTAAATATCCTAAAAGAGCGTCTAATTAGTAAGTATATACTGCTAACAATAAGTATGCCGTATTATGATTATTTAAATATAGTTGCATAGTTCGCAAAATATCTTAGAGAATAGAAGAACTTTATCTATTTTGGTATGAAACTATTCATAACGCAAGAAGTTTTGTAATTAAAACAGGTGCGTAGCGCTTAAGAAAATCCATAAGAATTATAATCTGTGCAATTATAAATTTAATTTTTGACGTTGTAAATTTTCCTTAGCAGTTAGTAGTACTTTTTTATCTTAAAAGAATTAGAATCCTTACAAAATTATGACAGTAATAGTGATTACCCTATGTTATTATTTCAGGCCAATTTTGAGAAAAATGGCTGAAAGTTTTAAAATTACTTCGAGAACTGATGATAGAATACATTTTCTATAATGATTCTATTGTATCTTGACATATTAAATGATTGTGGATTTTTTTATCAATTATAAGAAATTGAGACAGTTTTCTATGGGGTAGCCTGGTTACGTTTGTGTCACTTTCTTTTCTGCCAGTAAGCTGCGATAAAAGTAAAGAAAATGTTAATTTTAACATTTGTCTACATAGAAATACTGAACTACTGTCCTTAAATACAATGGATTAGACATAAAATCAAATTGTACAAAAAAAAAAACGAGTGTCACAACATAAAAATTGGTTGAAGAACAATAGATATAAACAGCCAGAATGGTTTATAACGACCCTTATTGTCAAAAATATTTTGTATTTTTTTTCTTGTTTTGTATTTACTTTTTTCTCTCTGTCTCTTTCGAATTTTGTATTAGTTAGGTTCAATCTTAATACTAAGACCTACAACGACATGTCACTGCCATACCCGATGCACACTTTTCATAACAAAACAGCAATAATCTGAATATGTTTTACCAAATATACTACATTTTTCTCTATATATACCTAGTAGACAACGCCGCTGGGTGTTGCTACTATCTTCTTGTTTATAACATATGATAATTATTGTTAGCAATCTCTGCTTAATCTTAATGAACATGTAAACCAGATTGCAGAATTAAATTAATAAAAAAATCTCTATGGGACCATAAGCCAAAATCAGTATAGTTCAGCTCTCATGGCAACTGTCTCTACCGTTGTTCTCCGGCGCAACCGTATCTAGTTTTCCCTTAAATATATTCAATAACATGCTATTTATGTATTTTAATGATTTAGTAAATAGATTGGACAACAACAAACCAATAATACAGCCGAAAATAAAAGAATATTTATATTCATTCAATAAGGACAAATTGATGAACAAAGCATTCATAAAATTCAGTATTTTCCCTGAGTATTTTTAGTCACGATGTAGCCAGGAACCATTCTCATTGTCAGTAAGTTTTATAAATTATGTAAAAAAAATAATATAATGTAGGGCAACAATTACTAAAATAGATAAAAGCACTTGAACTATTCAAAACGTCGATCGATAATCGATAATCGTTTTATTCAGCTACTTAGATAAAGCTTAAGTAATAAGGGTTCATGCCTTTAAATATAATTAGAGAAAAATAAATACGCCTGATTTTTTGTTAGAAAAATTTCGAGTTTATTTATATATTATTAATAAGCTCGTGAATAATCAGAATGTCGAAGCGAAAAGGACCCATATATATAAAAAAATTACATATTCCAGTCATTATTTAGAACTGTGGTTTGCTATAATAGAAAACGCATTATTCCAAGATTTAATGTATGTATATAATTCAACCACTTCCCGTAAGCCTATAATGTTTTAGTAATGTTTGTTTGGACTAGTGATGTACATCAAGTTACGTTTAATTAAAATCGGCAAGTAAATAGTTTTAACATTTTATTGCAAAATAAACATAATTGGCCGATCGTTGCACAAAGTTAGATGATCGAAGTATTAAGTCTTTATCGAATTACATCAAATGGTCTCTAAATATGTAAAATCGTCGCACCTGTTTCTGAGAAAACGCGGATAAAAGGTAAAAAAGGCCTCATGACCATACTCACACATCCATACTTTTAGCAATTTTAATATCAGACGATTCAGAATGACATAAATCGGATTTACCGGCGAAAACAATCTTCTCTTTCGAGAAGTTAAACAACAAAAATTATTTAAGTGATAAAACATATCATACCAAGGATAATAAAAATATTATAACAACAATTATAGTTGCAAAAATTGACTTGTAAAAGGCTTGGATTTGTATAATCCTCACCCACTCAAGCGGCTTAAAAAGCAATCTTGCCACGGTAGGACAAGGTAATATATTTTATTTATATTAAATTGTAAGGAACTGCCAATGGTCAGTTGTTATCCTTTTTATGTCAATAGATATTTGTCAAAAGTATTAACTTTTAATTATAGAATGCTAAAATAAATACAAAAAAGCTTTCGAAACTTTTTTGCAAAACAAAACAACAGAATATATATATTGTCCTTAATGGTTCTTGAATTGATCCTCAAAGGGTTTCTTCATAACCGTCAAGATCTCTGATAACACAACAAAGTATTTCTGATAACAAGACAAAAACTAGTGGGGCGCATGGCATTGTGCCAAAAATTATTATTTTTTTAAAAACGATTAACATTTTTGATTTTTGATGAAAAAATATTACATGTTTTCAAATACATTATTATAAATAATGTTACGTTGTCCAATATTCATTTATAAGAATTATATAGAATTATATAAACTGATTTGAAAAGTTGAAATTATTTATTTAAAGTATATTAGAACTTTAGTCAGAATTAAATTAAATTCTGAATTATTTTCAAAGATTTTTTTACACATTACACAGATAGTTTCTAAATTAAAACAAATTAATAGTGTCGACGAATTTACTTTATTGATAGTGATATATTAGCAAAATAGGAGTATGAAATGATAATTGTGCCTGGTCAAAATAAAGTTCCTTTACCATGATACAAAATTCAGTGAATTATTATATCCCTAGAATTTTAACTGTACACATTATTTCTTTATTATTGTACAAAGATCGTATAAAAACTAATATAAAACCGACAGGATATATGGAATAATATTCATAGCTAAAACGTTTATGAAAATTTCGGTTGGTCAATCTTAACATGTTTCTAAGGTGTAATTTTTTTTTTAAATTTTTAACTAGCAGGTATGTTGCAAAATATATAAAATTACAAATGTATAAACATAACTTCCATATATGACAAAGAGCAAAAAGCAAAAGATGCAGATTCAATATACCGTGTTACACGATATTATGAGGAGCACTCATAATATTACACTCAACATCTAATGTACCTTACGAGGAAATCGAACATTTGATGAATGCTTTTTATAATGATCTTTGTAACGATTGTGTAAAAAGATATATTGCATAAAATTAACAATTTTTTTAAATTCACAACTTGAAGCGAAGAAAGCATTCTATGCTGTTCCCTTATCAGTTTCAAAGTCAAGTAAAAAACTATATTTATAAATACAAGACTTTTAATAGAACGAGTTCATACGCAGAAATGAAATAATAATTTAAAGAAATTAAATAAAGAATTTTCTGAAATATTCATGTAATATATTTGACAGATTTGGAAAATTGAGAAATAAGGTATATATATGTTTTAAAGAATTTGCACCAAGTTCTGAAATACAAAACCGATATAAGATAATCTGGATATAGTTATTGATTGTAATTATAATATTGACAATGAAAAATAAAGCAAAAGAGATAATTAGACATGGCTCAAAAATAACTGTCAATTATTATAGAGAAAAGATTCCGTGAAGCCCGGTGCACACGACGCCAGTATTTCTAGAAACATAATTTCTGTCAATTTTTCTGTTAAGATGAGCAAGTATTTTGCGCTTGATTTTCATGCTTTTACATGTATGTCTAAATTATTGCATTCGCTATAACCTCGAATGTCAAAATGTCTAACAACGATTGTGTCGAAAGGTCTGTAGTTCTTGTCAGTTCTTTAGTAATTAAAAAAAATTGAGAATGGAAGACGCAAACGTCTGCGGCATGACGAGCAAACTACTTCTTTAAATATGGTTTTTAATGAACTTTTAATATTCCACAAAATGTTCATTAGATCGCTTAGTTTGATTAGTTGATAATAAACTCCATGATAATCGTGATAATTTTACTGTAGATCCGTACTGTACTGTAGAATATTACAGAAATGCGGTGTCAAATAAGATAATAAAAGTAAACCAAAAACGAAATATTTAATATAAGTGAAAAAATCTGATAAAAACCTGACAATCATTATGGAGAGAAGATTTTGTTACTCAAACCTTGGATAAACGTATATTTGAAAGTCGATTTTTTGTTCCATTATATTTGCTACATCCGGAATAATAAAAATTATCACTGTCAAACGGATTTTTTTGACCAATCAATAATAAAATATTTATCTTAGAAGCTATTTTGAATAACTCCCATTCTGTATTCTATGTATATTTTCCGGTAGGTATGGAAGAATTATGAATAAAAGAATTATGAATAAAAATTTAGTAATCATTATGAAACATTAGTAACCATATGATTCTTTAAAAATAAATAAAAAAGATTAATTGGTTGGAAAACATACAAGTCAAGAGAAAATAAAATCAGAAAAAACCTGATATAGAAGTTTTAAAAATGAAGATTTTTAACTACGTTAAATAGAATTAAAATAAAACATTTTCCAATTTCAATTTTCCAAGTCTTTGACATAAAATTAGTAATAAAATTGAAAGACAAAATTATAGAATATTTTATACTGAAATGCAGCAGATTTATAAAACAAAGAGAAGAAACGCTATACGCAAAATGAAAGTGCTATAACAAGAGTATATATAATAAAAACAATTTGATGGAATAGCATAATTAAAAATGAATTTAAGTATAAAATATTATATGAAAAAAATCAAAAAGAATTATATAATTTATTTCAAGTGAAAAAATCAAATGTATTTATTTTTATTGTTCATATGTATATTTATAATGTTTACATATAACCAAGCGTTGGTATAACGAAGTCAAATAACAATAAAAATACTCATAAATAACAATACATTTTATAAAATATTTAATTAAAGTAGACTTAAAAATTATATTAAGGTCTAGTAAACTAAACACTAGTGTGTCACAACCTAAAAAACTAACACTATTGAAAAATTCTTAACTTTATTTGTTTGATATATCGGTATTGTACCTTTTTATTCGTGGACTTTATATCTCGCTCTATCTTGCCCATTATAGTTTTGTGATATATGAATATTTTTTAGAGATTAACACATAATTTTTATTTTTAAGTGAAAACAGTCATTATTTGATAAAATTATATTTCTGCTGCCGGTTCCTAAAAAGATATCAATATAATCATACAACTACCTGTAGGGCACCGTAGGGTAAGTTATAGTAATCGTTCATTTCGTAATGATAAATAGAAGTAAGTGGTGTTTAGTTTTTTACAAAACCAGGTCGAGCTGTTTCGTGCAAAAATGAGAAAATAATTCGCAGAGAAAAAAACATCCGATCTGAATGATTCAAAAAATCTTTTACTTGTATAAACAAAACGAATGTTTTTGGGGAAAGCAAAAACAGAATTTATTTAACTTATTTTTAATTTGCAAAAAAAATTTTTTTTTCGATGACTCGGATTTTAATTTAAAAAATCTTACTAAAATTCTAAACCTCAACTAAATACTTGAAATAAATAATTTTAACTTTGCAATTCAGTTTATATAATTCTTAGAACTATATGATACAAAATTCTTCATTTTACCAACCATTCATTAAGTTCTGTTAGAAGAATTTTGTGCTGCTGGCATTGTTCACCAAAGAACAAATCCGTATACACCTGAACAAAATGGGACGCTTATGGCTAAATCAGTCGGTTCAAAAAGCAAAGTGTCTAATTTGATGAACAAGGAGACGAGAAGTTATGAGCAGTTAATAATGCAGTGTATTTAAGAAACAGAAATGTTACAAAAACTTTAAAATCAATCTAATCATTATAATCTATCCAAAACACCTTACAAGTTATGATAGAAGAAAAAACCTGATGTTGGTCATATTAAGTTCTTTGGAAGTGCTGTGATGGATTATGTTCCGAATCAAAATAGGCCAAAATGGAACTGTTGAAAAGATTTTGGTCGGATATGCAAACAACGTCAAGGGTTACAGATTATTTAATCCAATAACAAATAAAATTTAAATTAGTAGTAATGTAGTGATTATGGAAAATATTGAAAATAATGTGTCTACCAAGAACTTGTTAAAACGTATAGAAAACAGTATTTTAGATAATAAAATAATTGTGAGAAAAAATGCTTTGCAAATACAAAAATCTGAAAGAACGGATATCACGGATGGAGATGTACAACCGAACTCTATGATAAGCCCCAGAAAAACCAATTGAATATTCCATCAGATGAATCGATCAAAAATAGTTCTAAAAAATACTTCCATTTGTATTTAATGCTGATGATGCTTTTGCTCTGAGAACCATTGAGAATGATGAAACCATTCCGTCAGTCAGATCTATTTTCAAGAGATAAAAAGATTTATAACTATCATGTTTGTAAGAGCAAGACGCATCATGGAAAAGCTTGTGGTATACTGTCTTCTAAATTTAGAATATTTAAAACCCAAATGAATGTCCGGCCAAATAATATTTATCGTATAGTACCGCAAACACAATTATTTAATATCTAATTCTACAAACTCATATACTTATGCAGAAAGTTTTGACCGAGAAAATATGGAACATGGATATATTACACCGGCGTTAAATTCTAATGATTCAAACATGAAACATTTAAATCCGTAAGGGAACAATATGTGCATTATTTCAACAATGAGGGAAGCGTTTCTTGGCAAGATAGTCAGTCTATCTTCAAAAGATAAAAAGATTTATAACTATCATGTTTGTAGAGCAAGACGCATTATGAAAAAAGCTTTTGGTATATTGGCTTCTAGATTTAGAATATTTAAAACACAAATAAATGCCCGGCCAAATAATATTGATCGAATTGTACCGAAAGTTGTGCTTAACACAATTATTTAATGTCTCATTCTACAAACTCATATACTTATGCAGAAAGTTTTGACCGAGAAAATATGAAACATGGATATATTATATGGATTCAAACATGAAACATTTAAATTTGTAAGGAAACAATATGTACATTATTTCAACAATGAGGGAAGCGTGCCTTGGCAAAATAATTTTAATCATTGAGAAATTCTAATATAAAATCAAATGTAAACTTATTTTTAGTTTATGCAAGTTATAATAATGAGAAAAAAATATTTTGATTAGAACTACCCTTGTTCAAAAGTAATAAGTAATAATGTTGAATAATAACATAAGATAAATGAAAAATATAAATATGATGAATACAATGTGGAATATATTAGTTAAAATAATAATAGCATTCAAATGAAAATAATTCAGAGAACTTTGGCGCTTCTTCTAACTTACATTTAGTCTGAAACAGGCCGAATATTTTATTAAAAATAATAAATTGTTAATACACAAAAAAATATAAAAATATGATCGACCAGAGCAAACAGACAGTACCATCAAACGCGCAAATTTTAATTTCAGGACGCTTAAAAAGATTTACATTCACACAAAATTTATACAGCTGTTACGCTCCATCTCGTCTAGCTATACATATATGACTTTGCTATTTTCTTAGATCGACTAGTAAGGGTTATACAGCAAATACATTTTTATAGTTTGTTACTACCAACTCATGCAAAATACAATTTTCTTTAGTTCCATGGATAGATAATTAATTCTACTTATTAAAGACCATAATCATCAAATGTCTTCACAAACAATAACTTCATCTATTAAATCAAATCCAAATATTATTATCGGGCTAACCAAACAATCCTACTCCGATAGAATCAGACCACATACATATAGCTCTCTCACCTGGAAAAGCGTGGAAAACAAACAAACTAACGAAATCCTATCTAAGCATATCCTACCCACTTTTTATTATTGTTTAGGTATGATAATTTAACAAGAGCCCCTACACAGAGAGAAAGACATACATAACAATAAAGAATCCTGCAAGGGCGTGTGCGATAGTGAGGCAGCTGGTTTACATTACACGTAATATATCGCAATGAATTATATGGTGTGCTTTCTATTTAAAATCATTTTTTATTCAGTAGAAAAATTCGCCAATAAATTATATTTTAAATTCAATACAGCATTTTATATTAGTGAGTGATTTATATAAATGCAATGCCATCATACACACATTTGATTATTGCTCGCATATTCAGTGTTGAAATTAATAAATGTGTTTTTGCTGCAATTATTTGTAATTTATTTTACTTCATTTACAACTATCAAAATATCGGAATGTTCAAATCCATCAGTTACGCATCACTTCACTTCTAACAAAATAATCTATGTTTAAAACCTTGCCGTTGCCTTAAGGCAAGTTACGCAAACATTTCGATACGTTTACATTGTGGGAATCAAAAGAAGCCACGAGTTTTTGATAAAAACATTTATTGATGTCCTGACATTTTTTACATAATTCTATACTGGTGACCTACGACTTCTACAATGAAGATTGAACATGGATAAAAGAATTGAAAATAGGAAATATTGATTTTGGTGCAACGCCCTAATCACTGATCTTCCGTTGACTGCTTAAAAGGTACGCTCAGTCCTCGGTTCATCTCGGTTTAAGTCATTTACTCTAGTCATGACACTGTACTTCCGTTGGTATACTCATTCTGTATGTCCAGACCTCGGGGTATCGCTGACACCAAAAAGTTCACTGGAATCGCAATTCAATCTTTCCTTTAACTCATCAGAACGTCTTTTGATGCTTAAGACTTTGGAACTGGATCCGGATTGTACGTTGTTTTTAAAACTCGATTTAGATTCTTTATCTAAGTTGTCCTCATCGACTCCAGTCAATCAAACAGTATGCTCTTATGAAGATTCAGGCAATTCAATCCGGCACCATTGAATCAACTGCCCTCATCGACCCAACTGTTCAAGCTACTCCATCGACAAGTTTGTAATATGTTTTACTAACTTCGATGATTATGCCAGAGGACTCTCACCCAGTTGTGGTGGACTACGATTGGTTCATACCTTCATGAATGTGAGAGAAAGATTTTATGTCCGGAAAGATGTTAAATTCAAACCTCTGCTACAATCTGCCTTCCCTCCAAATAAATATAACGTATTGACGTGCATATTTAAACTGGTTTGAGGTCAACACTGGGCAGGGAGTATATGTGGGAATTAAAACAGGCCATGAGTTTTTGATAGAAACAAAAATTTCATGTCATGACAATTTTATATAGTTTTGAAATCATAATTTTTAATAAAACTTAGAAATACATTTTTACTTATTTACATATTTCTATAAAATAATTAATTTTATCAACAAAAATTAGAATTAACTATTTAGATAAAATGTTCAACTGTTTTTTCCAGAATTAATGATTTCGCTTTAAGTAAAAACGATTTTCAATTGATATCTTCGAAATATAGTATCTCTCTGATTGTATAAATCATATCAATTTAACACATTACATTGCATTATTTTCGGGTTCTGAAAATAAATTTAATTTGATCGTGGACGTATAATCAATAGAAACTACCATCGAAAGAGCACAGAACATGCTGATGCCTGGGCATATTATGTCCGAAGCCTAATATTCATGTAGATATAGATATCAAATTTCAACTTCTCAATTACAAATAGCATATATTAAAAATATTATTTGATGCATTATATATATTATTAACAATTTAAATTATATGAATTAATTAGTTAGATGTAAAATTACTATTGAGAAGTTTAGTAGTTATTTAAATCATGGTAAGTTAAGTAATAAAATAATCGAGAAAAAAAATGCTTTATAAGAATGCTTATCGCTAATAAAATAACAGAATGAAACCTTTTTGATAAATTTTATTAACATGTTAATGACATGTTAGACGTATAAAAGCAGAAATCTATGTGTTCATGTTTTGATCATCAACAGATCGTTTCAGAGATTCCGATATCGACGCTGTTTGAGTCAAAGTCTTATCCTCTATTTTTAAAACCTGTTGTTAATTTTTTTTTTAACTTGACTTGATTTTATGATATCCTTGATGTACCTTCTTACCAGCAAACAGTAGAACTCCAATTATCCGAATTAATGGAGACCGGGACCGATTCGGATAATCAAATATTCGGAGTTTTTTTTTTAAATTGCCATTGGAGAGAAAAAAAGTTACGTTTTGATATTGCACTATTTTTTTATTGAATTAAATGAAAGAAACATGATATTTTCACATGTTTTAAATATAAATAAAATGTACTTATGTACAAGTTTAGAAATAAAAATCATTGTTTTTTAAACATCTCCGTCAAATCAAAACAAACAATGTGTCTACACTGGCTTCGCTGGTGGAAGAATAATAGCGCACTAAGACTTTTTCTGGACAATTTTTTTTTCTGAAAGTGATTCGGATAATCGGCGATTCGGATATTCGGAGTTCGGATAATTGGAGTTCGGATGATTGGAGTTCGGATAATTGGAGTTCTACTGTAGCTGAACTTTTATAGCTAATGATAGGGCTATAGTTTTTCTAAAGTTTCTGCCTTTATGAACAATAGTGACGCCTGACTGAAGTCCTATTTGCATAAAAATAAATCAAACATATAATCTCAAAATATATTCAGACAAAAAGATTGTATATTTGTTTTGCGCATTACATACGTTAAAGAATATCACAATATGGAAATGTAAAACGACAACACAGCTAGCCATTACAAGTCGCCCTCAAGTGGCATTTTTTATTTCAAGTTTTTAGATCAGAAGGGAGTGTCCGTTTCCAACGTCCATCGGGGCGAACACAACGCTGCTGGCAGCGTGTATGTAGTGCTCGCCGAGATATATAAGATTCTTTTGTTGTCGGACAATACTTATATCAGATTATCCCCGGAGTCGATCAATCCCACGCGCGTTCGCGTTTCTCAAAATGCCGCGCCGCGGGTCGCGTGATTTATGGCACGCGCTAGATTAATGGTACGGAAGGAAATTATGATGGCTCCAGAAGTTAATAAAAAAATTGTATGTACGCCTCTTGTTCGTATTACCGCCGACCATTTCGTTCGCTTTTTTTTAATAATGCTCGAGTGGCATCCCTCCCGTTAACGCGAGATCTGAGGTGCGAACTGCCGTACTACGTGATTGTGTCAAAACGTAACGCATCGATGTG
This sequence comes from Ctenocephalides felis, assembly GCF_003426905.1. Taxonomy (NCBI): domain Eukaryota; kingdom Metazoa; phylum Arthropoda; class Insecta; order Siphonaptera; family Pulicidae; genus Ctenocephalides; species Ctenocephalides felis. The sequence goes on along the minus strand of NW_020539726.1, from coordinate 5,796,645 downwards.
CTCGATTGAAATATCGTTTGAAAAATCAGAAAAATAAGTTAATTTTTGTAATTTATTTAACATCTAGCTGATTAACTGATTAGTTGCTTCAAATAATACGTCTTACACACAAAAGGTTTTCTTTTTAATTTTTTAATAGGCCTCCGAGAACGCCAGACCTGCCATTTTTCAATACAAATAAAATGTTTTTTGAACCACTTCAAATTGGACGCTTCGTTCTCTCAAAAATTGAATTACCATTTTTGCACCTTTTGTCCCGCATCTTTGAAACGGCCGGACTTGCCTTTGTCAAAAACTAATCAACAGGTCTCCTTATCAATAGAAATCGAATGTTTTTTGAATCATTCAAATTGGTCGATTCGCGTTCTTGAAATTGTCGACGAAAAATTGTATTCATACACATAGACATATGTATATCAATTTTTTCTAAGGTATGCCAAAATGTTCAGAAACCTTTGAAAAGTAAAGATATATCAATTGCCCCAAGCCTCAATGCAAGTTTCTGTAACTTCCCGTATTGTAATTGAAACTTTTAAGAGCATCAAACTTGTTTAATAATTAAAGGAAACAGATTGTGAAAGTTTAGATTTCTTTGAAAATTCCTATTAGTTTTAACATTATTGAAAATTTTGAATTTTTTGAATAAATCGATTTTTTTGTATTTTTGTAAATTGTGAATACATAGAGTGTAAAAATTTGTAAAGATTATTATTATTATTGACAGATTGGAGATTATATATTATTTATAATTTATAAACGTTAACAACATTATTAATTAGATTAGTTAATTAAGTATAATAGTAAATTACAACGTCAATAAAAGAATAAAATAAAGATTCGGCCAATCTATACTGTGATATTTGAACGTCATAAAAATTGGTACGAAACCCACGAAAATGTACTTATGTATTATAAACAGTTGTACTTATTATTGAAATCTCTATAAAATATCTGATAACTTTTCAATGGCGTCTTTGCCTAAGTAAAAAATTATGTCTTTTAAAAAAAAATATTTTAGATATTTTTGCGAAAACTATCAACCCAAATGAAAGTTTTTCAATACAAATGTTTATTATTAAACATCTTTTGTATATAAGTAATAAAACAAATTGATTATAAAATTTGTAATAAAACAAATTTATTATAAAAATGGAGGCTTTATTTATTTGAGAGAGGAAATTCATACTATTAGCGAAATGTATTACTGTGTGCATATTTATCAAGTACAATATTGTATTCTAGTAGTTAGCTATTATAATATTAACTAATTTTGTAATAGCTAGAGTATGTCATGAGTTTATGACTTAATCATTTATATGAAACATTAGAATGTTTTATCGAAGATAAAATGTGTGATTTTGTTGTTTGAGATCAAAATACAATTATATTTTGTTCTCAATATTTAGCTAATAGTTAGGTAATAATATCGAATCTTAAAAAAATGAGTTAAAAATATCTACTATTTTCACTTCAAAACCATATATTTTAGATTTTATACGACTACTTATCCTTCGAGAAGTTAAAATTGTTTATTCCAAAATATGATTTGAATTTTCAAATACAAATGTTAATCATTAACACATTTGAATGTAAAAAAACTAATTTATTTAAATAATAGATAATATTAACAGAAAAATAAAAAATTATTCACTTCAGTTTTTGCGAGTGACAATAAAAAATAACATCGAATGATAAACTAGTGGGGCGCATGGCATCGTGCCTTAAGGCAAATTGCTGGAACTTCCCGCACCAGAAATTATTTCTCTTAAAAAAGATTAACATTTTTGAAAAAAAAATACTCTGAAAAAATTATATTTTTGAGAAACTATAATTTTGACAAAAATTTACTTCTTTTTGAAATAAAAAGACTTTTTGAAGAAAAAATTATTTTGAACTATTTTGGATATTCTGAACTTTTTTCAAAGCAATCGTACTGCTTTAACTGCATAGAGACGAAATATCGAAGGGCGTAAGCTCCGCGTTGCCGTTTAACGGATAAACATTGGTACGGAACCCATAGGAATGTAAACAAAATTTATACTCATACTTAAAATCTCTATAAAATATCTGATAATTTGATGTGCATATGTCTAATGGTCATTTTTGACCGCCAAATGGCATTTTTTTACTTTTTTTACTAGATCTCCGAAACCGCTAGACCTGCCTTTCTTCATATCTTGTTAATGTTACAAGTAAAATGGTTTTTGAATTATTCAAATCGGACGCTCCGTTCTCTTAAAAACTGAGTTACCGTTTTTGGCACTTTTTGCTTCTCTTCGGAAGGGCTAGATCTGCCTTCGCCAAAAACTAATCAGCACGTCTCCTTATCAATACAAATCGAATGTTTTTTGAGTTATTCAAATTGCTTCATCCGTGTTCCCGAAATCGTCGACGAAAATTTGTATCCGCACAAACACACATACACGCACACACACAAACACATACATGCATTTTTTCTAAGATATGCCAAAAAGTTCAGAAGGTTTCGAAACGTAAAGATATATAAAAAATTTCATTTTCGATATTTTGCGATTACTTTGCTTGCCCCATGGGAAGTTAATTAAAATATTGTACTGAATTATAAAAATTATAGGCAATATTATTGAAGCAATTATTTTGGGCAGAAAATTCCCAGGTGATATTGTACCTTCACCGCGAATGCTAATATAAAGCATTCTTTCTGAATTGGTTATACCTTTTAAAAGAGTTTTTATGCCATTACCATAAATACATCACAAAGGCAGACGGTGATTTTTTTGTTAAGAAATTTGGAAAATCAATGTTTTAGTCATAAATAATCAAAAAATCATTAATTTATACATCCACATCTACATGTATGACTAAAAATATTGTACAACACTAGGCTTCAAAATAAATTGAGCTATTGGAAATAAATTTGTTCTATGAATTGCAGTGTATAACTAGCTGTAAGTGGAATTCTGTCTTAAGGCAATTAAGGCATCGTGCCTTAAGGCAAATTGCTGGAACTTCCCGTACCAAAAATTATTGTTTTTTTAAAAACGATTCACATTTTTGAAAAAAATTTACTTAGAAAAAATAAGATTTTTGAGAAACTATAAATTGGACAAAAAATTACTTTTTTTGAAAAAAAAATTAAAAAAAAAAAAAATTCTTTTTTAATTTTTTTTTTCTTTATTTTGACATATTGTGGAAGATCTGAACTTTCTTTTCAAAGCAATCGTACTGCTTTAACTGCATAAGGACAAAATATTAGGTTGTCAAATATCTCCCTTCTGCTTTTTTGCTATTGGTTTATAATACAAAAAGGCGGAAGGGAGATATTTGACAACCTTATATAAAGCGCGTAAGCCACGCGTCAATGTCTAACGCATAAGCATTGCTACGGAACCCATAGAAATGTTAACAAAATGTATATTTATTGTTAAAATCTCTATAAAATATCTGATAATTTGATGTGCATATGTCTAATGATCATTTTTGACCCCCAAATGGCTCATTTTTTTACTTTTTCCTCCATATCTCCGAAACCGCTAGACCTAACTTCATGAAAATTTTGTCAATACAAGTGAAATGTTTTTTGAATTATTTAAATCGGACGCTCCGTTCTCTTAAAAACTGAGTTACTGTTTTCGGTACTTTTTGCCCCGTATCTCCGGAACGACTAGACCTGCCTTCGCCAAAAACTAATCAGCACGTCTCCTTATCAATACGAATTGAATGTTTTTTGAATTATTCAAATCGGTTGATCCGTGTTCCCGAAATCGTCGACGAAAATTTGTATCCGCACATACATACACACACATACATACATACATACATACATACATACATACATACATACATACATACACACACACACACACATACATCCATTTTTTCTAAGGTATGCCAAAATGTTCAAAAACCTCTGAAACGTAAAGATATATAAAAATTTTCATTTTTGATTTTTTTGCGATTACTATAACTTGCCCTACGGGAAGTTAATTATATTGAACATATTTTAATATTTGTTAAAAGGATACAGGACAACGTCTATCGGGTAATCTAGTTTGTGATAAAAATATCTTATTACTTGCAATTGTATCCATTGAATAAGATAAAAAAAAGAAAGCATGAATCAAGTTTTGTTTGTATATAGAACTGTTGATAAATGTATCTTATCATAACTATATTCATAATAGAATCTCATCTCACGATCTTAAATAAATTGTATTTTTCTATTTTTTAAAAATAAGGTTAGCATGTCTGATAAGAAATTAAAAGATTGCTTTATGAAATAGCAAAAAAATGATACATTAGCATTAGATTTGTGAGTGGATTTAATAATTCAAAATTATTGTTGTTCAAAATAATTATTGAAAAATACCTATGAAAATCTATTTCATTAATATAATCATTATGCAAGTCTTTACTTTAATGAAATCTCTTTGATTTATACTTTCAGATGATTTTTTTCAGAGATAGAGTGGTCATCGCAAAACTAGTTTTTCGAAAGGTGCTTTCGGAAATCTGCTATAATTTTTTTTAAATGAATATGATTGATTACAATTATTTGCAAAATATAACTGAAATGTCTTTATATGTGAATATATTTTTGTATCGATAGGTTGATTAGTGTTCTCAGAAAAAAATATCAAAAGTTTATTTTTTTTGGTCTTCTAACTGTAGATAACTCTTTAAACTAACCAAATGCTACTAATGAAATTAATGAAAATAAGTTATATTAGTCTTCAATAATAAAATCATGACTATCTGAGATAATATTGAATGACTTAATCAAAATAAACAATTCACTATGTCAGTGGTCGGGGAACCGGGGTAAATTACCCCAAATGGGGTAAAAGTGAAAATTTTGGGGGTAAAAAGTATATATTTGCAAAGCACTAAATCAGCTTCGGTAAAACCTACTACCGAAATGAATCTCTGCATTAGCAAAAAATGTGAAGTTTTTGCAATAAAACAAACTAAATATTTTGCTATTCAGCTTGAGACAACGGATTTCAGTAGTAATTCACAACTGGTATATGTTTGCAGATAATTTTGAAAAGAAATTGCTGTTTTGTTTTCTTCTCGAGTTCAGATGTCGTGAAATTGATATTTATAACTAGCTGTAAGTGGAATTCTGTCTTGAGGCAATTATGGCATCGTGCCTTAAGACAAATTGCTGGAACTTCCCGTACCGTAACGAAATGTTCGAGGAATACTGAATGTTTTCAAATAGATTATTATAAATATTGTAACATTGTCTAATATTTATAAGAATTATATAAACTGAATTGCAGAGTTAAAATTATTTGTAAAGAATATTAGAACTATAGTCAAAATTAAAAATAAAATCTGAAATATTTTCGATATACACAAAACTAAAAAAAAAAAAAAAAAAAAAAAAAAACAAAATCAATTATTTTGTTAAGACAAGCAGAAAGTTCTTTGAATCATTTAAATCGGACGCTTAGTTCTCTCAACAACTGCCATTTTTTACATATTTAGCTCCGTATCTTCAAAATGGCTGGGCCTGCCTTTGCCAAAAACTAATAAACACTTCTCCCAATCATTACTAATTGAATGTTTTTTAGATCATTCAAATCGGCTACTCCGTTCTCTCAAAAATTCGATTTCTATTTTTTGCACTCTTTGCTCCGTATCTCCGAAACGGCTGGACCGGCCTTTGCCAAAAACTAATCAGCTCTTTTCCCTATCAATAGGAATCGAATGTTTTTTGAACCATTCAAATCGGTTGATCCGTGCGCCCGAAAACGTGGGCGAAAATTTGTATCCATACATACATACACACACACACACACACATCCATTTTTTCTGAAGTATGCCAAAATGTTCAGAAACCTTCAAAACGTCGAGAAATGTAAAAATTTTTAATTCCGATTTTCGGCCCATTATAATAACTTACCCTACGGGAAGTTAATAAAGTAAACGAATACTTCAAAGCGCAAAGATTAAAATGGGGAAATTGCAGTTTGGTGTCTTTGGATTCCATCTATGATGGGTCATATTTATGGTTTTTCAGCTTTTGTAAGGGAAAATAACCCACACTCATCATGTTATCAAGATTATAAATTTTATCAAGGGACATGCACTAAATACGCGGCTATTTTGTGAATTATGTCAGGATGGTGAAGCTGAGACTTACCTTCTTTATTATACAGAAGTAAGGTGGCTCTATCGCGGAAATATTTTAAATTGAGTATGGACTCTTAAAAATGAAGCTGAAATCTCTATGGTTTCTCAAAAAAATATTCTTGCAGAAAATTTTAAAAACTCTTCCTGAGTTGCATATCTCGCATATTTAGCAGACATGAAATTTTGAAGAAATTGTGCAACGCCAATTTGCAATGCCATACCTAAGAAAAAATGGATGTGTTTGTGTGTGTTTTGTGTGTCCGCATTTTTTCGTTCACGTTTTCGAGCGCACGGATGAACCGATTTGAATGGTTCATTCAACATTCGGTTCCTGTGGATAAGGAGATATGCTGACTAGTATTTGGCAAAGGCAGGTCCAGCCGTTACGGAGATACGGAGTAAAGAGTGCAGAAAACAGAAATCGAATTTTTAAGAGAACGGAGTATCCCATATGAATTATCCAAAAAACATTCAATTTGTAATGATTGGGAGAAGTAGTGATTAGGTTTTGACAAAGGCATGTCCAGCCATTTCGAAGATACAGAGCTAAATGTACAAAAATGGCAGTTTTTGAGAGATTTAAGCATCCGATTTGAATGATTAAAAAAACTTGCTGTTTGTGTTGACAAAAGAATTACTTTTGGGAAAGAAAAATATTTCAATTTTTTTTTCAAAAAATTTTTCTTTGTATATCGAAAATAATTCAGATTTTAATTTTAATTCTGGCTAAAGTTCTAAAGCTCACTTATATTTTTCGAATAAATATTTTTTTTTAAATTTTGTAATTCAGCTTATATATATCTTATGAATATTATGCAGTGTTACAGTATTTAGAATAATCTAATTGGAAACATTTAAAATTCTTCGAAAATTTCGTCACGGTGCGGATTAGTAGGATTTTCATGAAAAATATATTTATTCATAATGAATATAGTTTTTACTTATTGTTTCCTTCAAACCATTTATTTCAGCCTTTTTCGTAGTTTAGAAGTAGCAAACAATGTTATGGCAGGTTATACAGAAATATGTTGCAAACAGATTCCAATTATAGGCTCTTTTAGTTAATTTTTTTGTGGGGTAATGAGAAGTTGCACAAAAACATTTTGGGGTAACGGTTCCAAAAGTTCCCCGACCACTGCACTATGTCATTAAAATCAATTTGTATTGACAATAATGCGTAGAGGAAATATATCAATTCAAATGTTTCCAGAAGTCTTTGTAATTGTCCATGTGCAAAGTTATATTAAACTATGTCAAAGCAATAAAATAATCCCGATCAATAATAATTTCCCATATTAATTTACTTGTTTCTAAAGCCAATAAAAAAGCTACGAAAAATTTAAAGTTGGGATAAAACTATCACCTTAATTGGAGCCATTGCAAGAAGGATTTTTATGAGTCTTTTCAATAAGGTGCAATAACAAAAAATCGTAAAAACCGTGCTCTTATTTGCTTTTTTATATTATCAAATTTTATATTAACAAAATTTGAAGAATGGTTGCTGCTAATACAGTAAATGAAAAAATGACTCATGCAAAAAAACAATTTTAGTATGAGCTATAGCTAAAATATTATATTAGTTTATAAAGTTTTACTCAAGATGACGCAATATTTATCAATAAATTACAGAACATTTTATTAATATAACTGTATCAACAGCTATTACACTTTGTTTTATTAATAGTTTACACTTCAATCCCATCGAAAGCTCTATTCTTTGTTGGTGTACTATAGAGCAGCAACACACATTTTCATGTCTCCACTTGGTACATTTAATTGTAATTTGATATACATAAATTTGATGACACACCGATTCATGGAATTCAAATTCTATTAAAATAGTTTCAAATTATTTTTTTTTATTACCTAATACGTTTAAACAAAGATTTGATATTTAATTAAAGTCAAATTTAAATGCTAATGTCTCATATGTCTCAATTAATTGATTAAACGGCTACCAGGCCCATTGTCATACGATATGATACGTTTAACATTTCAAACAAACTCACATGAGTGCATTGTTAGCGAACAATAGAAATATGATATGCAAATACTGAAATATATGTAATTATTCAAATCAATTTCTAAAGCTCATTCAATCTGTTTCACGATAAATTACGGATTATTTATTTATAATTTGGCATTAACGTATTGCACTAGATACATTATCTGAACAAAACTTTAACCCCTATAGTAAAACACAATAATAATTCGACTACTTAAATAGTTCAAAATACTAATTTATGATATTGATGGTGCCAGAAAAATAAGTGTCCATAATAAAGGTCACTATTAAAACTTTTTAGTTTGTTCTCCCATGCAAAAATAACAACATAATATGTACCTAGAATTATTTTATTCGATAAGTTCTTAGATTGTATACTGTGTGACATAAACCAACTATATATATTATTGAACCAACAAAATGATGAACTATTGATATAAGCAAAATATTGTTGTATATTTTAAAAGAGGGCTCGCCCGTAGGTAAGCGGTTAAGAGCGACGGGACTTGTTTCAGAGGTCCCGGGTTTTTTTTTTTATTATTATTTTATTGGCTTTATAAACTGGTACATTAGCCATATACTAACTTACATAATATCTACACTATCTCTTACATATATATCATTGTTTTATGTATATTGCATTTATAATTTTATATTATTTGATTTGATGTAAATATAAAGAGCTCCATATAATCTTGTATCTGTCAGCACTGTTATAAAATTAATTGTCAGTGAGATTTTTTGTTTGATTATTTCCTCCCATAGTTTAGGTCCCGGGTTCGATGCCCACTTTGAGCAGCCTGTTGTCAGGCAACATTGACAACGATTTTTACTTGGAAATATAGATAGCAGTATGTTTCCAAGTGAAAATAGCCCTCACCCGGCATTGTTGCACCATACTTGCCCTATTACAGAGATTGTAATAAAAATTTATCATACAGAGATGTAGTATGCGTATTATGCGTAAAAATTATGCACAGACAACAAAATAGTTAACTGTTTATAAAGATTTTTAATCCTAGTCAACCATTAATTTTTTGATCTATAAAATTGCATTGAAAACCCTATTATCAATAAAATTAAATAGTAAATAATTTCAGTCAAAAATTACTTTTAATCACTCAAAATATTCTGTTAGAACTCGTTGGTCGAGCGAATAGTTTTTATATAAAAACGCGAAACTCGTGACAATTATGGATAAAAAATGCCGTCTGTCAAGGAATCATTAACACTTAAAAAAATTAAGAAAGACAAATGCTGCCCAATGTACTAGATGAAATGTACAAAACACTGCTGCAAATCGATAGCCGCTATTCGCTTCCCCATTAAAATAAATTTTACATCGTTATTTGCAGAAGTTACGCACAAACAACAAATAATTAACATTTCATATTGTTTTTTATTCTCGGTCAACTGATATTTCTTGATCTACTAAATGAGCAAATGGTTCACATATAAAAGCTTGAAGGCAAAAATATTATCTAAAAACCGGCTATCCAGAATGTCAGTTTTTGTATAAACCTAGCTAAAAAGGCGGTGAAATAAAAAACAACCCAATTTTAAAGGGCATGTTATGATCACAAATTATCTTTTCAACGCGAGTAAATAAGTGCTTCTAGTAATTCTCAGCTATATTCCGAGACTAATTTGTTACGCGATTAGATGTATTTTTGCCGTTTGACTTAATTTTCATATGAATTATAAGATAATCCACCCAAACATGTCACGCAACCAAATGTCAGAGACGTAAGTCACCTGGCATGCTATTAAAACGGCGAAGTTATTAAAACAAATTTTCGATTTTCAGAACATGTTCGTATGTATATGACATGTTTGTAGAATTTCAGAAATAGAGCAATTATAATGCAGTTATTATAGAGTTGCTAATAATTAGCAAATCCTATCTTTGCGTGGGTTATGCATTCGAGGCAGAGATTAGCTGCTATCAGGATTAACATTACAAGGTGAACTTGGAGATCGGGACCGGTAACGTCATAATGGGGTTACGTAATTAGCGCCACACTAAAGACTGTTATTACCTATGAGGGATTACAAGACGTAAATCTTTATTACTGATTACTAAATTGTTTAATCCGTATTGAAGCAAGGTAATAGTTTTGTTTGTGCGAAAAGTTACACGGCGAAAACTTGACTTAATTACTAGCATCAACGACATGTCACAACTTGATATGCCAACACTATTGACATTTCCGAATAAACATATACCAAAATGAGATTTTGAATATTTCCTACTTATATACATACAACCTACGTTGAATATTTATATATATATATATATATATATATATAATATATATATATATATATTATATATATATATATATATATATATATACATGGTAAGCTAATAAAATCTAAAATCGGTTTAGTAGTTCAGGCGTTACGTATTGAAAATTTTACAATTTTATGGGAAGTGCTCCTAAAAAAGTAAACGATACTTCGTCACAAGTTACATTAAACAGCTGATATCATTCAAAACAATTTCTTCTTCACATATAAATTTATCCTGGAAGAATTTGATGCAGCTGTACATTTGGTGCGTTTGATTTTAAAGCTCATTTTCATTCCTACGATTTCTATTGTAGTTTTTTTGGGATGGATTTAATAATGACTGTATAATGAAAAATAGAATTCATGACACTAGAATGCGGTTTATAAAATTATACGTTCATTTTGAAAAATATTATACATTTAACTATCTCTCGTTATTAAATATGTTTTCCTATATTTTCCGCAATTACCTCAAGATAAATTTCGTGAAATCTAAACAACATCCAAAAATATGTATAAAATTTTAAATATGCATAAGAAATATATAAGAAAAAATGAATATTTTTTAAACCAAAAATATTCAATAATAAAAAAAGCTGCAAAAATTTAACTGTTTACATCAAATAAAATATGTGACAATTGGTTGAATTATATAAAATAATTAGGATTTGGAATAATAGGCTGCAGTTCTATTACATACAATTACGTGTCTGTGCACTTTAATTAATATAGTTACAGACTTAAATATGTTAGAGAGATATGAATTGAAAATTGCAATGTTCAGATTGAATTTAAAGGAAAAACTTTACTTAGGAAATAAACAGTTGAAAATTTTATTTAAATATCTGAATCTCAATTTCGGTTGAAGTCAATTATTCGGAAAGTTCTTGCAACTTGCCTTAGGGCAAAAAGCCACTTTCAACTAGTTTAAAATGTATTGAAAATTTAAGACTTAATATCTTGAAAATATGTGATCGTTTTATATTCATAATAATCATATATTTCTTGAATAATTGAAAAGATTCCGATAACAAATTTTCGTAACGCAAAATCAAGTATATACTTTATAATGTCCCAAAGTCAGAAAACTGCTTTATATACCAAAAAATCTACATTTTTCATTTTGCACCACGTATTATAATATGCATTTCATATTGTTTTTAAAAGTTTAAATTGCCGTTTAATTAATATATTTAACACCATGGACTAGAAATCTTTATACCAAAAAATTTATAGAAAGTAAAATATTTAAGAAAGATTGATGGATATGACATATATTCACATAAATTTAGTATAGGATTAACTGCTTTATTAAATTTATTGAAAATAATATTCAAACGTACTAAACTACGTTTTAATTACTAAACGTAATTACAATGAAGATATTGTATGCAATTTGGATAAAAATAAACTTAATTTTTACATTCATAAAAAATTATTAACGTTTGAAAAGTCTAAAGAATCTTATATTACATATTTATTGTATCCAAATTGAGCTTGACAGAATTCTGATATCAATAATAGTGAATAAAATTATGCTCATATATACTAGTTTATTCATAAGAATACAATATATAGCTACAATATACTATATATTCGTATTTAGAATAAATTTCCAAACATTACTCTGATTTGAACAGCAACTTAGAGAAAAGTCATTAGAATAAAAATTGTTTTCAAGATTATCTGTACGCTTGCAAATCATTTTTGGTATATTACTGCTTCTTTTGAGGTTCAGTTAATTATTCAAGAATTAAAAAATACTCAAAGTTCATTGTTGGCCAAAGTGCAAGTTGGTCTACTAGCATTGCATCTCGAAAAATGAATCAAGCATCAGAGTTCGTAATATAGTAATTATTAGCAAATAAAAATCATAATGCACACATGTAATTATATTAAGAGTAGCTTTTAAAATCAATAAGGCATTAGCACCCATTAAACTCTTCTCCATGTTGCTATCTGTTTTCCGCATAATTAACAAAATCAACAAAAAAAAATCATATGTTAATTTTTTGTTTTTCAAGTGTCTTTATCAGTCGAATAAAAAGCAATTAAAGGTTTATTTTATACGTATAATACAAATAATCGAATTGCTGCTATTCATTTTATCTTAAACACAGTCAATCAATTTAATCTATGCATTAACATGATTGCTATGAAATTGCATTGCTGGAAAATAAATTCACACAGGAAAACAATTATTATTCGAAATGGAACATGATCTCCTCCATCTCAATATAAACAAAGCATAGTAATTGAATATTTGCCGCATGAATAGAATATACCTCATCCTATCCGTCGCGCGGAGCTCGGCAGCAAAAACCATGAACATATTTTACTAGATTTTTTATTCGTCGACGAGTGAATTAATTCTATAAAAGACTATATTGCACTATCACGATTTAAAAAGATTTTTTTTTAAATACAACATATTTGAGCAAACATTTTATCGAAACGTAAATACTGACATCTATATTCACCAAATGTTTTTGTTTTCTTTTTTATATTACATACTAAATTTAGTTGTCATCACAATTTCAACCCTATGAAAAATATAGACAAAATACAAACAATAGTTAAATAAATACAAAATGAAAAATTTACCGTAATCATATTTTTACGATTACAATAAAAATAGAAATGTAATTAATGTTTAAAAAAAAACTGTGACAATACTATAATAAAATTACAAATCCTCTTATATATCAAGCATTTTATTAATAATTATCATATTTTATTCATCTATCATTTTTATATTTTTGTTTTAAAATTTTAGAAAATTATTTTATTTTATATAAAGCAAGTAAAATATTTTAATATCGTATTATACAAAAACCATAACCAGTTTAAAGGAAAAAATGAAACAAAATTCGATAAATTTTAGATTAGAGCGGAACCTAAAGGTTCGCGGGTAAAAGGTCCACGACCGATATTTCAAAAAACAAGCAAAGAAAATAATTTTTTTTAACTATAATATGAAAGTGAAGTGTAAAATATGTATAACCGGCCTTGATTCTTACGACATTGCTAGCGGGAGATAAACGGCAACGTTCGAAAATTTATAACAAAAGTATTTTTTTTTCGTTGGTAGTTTTTTTGGTTGTGAGCACAGTTCTTCAGTTTACCAGATCTTAATATAAGTTTTAAGTGCGGTATTTAATTGTGTTATAAGATGAAAAAGACATTTGATGATTCAACAGGAAGTTTTACTGAGCAAGATTCAGCAGGAAGTTCTACTAACATTAAAGCTCGATGCACACGACCACAGTATTTCTTGTAACAGAATTTTTATCAAGTTTTCTGGTTAGCAAGACAAAAATTTTGCGCCAGAATTTCACTTATTATATGATTAATAAAATTTTTGTGAATTTTGAAATAAATTATTATGTATATATACTGTGAATTTCACAATTAATATTTTATAGGTCTAAAATGCACTAATGCTTAGTGCATACAAACAGTGCATTGTATATAATGTAAACAATAATAAACATATACGTATCGTATCCGATTTTGATAAATCCATAAGATGATTTAATCTCATATTTCTGAAAATTAAATGAAATAATAACTAGTGGGGCGCATGGCAACGTGCCTTAAGGCAAATTGCTGGAACTTACCGTACCGTAATTAAACATTCGAAGAATAAAAATAATCTGTCAACGAAAATGACTATGAATAAATATTATAGTACAAATTACAAAAAAATGTAAAAACTTATCAGATTAGTCGACGTGTTTGAATCAAATATATAAACAAAATTTAAATAATATTATAAAAATAATAAACCCCATTAGTTTGTCTATATTTTGTCAATACAATCAAACTGAAAGTATAATCCAACCCAAGTTTTTTTGGTCTTTCGACTTATTGATTATTTATCTTACGTTTCAAGTTTTTCAGATTCATTTTGGATTCTGGATGTTGTGTATAATTATAAATAATACTACTGAGCTTATAAAAAAATTCAAATTTCTGCGAGAAAAGATAGAAAATGAATTAAGTACTTCATCTGTGACCTGCTTTTTGAAAAGTTTCAAGTAACATTCAATGAATTAAAGTAAATTTAATAAAAAGTATATGTAGAGCAGGGCGAGGCACAAAGGTCCAATTTGACTTTGAGCAAATATAAATTATATTATAAAATCAAACCGATCATATCACAACAAATTACACATTTCAAACGAACAATTATCTGACTACGTTCAATATAACTGCCAGCTACTTCATCGTTGTAAAAATGTGCTTTTTTGCTATCTTTCAAAAATTTGTTATCTTGACCTTTATTGCAACGGCTAGGTGGCAAACAGGTTTAATGTCTTATATTAATTTTAAAGGTATTTCACAAAATAATTACATTTTTAACTAATGCTAAAAAACTACCAACGGAAGAAAATATGGATTTTCAAAAATTACTGTTTATCTCTCGACAGCAAAGTCATAAGAATCAAGGTTATAGCTGGTTACACATATTTTTCCCTCTACTTTCAAATATTGCTGTTAAACAATGCTTAACTTCACTGGTTTTAGACATATCGATGATGGACCTTTTTAACCCCGGACCATGATGTATTACTATCTATTTTTCGATAAATTCTGGAAAATTATAACAGAAAATGTTTCATAAAGACTAATGAGTATATAATTATACAAATGACATCTTCCAGAGCACCGTGTTTGAGAAAAATATGATTTGCAAAAAAGAGTGCTACAATGCCAAAAAATGCATTTTCATATTGAGTAATAATATTTTCATAATTAAATAATATTCACGTAAAACATCCTATTAAAAGGAATTGAACATCATCTGTCAAAAACGTTGGACATTTCACGTATTAGCCACCGACCATTGTTTTATTTAAATTACGCTTCTGCAAAAAGTTTTAAATAAAAAATGTAAAGTTTCTACGCGATTTTGAAATAATATCTCACCTTTCGGACAACCTACTAATTAGCACAATTTTTTCATGACTAAGACCGGCCAAATCGGTTTAGCCGTTTTCGAGCTTTAGCGGATAATTTAATCGAGAGCTCCATTTTTATATATAAGAAGATATATATATATATATATATATATATATATACTAGTGATGTGCCAAGTCGAATCAAGTGATTCGAATCATTCGAATCAAGCCTTTAACGACTTGATTCGAATCAGATTTTACTTGATTCGAATCAACTCGTATCAAGCCGCAAAATATTTACTGTGATAAAATATGTATGAACACAAATTTTCATAAATATGAAAAAAATATTTTAATTTAATTTAATATTATAATGATATAAAAAATAATAATAAATAACATAAATGACATAAATATAAAAAATAATCATGAATTAAACATGCGAGCCAACCGACTGTAATACGCTTAAATGTACGCCGACTCCAATCGTTTTTGTATGACTTCAACTGCATTCATTAACATCCGAGTTCCTATGACTCAAACCGACTTATTTCGACTTCAAGTCGCTATGAATTCATACGAGTTTATATGACTCAAACCGAATCATCCCGAGTTCATGCGGCTTGAACGATATGAGTTCGAAACATGTGTCTGTGTCTTAGCGTATCGACTTATCGACTTGCGTGTTTGTTTATTTTTGACTAAGCGCTGAGAGCCAATTTGTTCATGAAATACAAAAAACTCATTTAGATAATAAGTACGCGTTTTAGATTTTAAATATTATAACATTTTATCAACTACACAACGACATTATCAACTACAAAATTATCATATTTTAATTTTGTAAGTAATGGCAAATTCACACAAATGAAATATTATCAATCTTTACAGTAGTGGATTGATTTTTAAGTCATTCATAAGACGTTAGATTCAGCCCTCTGTTTAGATTAGATCTAAACAATCAATAATATAAACATGCATTCGTTCAACGTAAGATTAAGAATATTGTTTTATATGCTTTAGTGAAAGAGAAGTGTTTGGTTATATTTTACTGTAAATTCATTTAAAAATTTATTTGACCGTCTATTAAATATTATTTAATAATTTTTGTAATATATTTTAATCGATAGTAATTTGTGTTTACAATCGTTACTTTGAGTCAGTGTGTGTTTGCTTTTCCCGATTTTCACATAGATTTTGTTTTTACTGGCTAATTATAATTATTAAAAATGCCTCCCACTAAATCAAGCGTCGCTTGGCAGTTTTTCACAATTAATGCTGATAATAATAAACTGGTGTGTAAATTGTGCTCATTAAGCTATTGTAAATCTGGAAGTACAACCACTCTCGTTAATCATTTAAAAAACAAACATATTATTGAATATAGTGAAGCTGTAGCAGCTAATCAGCTAATAATAATAAGTGACATTTCAAAATGTGAGATCTGCTGTGAATGTGGTTAATCTTATAACGCAACCTGTAGTGCCAAATGTCTCACAACCAATTTTGAGTACTGAGGCTCCTGCAAAACGTTTGAAACAAATGCGGCTTACTATTCCTGGTAAAATTAATCAAAAAGCTGGCGATGATGCTTTAATGAACATGATTATTTTAGATATGCAACCGATATAGATAGTGGAAAATGATGGATTTAAAAAGTATTCGCAAATTCTAAATTCAGATTATGTATTACCTTCCAGAAAAGTACTCACGCGTATGTTAGAGGAAAAATATGAAATGCATAGTGCGGAAGCAAAGGCAAAACTTACATTTGTCGAAAACATTGCAATTACGACTGATATATGGAGTAGCGATAGCCAGAAAAGTTTTCTTAGCGCAACTGCTCATTTTATTAAAGATAGCAAATTAAATTCATTAGTCATAGCAACAATAGAACTCAGAGAAAATCACACGTCACAAAATATTTCTAATGGTTTGAAATCTGTGTTAATTGAATGGCAAATCTTTGATAAAGTTGATACTGTTGTGACTGATAATGCGCCGAATATGAAGAAAGCTATTACTTTATTTTTTTAAATTTAGTTGTTAAAAATTGTTTAGATAAAGACAAAGAAAATTGTGAACTTCTTATCGCAAGCGATTGTAGCACATTTTAAACATAGTGTGAAATCGTCAGGTATTCTGCAAGGATTACAAAAGCAAATGAACTTAGATGTTATTACTTTATCACAAGATATACCAACTAGATGGAATTCTACTTTTTATATGTTCGAAAAGTTATTGAGGGTTAAAGTTGCACTATGTGCAGCTTTGCCTTTAATAGATTCTCCTCCACCAAACCTGAGTTTTGCTGAGTGGGCTATTTTAGAAGATTGTGTGAAAATTCTACAGCCACTGGAAATTGTAACCAAAACATTGTCAGGTGAATTTTATCCCACCTTATCCAGTGTAATACCTATAATTCAAGGGGTAAAAAATTCTATAAATAAAAGAACGCCAACAACTAATGCTGGGAAGAATTTGCAACAAATCTTGTTGAGAAATATAAGTCAAAGATTTGGTTATTTAGAAAATGATGAAATTACAGCAAAAGCAACAATTCTTGACCCCAGATATAAGAAAAAAGCCTTTGGATTAGAGAGTTGTGCGGATAAAGCAATGGCTTTGGTTTTAGATGAAGTAAAAGAAATGACTACGGCAGAACATATTGAAGAGGCCGAAAATAATGAACCATTATCAGTACCGTCAAACCATAATATAGATGATGAAATCTGGGAAAATTTTGATATGCGTGTGGTTCAGACAATAGAACAAACTTCAATCTCTCTTCCAGAAAGATTATTGCAAGAATATATAAATTTGCCATATTTGAATAGAAAGCAAGATCCTGTTCAGTTTTGGGAGGAAAGAAAAAACATATATCCTGCTTTATATAAAATGGCAAAAAAATATTTATGTATACCGGCAACATCCGTTCCGTCAGAGCGCTTATTTTCCAAGGCTGGAATGTTGACTAATCAACGACGGAATAGGTTACAACCAAATAAATTAAATCAACTATTATTCCTTAATTCTTATTATTCAGAAAAATATTTGTAGTCATTAGTTATATTTGTAGCAAGTTTATTATTATATATATTGATATAAATGTATTAATCTCTGCACTTTTTGGAATTAATTGCTTACTAAATTAATAAATTCACTTATAAAATTATTAAAGTGATATTATTTCTTGTCTTAAATTATAATTGTTCATATATAAACTTGTTTCGAATTGATTCGAATCATGATTCGAATCAGGTTTTTTTCTGATTCGAATCACTCGAATCAGGAAATTTTCGAGTCGGCACATCACTAATATATACTGTTTTTATATCATTTATTCATATTAATTAGGTTTATCATTTTCATATTCATACCTAGAATTTTCATAGTTCTTACCTAGAATTAAACCTGGGATACGGCTGATGGCGCCGCTATAAAGTGCGGGTACAATTAAAAATTATATAATGGCAAAGCGGCCGTGTTTGCGAACTAGTTACATATTTTTAATTCATGGTTGTATGTATGCATATAATTTTGCCTATTCTAGTATCGTTAATAACTTTGGAAATAGGATTTATCAACTAAAATTACATCGAGTTTATTCAATACATTGGTGCTTAGAAATATGTGTGAAAAATATTAAATTAAGTCGGCACCGTCAACAATTAGTTTATTGCAAATCGGTGTTATTCCATTCTCGAAGAGCCTGAGTTGGGTTATGCGCTCCAATGCTCCAGGTTACAGATTAGAGTGCGGGGGGACAGCTACGTGGCGCCCAGCGTTGGAGGGTGGGAACGTGTTTGTAAACGCAAGTGGGAACCAGTTTGTTGGCGGGGATTGTAATTACTGGATGATAAGATTGCTCCTTGGGGGAACGTGTCTTCTTGTCTGTATATGAATTTAGTATTTCGTTCGCGCGTCACTTAATTATTGAGCATTATATTAAATATAAAATCCTCCAGAAGTTGCAACCGCACCCCGTAGCCAAGGCCCTCATCACTCCGATGAAAAATACCGACCGACCAAAATAAATTATTAGACCGACCGTCAAAATATAAAGCGCCAGGTGCGTAATTTCTGTTACAAGGAACTGTTTTGACTGGTTTCATTTCGTTTGATATTTGTCGGACAGAAAATGCCTGGAATCTGTAAGGCCTTTGTCGTTTTAATTATATGAGATTCGACTATCTATAGTCATTTTGGGTTTTGCAAAACGACTTTTTGTCATATTACGTTCGTATTTCATCATTAGATGAAAGCAAGAACGCATCATTTCGCTTTCTCAATGATAATGTCCCTTTCCGTAATTTGTTTTCCTAACACCCTATGTGAGCGCCCGGCGCAATGTTTATTAAAAGTCAATTAAAAATCACTACGCACAGATACTTAATTACCTCGAAGGACCAGATATAATTTATCATTAGAATGGCTATATCAGACCTTTAAAAATATGTAAGTTAAATAAGTTGGTTAGTTATTAATAGTATTTATTTGTTTGATGTTCACGGTTCAAGTTATGCGTACAGAATGGATAATTTCTTATAACTATCTTAGTACCTAGAGTAGGATAGGAAATTATTTTATTACAGATTAGAGAGAGTTCAGTATATAGGTAGAGGGAGATGGATAAATAAAATTTGTGAGGCTCGAACATGCCGGCCCGATTTGAAAAAACAATGGGAAATTAATTTACATGATTTTTCAACATTGCTTCGTATAGTTATGGTGTTATAGTAAAGTTACAATATAAATGTATAAAGATTAATTAGTCATAATAATATGTAAAAATGATTGATTTTATTATCAATAAAATTCTAGTAATGATTAAAGTCTTGTGATAGCACAGTTTATGAATTCACGATTGATTATAATGTCTATTGGTAACACACACAGGTTTGGTGTTTAAAGTCTCAAGATAAAATAGTTTATGCATTGATTTGTATGATATGGTATATATCCCTGTTAGTTATTAGTACACAAAGTTTTGTTGTTGCACAATTCACCACACTATTGTTTGTTTTATTGGTCACAACACACACAGTACCTTCCTTCCCCTGGATAGTTTGCTGGAACGCGTCTCAAGTGCCAGTTCAAGGGTTGAAAGAATCTAATTAGATATAATAATTGCATATGCAATCATGATCTCGTTGCATGTTTCCAAAAGGTTGATTCCTGCAGTTGTGGATCCGGAGGTGTCTCTTGACAGGTATTTTAAGCAATAGTGGGTTAGGTATAAAGGTTAAAGAATTTCCAATTGGAAAGTGAATTGTTAAGGATTAGTAATTAGGATTGGAATCAAAGGAGATTCAGGTTTAGAATTTTGTCAATCTGCGTTAAAATGTGTTCAAGTAAAATTGTTCATAAGAATGTTTGTGAGTTAAATAAATGTTCCCGATATCTCATTTTAACGCGCTTTATAAGATTCAACAGATGAATAGATAGTAAATCGATAGTTTCGAAATGAAGGGTCTTTGATATGATATAATTTATTAAAAGTTTAATTACTAAATTATTTGTTGCCCTTGTGTTAATTGATTTATGTTGTAGCATCATATGAAATCGTTTTAAGTTTGGTGCTGCGTTAACAAAATTTGAACAGTTTTTTGAATATATTTTGTAAATTTTGCAACTTTGCGTAATGAACCATTTCCGTGTGGCCACAAAGCATTTCGCAGTCAAATTAAAAGTCTGTACAATATGAAGAGCTTTAGTGATACAACAATCAATCAAGATAGTAAAAGTATTGTTTGAAGCACGTTTAATAGGTTCACATTCCATTTTTGTTATTGGAATTTTAAAAGTTAAAAAGTTGTTTGTATCGAAAGTTTTTCGTAACCACAATAGAAATCGTAAGTTTAGATTAATTGCAGTATTAGAAGTCAAAATGTTTATATTACAATTTGTTTCTATTTCGTCTACTCTATCAGTTACCAAAGCTTTCCGCTTGTATGACAGAGGTTTTATAAGAAATAAAGTAACCGTATAGTTATTCAAATAAAATTTCTTATCAAATGTAAAGTTTAATGCGCGTTTTTCTTTCTGTATAAGATTTGCTAAAAGTTCAAGTCGTTTAAGTGGTATATTTTTTAAAGCCATTGCTTTAGGTTTCGATGTAGTTAAATATATTTTAGTATTAGAATTTTTCCAGGTAGAGCATAAATAGGTAAAAGTTCTGTATGCCCATTTTGTTGCGTCGGAAAATTCGTGTGGTAATTGTTGAGTTATTAATAATTTATAACATATTGGAGCTGCAGCTCCCGAAATAAGTATTTTCATAATAGTTTTATTTATAGCGTTATTAGCTAAAACTATCTTATTGAATCTAAAACTATCTAGTATGTTACAAACTATATCTAGAGTTTTAGCAGTTTGTTTGTTAAAATAAATATAGGGTTTATCTAAAAGTTTAAAATGATTAGTTTTGAAATCATAGAGATTTAATTTGGCATTTGTTAAAAGTTTTGTTAAATTTTGTTTGGTTGTTAGTAATAAAAGTATTTTACTTGCATCGGTAATGAGGTAATATTCTTTAGATAATTTATCGTTCGATCGTAAGTGGTATTCAAAACATTTAAATTTCTTTAACATAATATGTTTATTACGTGCCAGATTTTTATTGTTGGCAAAAGGAATTTTTATACCGAATCGCCAGGTAATTCTCGTAGTATTTGGGGTGAGATTTTGTTTTCCGGCTAGTACCTGGTTTTCCAGGTTTGAGGTAGAATTATAAAGTGTAAAAGATTCGGGATGCGTGTTCCCGTTTAAGCCGAATTGAGTAATATACAAATCAGGTTTATTGTTACTTAATTTTATGTTTTTATTATAAAATGTTTCGTTGTCGATAACAAAGTTTGCTTTATTACATGTTGAGTCTGGTAATTTTTCAAATTTTGGAATGTTTAAAATGTTTGCGTTAAAAGTATTTGTCGGAATGTTATACGTAGTTTTATTATTTTCGTTTCGTGTTTCTGATAATTCCGTCGCGAAGGAACAGTTTTTGTCGAGTACAGGTAAAGATTCAGTTATGCTCCCTGCCTCGGGTTTAGGGTAATTAAAATTTTGGAAATGATTGATATTTTGATCAAACTCAGGTAATTTGATCGAAATTGGAGGTTGTTTTATATTGTTTGACGATATGATTGTTTGATCACTAAAGCTGCTAGTAGAACCAGATTTAGTAGATGCTTTATTAAGTAGTTTACGTAATTTTGATAGACATCTAGTATGATCGTCATCAAAATCAAGTAGTTCTGTTTCTAATAATTGATCAATTTCTTCTTCGTCGTCTAAAAAGGTAGTTATTTTGACAAGTGTATTTTGGAACGTGTCTATCATAGGTTTCACTTTTTCCAAAATACCGTTTATCTGTAATACATTTAGTTCGCTACACGGAATTTTTGACATTTTGTTACAAGTTTGTTCAAATTCTGCTAGACGAGCTTTTATTAATGTTAGTTCGTTTTGTAAAGATTGTAATGATTTTAATGAATCCATTTTAAAGTAGACTCACACAAAATTCTACAGATGGTTAAGTATAGATATAGGTAAAAGATTAGGATGAGTTTAGGATAAGTTAGAAAGGATTGCTTTGACTAACCTTGTTTGATGTGATTCTGTAGCTTCTTGACCGCTTCGTAAATTTTCTTGATGAATGCAGTTATTATGCTGTTGATAATAACGTACACTGATGAATAGTTTTTGTGGCTCCAGTAGATTACACTGTCAATAATTACTGCGCACTTTGTTAGTTAGATTAAGTATCTCCAGTGGATTACACTTTATTGGAAATCACTGTACACTTTGTAGGTTAAATTTAATGGCTCCGGTGGATTACGCTGTTAATAATCACTGTGCTCTTTATAGGTTAGATTAGTGGCTCCAGAGGATTACGCTGTTAATAATCACTGTGCACTTTGTAGGTTAGATTAGTGGTTCCAGTGGATTACGCTGTTAATAATCACTGTGCACTTTGTAGTTTATATTAGTTAATATAAGTTTAAGTTTAACACTGGAGGTCGAATCCGGCTCGAATTGGACCAAAAAATGTGAGCGCCCGGCGCAATGTTTATTAAAAGTCAATTAAAAATCACTACGCACAGACATTTAATTACCTCGAAGGACCAGATATAATTTGTCATTAGAATGGCTATATCAGACCTTTAAAATAACTGAGTGAAAAATAGTAACTAGTTAGGGATTTGTTTGTAGAAATGTAATGTATTTAATTTTAGTAAATTGTATTAGATGTTATCGGGTCAAGAGATACGTACAGAATGGATAATTTCTTATACCTATCTTAGTACCTAGAGTAGGGTAGGAAATTATTTTATTACAGATTAGAGGGAGTTCAGTATATAGGTAGAGGGAGATGGATAAATAAAATTTGTGAGGCTCGAACACCCTATGTCTTGAACATTGCGTATAAGTGCGAACATTGAGTATAAAATTAGTCCTGGATATTTTTGACATTTTAAACAGTGATGATCATTATTATTTAATACATTTAAGGCAGATCGGGGCACAAAGTTCTGATTTGACTTTGAGCAATTATGTTTTGAAAACCAAACCAATTACAAATAACACATATCAAACAACTTTATTGTTGAAATATTGAATAACGTACACTTAAAAATTATAAGTTTCGTAAACTAAGCAAGAATGCAAACAAATATAAAAAAGGAAAGATAATACTTTTGTTATAAATTTTCAAATATGGCTGTTCATCGCCTGCGAAGAGGAACGTTGCTTGATTCAAGGCGATTGCTGATCACATATCCTCCTCTCTCTGCTTTTAAATATTGGTTTTGAAAACATTCTAGCATTAATTGATTCTGAGATATTGTTGGTAAACCTTTCAGCCCCACTGTACTTGGTATATGAAATATCTTCAGTATAGTTTTAGATTATTGTTTTGTGACCTCATCGTAGGTCAATTATGTAATGTGAAGCAGAGCAACTGAGTTTATTGAGAAACCAATATATCAAATTATTATATATCGTACCTCAAATCGCAATTGATGCCAATTACCAGGTAGTACACTTTCAAACGCCAATGATGTCAATTATTTAAAATATATATTTACTCTTTTTAATATATTTGCTTCAAAGAAAATCTTGATCGTGTTTTCTTCAAGAATCTGTATTATATTTCCCAACCATACCTTTGAACCAACAAAATTTTGTTTGTAATTATTTTCAGAGTAGTTTTCGACTTCATTTTTGAGCAATTATATAATTTGAACAGTTCACTATGAAGCAATGGAATTTATAGAGAAATCAATATTAATAATTATTGTTTAACGTAACTCCAGATCGCCACTGATGTCAATTATCTACAATATGCATTCCATCCTTTTAATATCTTTGATCAAAAGAAAACTTGATCTTCTTATATAAATATATATATATATATATATATATATATATATATATATAGGCAATTTTATTTGTATTTAATTATCATTCGAGTAGTTTTGGATCTAATCCTAGGGCAATTATATAATTTGAACTGTTCACTGAAGAGCAACGAAATTTATAGAGAAACCAATATCACTAATTATTGTTTAACGTCATCTCAAATCGCTACTCATGCCAATTACCTAAAATATACATTTATTCTATTTAATATCTTTGCTAAGAAAAAACTTGGTCGCAGTATATATCGGCAAATTGGTTTGAATTTAATTATTGTTAGAGTAGTTTTGGATCTCATTATACAATTAAAACAGTTAATTAAGGAGCAACGGAATTTGTAGAGAAACCAATATTAGTAATTATTTTTCAACGTAACCTCAAATCGCCACTGATACCAATTACCTAGAAGTGCACTTTGAAACAATATCGCAACTATAAGTGAACAATTGGCATCTACGAAAAGGTAATTCGAATCGTATGAACGATTCGCATCAGTGCAATCGTTGAAATTGAATAGAGCGCAACGTCGGTTTATATTTATTTATTTTGGAATTCGCGTTGTTAAGTCTTGATAACTCGCCATCAACTTTTGAAACATCTTCCGCAGCATGCACGTTTCGCCTTTATCGAAAACACACACACCAGCTATACCGACGTGTAACATGTACTGCACTTGATATTCCAATAACACAATTTCTTTACAAACGGAACAAGATATTGCCGATTTATAATGCCATCTAGTTTCTAGTACATGTTTGGCAATGTAAAGTATTATTATTGTAGACGTACAGATACACGCTGGAAATAGAGGAATTGTATTACGGGTGGATTATGTTGTTTAATGTACATTGCTACCAAACGACAACGGAGTACCGGATGCCCGTTTGCATAAGACTGACAATTACATAATGTTCTTTGAAACACTTACATGAATACTGTTGCGTACACATGTATTTCACTTCGAGTAAGCAAATCAAAATGCTCTAATTAATTATATTAAGTCAATACCAGAAATTGTATTGACGAATCACCCATTACCTTTAATTTTACAGTTATATAAAATAGCATAATTTTATATACAGTAGCAGTTGAAACACAAAATTAAATGTTTACTAATAGTACGAAATCAAGCAACTTTTGCAAAACAAGAACTTAAACAAAGACCTATGTGTTTGGAGTACTGCAAAAAGAGCAATTTAAACATCATTCAACGCGCTCAAAACAAAATCCTGAGATAAATATTAAACGCTTTTTGCTACATGCCATCATGGGCAATTCACAAATATACAGACATACCTACAAATCTAGAGCAAATAGCAGTGGTTGCCG
Organism: Ctenocephalides felis; assembly: GCF_003426905.1. NCBI lineage: Eukaryota > Metazoa > Arthropoda > Insecta > Siphonaptera > Pulicidae > Ctenocephalides > Ctenocephalides felis. The sequence continues at coordinate 5,770,575 of NW_020539726.1, read as the reverse complement.
CCAAATATAAAAACAGAATAAATGCCCACCCTTAGCCAGTCAAGTCAATCTGAAAGGCCAGCCGACCAGACTTAGAAGGAAAATATCTTAAGACCTAATGTAGTATAATTAACAATAATACTTTCATTTGCTATATTTAGTTTTTTTACTGTTGTTTTCATTATTTTTATTATCATATTTTCAGTAGCTCTAGAAGATACGCAACTTTATCATCTATTTGTCAGCATTATTTGTTTAATGTTTTAATATATACAGATTGCAAAATTAAATTGAATAATAAAAAGAATATCAGGACAGCTGAATTTTTGATATTTTGTCCTTCTTGTTTTACCGGTTAGAGTCTGAGGTACAAGTTTTCGTTTGTAGTAAAAATTAGTTAGTTTGTAGAACATTTTTTGACTTTTAATAAGTTCACCATGCTATTTTTTGTTGCCAGTCATTTTTATCAATGATGATTATGTACCATATGCTATTTTTTTTCAAAACCAGTAGAATAGTGAAAATGCTTTTCTGTAAAAAATGGGTAATAAAATATAACTTTTTGTGAACGAAAAACTAAAAATAAATTCCAGGATGTTTTGCGTGGACGTACTAAATTTAAGTTAAAATAAGGAGACACTGTGTTGCCCTCAGAAATAAATGAAACTGATAGATATCACAGACAAAGTTGCAGTAGCTTTTTACAGATTTAATGAATAAATATCGTAATTTATTATCAGAAATAGATAGCAACCCAACTCCAATAGATGTTGGTAATCTTATTTCAGAAAATGTAACTAAGTACAAATAGTAAAATCATACCTATTGGTGCATCTTCAAGTACTAATAATCATGTTATCTCTAGTATTACAGAACCAGGTTTGAACAGGGGAAATAATTTCTGATGTTGCTATAAATTCAAATGATTAGAAAATATCAAAGTAATTGAAATTCAAGTTTGGATAACGAGATATTATCAAAACATATTTACTTTATTTCTGCTTGTGAATTAATAGTAATCGTAAGCAGATAAATGCAATGCAAAAATTTATGAAAAAATCATTGAATATGTAGACAAACTAAATAATGAATAATTGTTCCAAAAAATTAATCGTTTTAAATGCAAAAATTGTTTTTTCATCATAATTCTTGTAAATTAAGTTGTTTGAACGAGTATAATAAAGTTGTTTCAAATACACAATGGTCTTCTTGGCTTTAAAATCGTACTCTATCATACTATCGTATCATACTATCGTACGATATTTTCAATAATAAGGTAGTATTAATAATACAAGAGCAAGTTTAAACAAAAACGCGGTACGCATAATAATATGTTGGAATATGAAAATAAAATTCAGCCTCAGTTAGATATTACTTTCTTAACTAATCATTATTAGGAAGAAATTACACAAAAACATTTTCAAACACAAAGTATTGTGTTTATATCAGGTCAGAAAAAAAATCTTTCAAAAACATTGCAGTGTACTAAAGATAATATTGTAAAACTTGAAATCAACTTCAACGTTCAAAAAAAATAACATCAAGTTGAAAGCTTAAAATAAATTATTGAAAAGTTGTGCAAAAAATTAAATTAAATTAGAATTAACAGTGCAAAATACTGTTTTGATTCAGAATTAAAACAAATATTTTTATTTCATTTGAATGCGTTATTACTGATATATTAGATCGATTTTTCAAAGTAATAATTAGATATAAAAAAAATTGGCACAGTGTAATAGATTAAGTTTATCAATGACAATGTTAATACGTTGTTTTTTAAATGAATAGAAGTAGTATTAAAATATTTCCAGTAAAATACTTTTGATATGGCATTAAGCAGTCTAACGGGCTGAGAAAATATTAGAAATATTGTATATGGGTCTGTTTAAATAACTAATGTTGTAATAATTTAATACCTCAATAATTTTTTTTAGCACCCAATAACTTTTTCACATTCCAGATGAATGTGATAATTTAGCCGGCTAATTATAATAACTATCCCTTGTCTTTTGATTCACTCATAAATAGTGGTGAGCTAAGATTATCAGAACTTTTATTCATACTATTTTTTTCTCTTAATTGAATAATTAACTTCGAATTTTTTGTGTAAAGTGCAACGCTATGGTAATATTGTCATGCATTCCTTTAGAGTCAAAATTCTAATAACCCAGTTGGCAAAATTTAAATATTATATATACCGTATTATATATTATATTGAACAATAATAATTAGTTTTCACAAAATTCATAACAGCATGATAAAAGTAAATCATGGAACATTTTATATAGAACTCACTTTGTAACGGAGTTATTATTCATTTTGAGCACTTGCTAATAGAACTATATCCGCCATCCAGCAAACTACATCTCTATCCGAACAGCATACGAATATTTATCTGTAAATTGGTATGAAAAAGAATATTTCAATTGATAGAATAAAGACTTAGTCTTTAATAGTAAAAACTTAATTTACTATGTTTACTAAATATTTACTAGAAATATTTAGTCAAGTAAATCTTAAGTAAAATGACATCGAGTTTTCCAAATATAAAAACCAATTTCGAAATGTGTTGAACAGGAACATAAAAAATGGACAAAAAATAATTATGAAACTGTTTCTTAACTTATTATATTAACAATAATTATGGCGTTGATGTACTTGACCAAAACATTTTATTTAATTTGGTTTAAACATAATTTTTACAAAAACTTCAATCTTTTTGCGTAGGTCAAATTAGCTCAATTCAGTAAAAATGCGTATATAACGAACATCCGTAAATCTAGTGATAAAAACGACCCGAATAAAGTTATTCAAAAGTTAAATGTTTGTATATGTAAAAAAATGAATATGTCTGTTCTGCCTATTTGTAATTGATGAATTCAATAACCGTATATCCAAATCACTGTGCACCTAAGGTTTTGCAGGATTTTATTAAAATCAGATTTGTTTTTTAGAATGGTTATGTCACTTAACTATATTATGCGTAAAAAAAGAACGAGCTGAAGAAACAAGCTGGGCCAGTATTTTCTGATATTTTCGGCCCGCTTTCCCCTGTTATTATAAAAAATGTTGCTTCCTTACTTAAGTTTTCTAAAATTTCAATTTAATATATATTCAACTGATATTATAATTTAATTATCAGGAATCAAATTAATATACAATTTTATGTTAACTAACATAATAACTTCTTAATGTTATTATGACATTCTTGGTTTATTTTAGAAAAAAATATTTTGAAAATAGCTGTGGCAGCGCGTCCCACAGATTGGAAAACATGGAGTTACGCAAAAAGAGAATAAATTCTCACTGCTTTACTCGATCATTAGGAACCAGTCAATAGGAGCAAAATAAGCATCAAAAGAATCGAAGTCGCTTTTCACACATAATACAAAGGTGCTGATTTGAATTAATATGTTTTTTTCAACAAAATTCAAATAATTTAATAACCTAAAAAATGATTATGAAGTGTAAAAGTGTATTGTGGTGATGAAAACTGCAACACCAAATATATGCTGTGCATGTGGAAAAGTGAAGTTACCAAACTTACAGTCACCAACTGAACCAATACTTTAGTATCATGTAATCAAGTATTCTATAAAATTTTTAAATATACGAAAATACAATACATGTTTTTCAAATATTCGGAGCAAAGAATATCATGAATTCATCACCATGCTGATCACAATTATTTTCAGATGTCAAGGAAAATATCGGCATTTGTATTTTTACTCTGTATCTTAGAAATGGCTGAACCTGTCTCTGTCAAAAACTAATCACCACTTTTTTCAATCATTACAAATTAAATGTTTTTTAGTTCATTTAAATCCGATGCTCCGAGTTTCGTTATTTATCCAGAACTCAATAGTTTTATCTTTTTAACTAAACCAGGACTTTCTTAAAAACGTTTATCATAATTTTATATTCATTTTAGAAAAGACTAATTTAAAAAAAAATCGACTTGAGCTTTTGTCAAAATAAAACGAAATTTTATGTACAAATTGTGGGCCAATACTGCCAATATTGATAAAACTATAACTAGTTAGTGCTTCAAAAATTCAAATGGCACTCAACAAGCTTTGGAACAGGTGCGATATCCGCTATCTAAATCTGAAATAATGCTAGAATATGGCTTTAAAAATTAATTAGATTTTAAATTTGAATATTATTTGAACTCGTAGCTCAAAAATCTTATCAATCAAAACTCTTTTCTACTTTTTTATTCATTGCAGGAATGTAAAAATGATCGATCACAATTTTCTACTGAAACATATTTGTTAAAATAAAATATATTTTGTTATTTATTATTTTAAAGTTTAATTTTTGTATAAAATTTATAATTACAACAAAACTATCAGAAAAATGGAATAAACCTGATCACTATGTAAATGCAAGAACAATAAACGAAAAATAGTAGATAGGAATTTCCTGTACAAAACTGTGCGAAGATTTTTTAAAACTATGATTTTATATATTTTCATGATTGTTGGAAGTCAAATTAATATAAAATGTAATCAATAAAGATTATTGTAATGAAACCAACAACTTAAACTTCACGAGCTTTAAAGCCAAGTTCAAAGCTTCATTTCACATACTTGTTGCACATGCTACTCGTTTGCAAGTGATATCAAATCACCTGTCTAATTATGAAGTGGATTACGACTAGTCCATAAATTTGCATGATATTGAATGCAGGTACATTAATCAACGTAATGCAATTAAATACAATACAGTTAATTGATCAAACACCGAAAATAACCACCAACTATCAATACTGGCGGAAGATAAAAGTCGGTATACGGAATTGACAATTTTATTTAATTAGAAGCATTAGTACTCTGCATGCATTTTTAAATTAAAAAAACTGCTTTTCATTTTTTTAACTGCATCTTGTCTTAAAATTAATGAATGTATTAGTAATCAATATATATGAATATATATAAATCTTTTAATACAACTCATTATCAAAGTCCAACATAGTATAGAATAATTATATCATTCTATTTCATGCAAAAATTTCATCAGCAGCTATCATCAATATACTTTAAATTTTCATGATATCTAATCAGTTACTTCATGAAAATGATACTTCACAATATATATTAAAAAGACAGAACAGTCTGCTGAAAATAACATCTATAGTTCATAAACAAATGAATATTTTTTCTACTTTTCTCTACGCATATATTTTTATTTGAGAACAGTTTCATCGCTTAGAAGAGCTAAAAATTAATTACATGAATAAATGAATAAATGAATAATTTGCGATAATGAAACAAAGTATTTTGTATATCATCTTTCGAGTCGAAATGATTAGTATATTTTTAAAATACCAAAAAAAAACAAAATTAATACAGAAAGCCAAAATAAGAACAGGGATATAGATATACTGAATTTAAAAAAAAATTAACACCTTACTTCAGGAATCTAAGCAAAATACATTGGCTAAATTAACACTTGGCGGCATCCGAGTCAAAAGGGTTAACATTACAGGGAAAGAAAGGCCTTTGCATATATGTTGGCTGTAAGGCTCAATGTCGAGAAGATATTGTTATTAAAAAAATACATGCAATAAATAAACAAAATTTTATAACTGAAAAATGATATAGAATTAAATAAAAATTGTCGCATATTGTTAATTTCAACTCTGGATAGATATATGCCATGAGCGGTCTCCATGCCTATCGTGGAGAAATTTATAAGCTAGCAACAAAGTATTGGACTGAAATTTGTAAATTTTTCCAATTATTTAGGACAATTGACTAATTTTGAGGAACACATGGTGCTCATAATCCATAACTTGGATTAAAGGACTGTGTGGTCAATTACATTGAGGTAATTACATTTTTAAAAATTTTGCACAGGAAGTTTAGCGATATGAATACCATACAAGTCAAACTGAAGCGCCACCTACACGATAAAAGCGATTGAATGTTTGAGTCGGTTCGATCAAAATTTATTTGCAATTCGATCACATATTAGATTAACACGTCATTCAACAAAAAATATCATATGAAACTTGAAACATATTTAAACTAGTGGGGTGTATGGCATCGTGCCTTAAGGAAAATTACTGAAACTTCTCGTACCGTAAAGAAATGTTCGAGGAATATTGAATGTTTTCAAATAGATTATTATAAACATTGTAACATATTTAATATTTGTAAGAACTATATAAACTCCATTGCAAAGTTGAGATTATTTGTTTAAAGTATATTAGAACTTTAGTCAGAATTAAAAATAAGATCTGAATTATTTTCCATATAGAAAAAAAATGTAATAAGAATCACTATGATATTGGAGCCACTGCAAGAAGATGAAACATCCAAAAGATTATAAAAAAAAATTGATAAGTTGATGTATATCTTCTATGCGGAATGGACATTTGTAAGATTTGACAAAGTTTTGCAAAAATTGGTTATGTCTAAGGCTGAATACATATTAGCTATTTGCAGTACGCTGTAACAAAGCCGTTAATATTTTTGCAATGCTTCAGTCTGGAAGTCGGTATTAACTCGTACAACATGGATATTTTGCAATTATTCGAATCGAATATCGATTTACAGTTCATAATCGATGAGTACTAAGCACATCAGTGAAATTGAACTAAATTAAAACCATAGATTGAAACTACTATGCAAAGCAGCTGCAGACTGTGATAGCAACAATGTTAGCGTGAAAGAAAGATAAATTCCGTAAAATTACAAAATTTTTCTTAAATCACAACTTGATGTCAGCACAGAAAGCGGCCGTCATGTACTTTTTTGTCACTGTCAAAGCCGAAAAACAATATTTATCAATATCAGAAAAACAATAATTTTTAATACTTGCGCTTGCGAATAAAGATTCAACATAGATTTTCATGAATATTTGATAGATACACGAAAAGGTCAAAACATCTCGAATATATATGTTTAGCAGACTTTGCAGGAAACTACAAAGTACGCAAACTGCATAAAGCCTTTGATGAAATGAGAAATAAAATTAAGATGCAAGATGGAGCAAAACTGCTCTAATCAGTCACATGGTCGATCAAGATGCTGCAAACTATTACAGAGAAAAACTTCAAATCATGGAATAATTAACAAACAGAAACCGAAAATGTTTATATCCCATCACAATACAACTGTTTCAAGAATACTATTGAGGACAATCAAGCCAAACTCATAATAATCAGCGATAATTGCATCGATCAAATAATTCAACTAGCGTATGTATTTATGTATTTTTCTTGCAATATCAGTTAAAATTGTATGTCTTTATGCGCTTAAATTATTATTTTTTTATATTTTTTGGAATAAGCGTATGCATCAATACAATTTTGTCACAATGAATCACTTATGTATTCCGATTGTTATATATAAAATTAAATAAATATAAAAGAATATGTTTTCTGTTTAAAATCAATGGTAGTGATATGTTGCCCTGATTAGTTATAAAAGTCATTTAGTATAACGACCCATTAGATTTGATAATTCAAAAAATATTTGAAGTGTTTAGAATGGTTATCAATATAATAACCTATAAATAAAATATTATTTATTATATAAAATTGTAAATGGAAGGAATTTTATTAAGCAAAGTTATATATTTGTAAATGGCAAACATACAGTCAATTAATAATTATAAACTACTACAATTAAAAAAAGGTAAAACCCATATCCGTATACTGCATATCAAACTATCCTATTTCTGAGATAGATCTATATATAAAAAATGATCACATAAATTTGTAATATACGGAAATAATTAGAGCCTAATTTATGTCTGTTTATCAGAATATTAATCTTTTCATGAATTTTTTATGTACAATATAAGATAGTTTGACGCAAAAAATTGATGTAAAAGATAAGTCTTATCAACTTATGGATTAGTATTTGCAATCAATATTTTTCTAATTTTAGTTGAGCTTATTCAAATATTTTATTTTAAGATAATTACATTCAAAATATCATTTTAAATTTAATTTTTTATTTGTAGAAATAGTAATCGCAAAAAATTAAATATAAATATTTTTCATATCTTTACATTTTAAAGGTTTCTAAATACTTTGGTATATCATGAAAAAAATGTATGTAAGTGTGTGTAGTATGTATGTAATAATTTAAAAAAAAAAAACATTCTATTTGTATAGGTGGGGAGACGTGTCAATAAGCTTTTGGTGAGGGCAGGGGGCAGGTCCAGTCGTTCCGGAGACACGGAGCAAAAACGTCTCTAAAACAGCTACGCTAGGCGATTGCTTTGAAAAAAGTTCAAAATTTTCAAAATATAAAAAAGTTGTTCAGAAAAGTCATTTTTTTCAAAAATATCAGAATTTTTTAAAAACCTATTTTTTAAACATAGCAAAAAATTTTGGCAATAAAAAAGAAAATAAAAAAATGTTTTTAATGACAACTTTAATTAAACCAAAAATTGCATGTTTATTCACACGTTTGCTATTGGGAATCTAAATTACACGTGCGATTTTCATATGCCAATTACAAATTTAAGTAGAATGTTCTTCTAGTTGGTTCATGTCGTAAGTAATTGCATAAGTTTTTTTTTACATCAGCTATTACAAATACAAAATTATACAATTCAATCAAATAAATATTTATATTTAATATAAATTGATGTATGACTTCATCAGTACCTGAAAATAAACCATTGAGTAGTCCAAAAAATAGCAAGACAATGTCAAAGGTTAAAGAGTTTGTGCATGTTGGTATAATATCATAATTTTTCATCGCATCATATAAGAAAGGACTCGCCCGTAGGTAAGCGGTTAAGAGCGACAGGACTTGTTTCAGAGGTCCCGGGTTTGATACCCACTTCGAGCAGCCTGTTTTCAGGCAGCAGTGACAACGATTTTTGCTTGAAAATGTGGATAGCAATATGTTTCCAAGTAAAAATAAACCTTGCCCGGCATTGCTGCACCAATAAAATGTCAGCCCTATTAGATTAATTCTAATAACAAAAAATCATCAAATATGGATGGATTAACCATTGGGTTACCATCTAAAAAATACGAAAGAGAAGTTTCAGCGCAACAGCTCACAGGACGTAAGAGTCTGATTGTTGTTCAAAATTAGTATTAAACAAAAATCATACAAGAAAGCATGATAAGTGTAAATTTATTTCATTACTGGATTCTTTTTGCATATGTTATAAAATCATCATTCCTTACCGTTCATTACTGGATTGCTTTGAAAGCTATATTTACTATATCATTTCAAAAAATTTTATCAAGCACTTTGTGTTATAAAATTCATACTGTTCATATTCATATTCTGCGATACAATAAAATGAATTAATCAATTAGCAAAAGCGGTAATATCATTTTAAAACCTAAATATTAAATATTGATACCAAAGAAGAAAATATTTTCATGGATATTCGGATATTTAAATATTGCTGTCTAGTATATGCGCCAAAACAAAATTAGCGTTTAATTTTCACTCAAAATTTACATTTTCTGAAATTTCTCATCTGACGAATACATATTTTTATAATAGTAAATTCAAGATGTGGTTTTTTCTGTCACCAAAACCGGCGGTGCCTGAAGCAAAATAAGTGGACTACGTGAACACTGCGAATGATATTGGTTCCAACTTTTGTTGCATGGTACTTGATGCATCGGGCCAGGAAAAATCTTAAAAGCTCAAAAATGTTCTTCAAATTCACTAGTATGATATGAAATAGCAAGAAATTCTTATTATTAAAAAATATATAGACTAAAGTGAGGATGACGTTGATTGGCGAAAGAAAAAAATTGTTATCTGTTTATCCTAAAGTAAATCATGTGACAGTATCGTATAATGACATTGTGAATATAATTTTTTTTTTCTAAAAAGCACAATCGCAAATTATAATATCAAGCCAATAAGTTTGATGCCAATATTATAAAATCACACAAAATTTATAGTTACCTTGAATAAAAGCTGTAATTTACATTCCAATTAAAATCATATATAAACAATCATTCTGGTTTCTTCAGCTAAATATAATGCATTTATACAAAGAAACTATTCATGATTCCATTTGAAGTTCAATAGAAAAATAAGAAAAGTTTCAACAAATAATAAAATGGTTATTTAGGCTATTCTTATTATAATTCACAAAAATTGCCCATGTTCAAAAAATTATAACTAGTTGGTATTGGTATTTTGCTTTGAGACAAGTTATATGAACTTCCCGGTATGTGTAAATAATCGACTTAATCAATGAAATATAAACAATTTCTGAGTGATTAAATGTATTTTGAGTAGATTTATCACACTTCATTGAAATCGAACAAAAACTCTATAGTTATACCAAGTAAATCGTCTAATTTTAATTTTAACGAACGTCAAAAAACTACGCATTTTCAAACTTTGATGAATTCTCAAAATTAAACTACTTGTCGCAAGGCCGTAATATTTTAGTAAGGTCTATGATACCATGATATATGTCGCCAAAAAAAGTTCCATAAAAATCGACTTATATTTTTTTTTTTTCAACAGATATTACAAGAAAACGGCTGGTAGATTTTCACTTGAAACTAATCAGTATCATTCCCAACTAATGTCTTTCAAACAATTACAGATTTTTTAAAATCGATTCGATAGTATGAGTTTAAATGTGGACGAAAAGTTTAACACCTTTTTCCAAATTACAAAATATTGGCTTGGCAGATCATCGCACAAAACTGACAAACGATAGTCCTCATTGAGATACATCAAATGGATTTTAAATTCCTGAAATCGATTTAGGCGTTTTTGAGAAAACGTCGATGAAAGGTCTAATTTTGACAAATGCCAAAAAAACGATACCAATTTTTGCAAACTTTGACGAATTTTTAAAGTTAAACGAGTTGTCGTAAGGCCGTAATATTTTAGTATGATCTAGAAGACAATGGTATCTACCGTTAAAAAGGAATAATAAAAATCGCCGAAATTGTTTTATAACATTTTATTACAAGAAAACGGCCCGGCCGATCTCTACAAAAAGTAATTAGCACGATTTCTAACTAATATCTTTTGAACGGTTTTTGAATTTTCAAAATCGATTCAGAATTGCAGGCTAAAACGTGGACAATTTTTTTTCCACTTTTTTGCGATTTACAGAGGAACGGCTCGGTCGATGGTAGCGCAAAACTGACAAACGACGGTCCTTATCGAGATACATCAAATGGGTTTTAAATTTTTGAAATCGGTCCAGTCGTTTTTGAACAAACGTCGATTTTTGGCAAAAAAACCTGTTCACACACACACACACACACGCACACACTTTTTCCAAATTTGGTCTCATTCGATTCAGAATGGTTTGAAACGCCGAGAAAACATAAAATTAGAAAATCGGATTTTTTTATAAAAACAAACTTCTCCTGCGGGAAGTTAATAGCAAAGCGGCCATATTTGCGATCTACTTATACCATATATGTCTGTACATTAGTCTGCCTATAGAGCGTAGAATTTTTTTTTTTAAATAAATAATTTAGTGAAAATATAGATATAACGTATCTAATATTAGATGTCAGTTTTGTCATACAAATAAAGATTTGGAGTTATATGTGAAATATTGCGATGAACTGATTCATTTATATGTCGAGTATAAAGCCAAGGACTTATAAGGTTGTACGAATAAAACATTAAAGGCAGTAAACAATTAAGTTATAAATTCAGCAATTAGTTTTACATGTTTATTACAGTAATCACACAGCTCGGCGTAGAAAACGGAATGAGAATCTGTTAAGTGAATTAGCGCAACATCGATTTTGTAATTACCGAGTTCGCTAAACAGAATGACCGAGAGGAAGCTTGTAGGAACTCTACATTCTTGATGAAGTGAATCTTTAAATAATAGCTTACTACATCAAGTACACATATAACTTCATATATTATTTGCAGCATTTCGTTGGTTGTAGAATGTATCGATTATTTACATTAAACCTATTACTGAAGTCATTTGAGAGTTTTGTCCGGAAAGAACTTGGGGAGTTTTGAAAATTGGTAGTCTTGTGGACAGAGCTATTTTACCATTAACATATTCAACATCAGCTAAAACAAATTTGAACTAACATGTTTAGACTTTTTTCGAATAGTTTAACATTAAAAACATTTATTTATTAGAGGGAATATTATTTATTAGAAGGAAATATAAAATTATTTAGCTTCCCTGTTTGAGAAATGATAAAAGGAGATGATCGTTATTATCGTTAATCATCTTATAAATACTGCTTAGGTTAAGTTAATATAATTGTAGTGTACGCAATACACCAATATATATATATATATATATATATATATATATATATATATATATATATACCATTGGAATAAATTATGAAGGAAGAACATCTACTTCAATAAAACGATTGTTTGTACTATAAAAGTTCGTAAAATCTATATGAATTTTATATAAAGAATGTTAAGTGCAATAGAATATATAATATATATAATATAATATATATATATATATATATATATATATATATACCATTGGAATAAATTATGAAGGAAGAACATCTACTTCAATAAAACGATTGTTTGTACTATAAAAGTTCGTAAAATCTATATGAACTTTATATAAAGAATGTTAAGTGCAATAGAATATATAACACAAGATATAAAATATATATGTAAAAAGTGTAATGTATATTTCGAATAGAATAGGAAACAAAATAAAAATAATACATGTGGCTAAAAGTTTTAGCGAAGCCAAAAACATGAAATACATATTAAATTAATTATATTTATTAAAAATATATCAACATATTTATCAACACATTATGTGGTAGATAATTTTATTGAAAACAATAAAAACAAATATCATGAATACATAGAACCGCTTAACAATCCCTGTTCTATGCCAGTAACACTGAATACGTATTCTCAGATATTAAGAAATTGCATTTTAAAAATTTACACTATTTTGTCGATTTATATTCTGCGAATCGTTATTTGGTTTTTTATAGCAAGCACTATATAAAAGAAAGTAAAAAAAATCAGTGGTGCAAAGCAAAGCAAACTAGTTGAAATATTTGCTTTAAATAAGTCTGGACAAATAAAAGGAATTTGAAAAGTTTCGGATTTTGCATATCATACGGCCAAACATAGCATATGTATTTAGTAAGGATTTCCATTTTTGTGTACGTAGCACTAGCTTCAATACATTTGTGGAAAAAATATTTTTGTTTTTTTTTTGCAGTTACTATAATTTACCCTACGAAAGTTGATAACAAATAACAATAAATGGGCATTTTTTTAATATGAATGATTGTATGTTGTACTTATGACATGCATTCCTAATAGTTCTATGCAACAAGATACCATGTGCGTTCTCTTCTGAAGTTGTTTGTTACAAGTATTTTTTATTATTATATATAATATTGATTTTATACTCGTTAGTAAGTTACAAAATCATATTGCAAAAACATACCCAACAGTATGCAAGTACTAACAGCCGTACTCAAGATAATGCTTGATCATTGACATCAAAGCGTTGAGATTCCTCTAATTATTTCAATAATAATTATATCCAAAAAGAGTACACGTGTCTGAAACCATTCCAATTAATAATTAGTACATGCCCGGTCAGTCGAAATTAAATACAATCCCGAAGAAAACATAAAATATAATTACTTGTAAAGCTGAAATAACTTCAAAAGCTGAAATACTCGTAATATATATGCAGCCTGGGAGTCGAATTATATGACTGGTGGTAGCGGCAAGCCTAATCTACGAGCCAAGGAGTTTACTTTATAAGTGCGATCGTACACCGTAAGCGTGCGTGCGGCTGTGTGCGTAGTCTTTACCAATGCTGATATCTTTATACATAATAGGACGTGTAAATTTTTTTTCTTGTGTGAAGGGTCACGCACCTGATTGTTTTTGGAGAGATTAAAAGAAATAATTAATTACATTTTAATGCAAAGCGTGTTATGACTGTTTAAAATTTGTAAACTTATTTAATTTCATCATATTGAACAAATGTGCCAGTTTCTGGTGGCAACATGTGAGATGGAACACTTATGTTTCATAAATGATGCACACAAGCTAAAAGACGACATAAACCTTGAAGACAATTCTGATATTCCTCAATTACACCCAATAAACTAAAACAAGTCTCACCTTGATCACGTCGACATATAAGTTCGAATCAATGAAATTTTCATTATCATGACAAATGTACGTGTCAATGAAGTTGATATTGTATGTGCATGTGTCAAGTTGGTTCTTAAAGGTCAATTGAAAAGAAACATTCTTTGTTAAGTTTTCGTCGATGAGTTGTGATACTATGGAGCAATTGGAGATGGTGTTCTGATTTTGTTGGAGAGTCGAGAAGTTAGGGCTGTAAAGGATTGGGTAGAGGTGTGGATGTTTGGGTGAAAGTATAAAAAATATTTTAATATTAGTCTTATTTTTGATTGGTAATATTCTAAAAGTTGTGGTTATTAATATTAAAAAAAATAGTTCATTAATATTAAAAAATAATGTATATATAATTTTAATAATTTTCACAACATTATTCTTCAACCAATGTCAAAAATAAATTACCTGGGTACGTTTTTACAGAGATAATACTGTATATAACCGCAATCTGGTATTTCGCCAGAAATATTCATCAGAAAAGTTAAAACAACTATTTATTTAATTTATCTCTCGTAAAATTGCTTTTCAACTTAATTTACTATTTTAATTAATATTTTTAATGGCTCACACCTCTGCCTGGTAACGGTTCTGTTGGTCCTTTTTAACACACATATGTAAGTTTTTATAGAGGTTTTATAAAAAAAACTGTTGAAACTAACTTAAAAATAACAAGACATCTTATAAATTAATTAAATAACGTATACTAAAAGTTATATTAAAGTCTCGAAAACTAAACACTGCTTACAATCAAGAAAACAATTAATGAAAAAAAACTCTATATGGTTTTATCATCATATTATCTTTCGATGGCAACGTCGTAAAAATGGCTGGTTATACATCTTTTACCTTCTACTTTCAAATAGTGTTGTTTAAAAAATCTTAACTAGTATTTCAGATATATGTATGATAAATTGATATTTAGATTGTTATATTATGGAACTCGATAACTGATTAAATGTCCCCTTTGCTGTAAACATCTACCATTGAATTTTGATCAAAAGGTTTTGAACTTATAGACAAGTCTAAATTTACCCACTCACTCTATCCCTTGAAAAGTTTTCAAACAATTCTTAGATATTGGGGACGGAGTGATTACAACATAATTTGTGTATGACAAGCATAAGAATCGATCACTCATTTCATCAAATGAGTGATCGATTTTTGCCTATCACTTGCAGAATTCCCATTGTACAAATTTCTTTCGATCTGCACAAAAAGTAGTGTTTTTGAATGGCTTGCAAAAAGAGCAATAAAAATGTAGAAACTGAATATTAAATATGAAGATAAAACCTGTTTTTGAGATAGAACTGGTAACTTGAAAATATAAATCATAAATAAATGTTATTATTTTGCTCGATAATTCAATAATTAGAAATCAGAAATCTATAACGGGTGCGTTGTGGTAATTCGCTGATGGGTAATGCGTTTTGTTTGTGAATTATCTGGTGTGTAGTGTTTTTCTCTCGGATATGAGGAGATAACGCACGCCTTGTCATAGAATACATTCAGAAGCGTCACGGTGCCGTCTGCACACGTCACCGTATGTGGTAATTAATGTATTTCCATCGACTACTATTACGCCTATGTTCATAATGAGATACAGTGTTATTCTAGTACGATGGTTGAAAAAAGAAATCCATCTTTGGCTTCAGGATTACAATGATATGAAGAGATCTGCCCAAATCATCATGAGTGCAAAAAGACACTTTTTTTTATACATTTTACTTGTTGAACTTTTTTATCAAAAACTTCCGCATAAATTTCCTAGAGCAGAGCTTTCTCAAATTCTTAAGAGCTGTTTTTAATTTTTTCCCCAATTTTAATGACTGTTTCTGTATTTAATTTTTCTTTACTAGTTTTTCTTGTTTTCCAATTCTTTTCTATTGTCTGTAGCATGCAAGCATATCAAAAAGTGTATGCTACTTTAATCGAAGTTCAAGTTAGATGTAAGATTTTTGCAATTCTTTTACATTTTGATCGCTTTACATATATTCAAATTTTGTTAATGAATATGAATAACCCTCGTTAATAATTTTGGAAAACTTGAATATAAGAATGTAGAATTCTACAGAAATAACAAAAATCTAAAAAAATATTAATTTGAAATTATGTCACTTTTTCAGACCCTTGCAGGAAGTGGTGGAAGCAATTGATAACTCCAGTCAATCTAAGATGAGACCCTTGCAACAAGTGGTGGAAGCAATTGGTAACCCCAGTCAATCCAAGATGAGACCAATGCCCTTGCAAGAAGTGGTGGAAGCAATAGGTAACCCCAGTCAATCCAAGATTAGACCAATGCCCTTGCATGAAGTGGTGGAAGCAACTGTTAACAACAGTGGACCTTTCCTTAAATCAGACAAATCTAAGATGAGACCGATGCCCTTGCAGGAAGTGGTAGATGCAATTGGTAACCTTAAATCAAGCCAACCTAAGATAAGATCGTATACTCCAATCTGATCATTCGTAGGTAAGATTCATTATTTACTACTGAAAACCAATGAGATTGGTTCAAAAAAGCAAAATTATACAGGGTGTTATATTTGAATCAAGACAATCTACTGTCCAATTGCTTGATTATTAAAAAAAATGTAAAATTTAAAACAATTTGTCACCGAACTGTAGCATATCCAAAGGCAATATGTAATCCTTGTTTGTTACATTTTTTAATGTTCAAAAATTTGAATACAATTTCTAAACTATATACTTGAGAATATAGTTTAAGGTTTTATGTCTTCCCAGAAGAATTGATGCATTCATCGATAATGCTATAGTTAACTCACATGAATAGAATGAATCAAGTCATACTTAACATAATTAATTCTATGAACATATTTTTCACCCAATTCAAGTTTTAATAATCAATGAATTGTCAGCAGCGTCATATTAATTCTGGCGAAAATAATAAAGGGGAAAGAATTTACACTATAAAAAGGATTATATACAAAAAGAAAGCTACTGAGGTTGAGTTGATTAAATATGTTTAAATAATGTAGCTAAGCGATTTGTTTTGGAACAGGATATTTAATGTTAACCATGCTTTTAATATACTAAAAGAATTTAGCATAAAAAATAATTTAATAAAATAAAGAAAAGCAAAAATGTCAAAACTCTGAATACTTAAATGTGCCAATGCAATTTATAAAATTGAGTTTCAAATTAGACTGACAATTGCAATGGCTATTAATATGCCACAGGAAAATTTACTTGTTACAATCTAAATTTATATGAATTTGTTGCAACCATCATTAATATTAATTTAGAAAGATTGGCTAGACAATGTTGACAGGAAAACAACTCAATGTATATATGACTTGATTTAAATTGTGTGCATTCAATGTGTAAGCTTAGATTGTAAAAGTAATTTTTTGATAAAAATTACAACATATAACTACATAAAACTTTACACATAATACTTTACAAAAAATATAATTATTGCTAGATATATAAAAAGAGATAGGTGGAAATAGAAGCAGGAGAATCAAGAAGTAAAGTTCAGACCAGAGAGCAAAAACGTCTAATGGCAGTTTAAAATCAAGTGTGTAAAAATTATTATATAAATACGATATCATAAAAATATATCAATTGATAGATAAAAATAACATTTATATAAGAAATACATTTTTACAAACGTGAAATTGATTATTTGCGCAAATAAAAAGATTACCTACTAAAATTACTTTTAAATGTTACTGATTTAAATGTTTTTGTTATATTGAAATTTAACTCTTTATTCAAAGCTCATTGGTTCTATTGATAGTAGTATCAAAAATGGTTTGGTTTTTGATATGCTGGAAATATACTGGGACTATACACTCTAGTGTTCATTTTTAAACTAGTTGGTTTGGCATTTAGCCTTGAGGCAAGTTACATGAACTTCCCGATATGTTTAAATAATCGACTTAATAAATAAAAAATAAATTAATTTATGAGTGATTGAAAGTATTCCGAGTGGATTTATTACACATAATTGAAAACGAACGAACACTTAGACTCGGAGTATTTTCTAAAAGCAAATTTTCAAAAATCAATAATTTTGATAATTGAACCAGTTTCCAGGACTTTAATGGTTGATTATGTTCAAGACCAAGTACTCTATCATTATACCAAGTAAATAGTCTAATTTTAATTTTAACAAATGTCAAAAGAACTACTCACTTTCTGAAATTTTGATGAATTTTTAAAATCAAACTATTTGTCGTAAGGCCGTAATATTTCAGTAAGTTCTATAAGCCCATGGTATATATCGCTAAAAAAATCCATAAAAATCGGCTTATTTTTTTTTCAACAGTTAATTACAAGAAAACGGCTCGGTAGATTTTCACCTAAAACTAATCAGTACCATTCCCAACTAATATCTTTCGAACAGTTTTTGATTTTTTTAAAGCAATTCGGTAGAATGAGCTTAAATGTGGACGAAAAGTTTAACACTTTTTTTCAAATTGAAAAGAAACGGCTTAGCAGACCGCCACACAAAACTGATAAACGATAGTCCTCACCCAAATACATCAAATGGCTTTTAAATTTCTAAAATCGGCTCAGGCGTTTTTGAGAAAACGTCGATCAAAGGTCTAATTTTGACAAATTCCAAAAAAAACGATACCGATTTATGCAAAATTTGTCGAATTTTTAAAGCTGAACCAGTTGTCGTAGGGCCGTAATATATTATATGATCTAGAAGACTATGGTATCTACCGTCAAAAAAATAATCATAAAAATCGTCGAATTTTTTTTAAAAAAAACTATTACAAGAAAACGGCCCGGCCGATCTTTACCAAAAACTAATCAGGTCGATTCCCAACCAATATCTTTCGAACGATTTTTGAATTTTCAAAATCGATTCAGAACTGCGGGCTAAAACGTGGACGAAAAACTTTTCACTTTCTCTTTATTTACGAAGAAACGGCTTGGCCGATGGTCGCACAAAACTGACAAACAATCGTCCTCATATACATCGAATGGCTTTTAAATTTTTTAAATCGGTCCAGCCGTTTTTGAGAAAACGGCGATTTACGGCAAAAAATCTGTTGGTACACACACACACACACACACATGTTGTTGAAGTGATGCTGCTTGGAACGCAATAGACAGATTTGCGAAAGACGTTTTAATGGACCTGCGTTCTATAGAAAGAGAAAGGGCGAATGGGACTGTGCGCATTTAAAAGATAAGTATAATGTTTATGAATTATAACATTGATTATAACAAGTTAAGAATTTATATCATTCTAGATCCTCCTTCCATGAAGTAATGCCTAACGGCGGTTTCCGTGGGAACCAGAGGCAAGGGCAAAGCGGAGGTTTTAGTCGGTATTATACCAGGGCGGTATCGAGTCCGACATACCCACACAGAAGCGCGGTCTGGGATGCATAAAGGCATTTCCTTCGCTATACAAAAAAACACACACACATACTTTTTCCAAATTTGGTCTCATTCGATTCAGAATGGTTTGAAACGTCGAGAAAACATAAAATTAGCGAATCGGATTTTTTGATGAGAACATAAACTTCTCCTTCGGGAAGTTAATAATTAGACTTCTTTAAATCTTAGTGCTTAAATCTTAAAATTATACAAAGAGTTCGATGCAAATAGTGTAATTTTATCGATTCAGAAAAAATTGTCAATTGCTGGAAAACATTTTTATCATATATGGATATGTAGACATTCATTATAGTCACCTAATTTTATTAGACAAAATTTAAAATAATCTTATTTACAAAAAATATTATTAAACAATTATATTATAGACTAAATTCACAAGTTTTGACTAAAAAAGAGATTATTTGATACAAATTACTACATATAACTTTAGGCAAAAATAAAAACTGGAGGTATTTGAAAAAAAAAATCGTTTTTTAATTTGAGAAAACTGGAAGGAAGATGCAGAGTTTTGAAACATAAAAATAAATTTCACACCTTACAAAGAAAGTAAAAACTAAAGTAGTTTAAAACGAATTTTGTAAAAACGATTATAGACATTTGGTAAAATTAAAATATTTAAATATTGAATAAAAAGATAATTAATAAATTAAAATAACATATAAATAAGAAAGAAAACTTCTTGGCGTAAATTTGCCCATAAATCCTTACAAATTAATGTATCTGTTTATAGCTATATATTTGAAAACACTGGTCGTCCTATGCTTAAAACCCTCAAAATTAGACAAAGATTTCAATGAAAACATTTTATTTTCATCAATTAAGAACAGGTAAGGTAAGTTAACAGACTTATTATAGAAATTTTATATGAAACCATTTATATATTTATATTGAATCAATAGCACAATTTGTAATAAAAACAAATGCAAAAATTAATTTACGGTTAAAATAAACTAAGAATATATATTGCAAAATTAGATAATAATTCAAGAACTAATATTTTTGTTTTACTGATAGTGCAATCAAAAATAGTTTATTTTTGATGTCCTGGAAGTATACTGATTATTTCGTGTTTTTACTTTTAAACGAGAAGAATATTTTATAATTATACAGAGATGAAATAATAAAAAATTATAAGAACAAAATGTGATATGACTGAAGAAAAACTAGAGATTAATGAGTAGGGTAAGGCTGAGCACAGAGGTCCAATTTTAAGTAATTATACTGTCTAGTCCAAATATACTGCATCACATCACATATCGCTATTCCAACAAACAACTATTGATCAGTACACAGATATTAAAATAATTTATAACATTAAAAAATTACGGGAAAATGAGACACAAGACAAGAAATCTAACAAAAAAGGGATCAAACCCTACTTGTTATATTCACCATGATTGTTATATATATATATATATATATATATATATATATATATATATATACTAGCAAACCCAACGAACTCCGTTTCGCCACCAGATGGTTTCGTGAGAAAGATGAAGAAATTTTTATTTGTTTTATATTTGAAAAGGAAAAATTTGATTTTATTACACAACAGTAATGAATTAATTTCGATTATAAAAATGAAGTGTTTTTTAGTTGAACTTCTCTAAGTAAATGATAGTGAATCCGCAAATTATCCGTTTCATTGAAGTGCTCTTTGGTAAACCACATTTTTTCTTTTTTGGTCTGACGTTAACATAAACAAAGCGGATGGTTTACCAACTCGTGAGCAGGCAACGTATAACTGCCTATGTGAAAAACAATGATTTTCTAAATAATCTATTTGTAATTTATCCCGCAAACTCTAAGCGATTGGCCTTGCGACTTGTTATTGCGAACGCAAGGCAAACTGGAAATTGCAATCGTTTGAAGTCAAACGGTAGACCAGTCGGAATCATTGGTATGTCATCAAATAGCCAGAAATATTTTATTGAATGGTGAAATTCAATGCGTGTACATCATTATTCTTTGCGGCAAGAATTGACAAATGCAAAATTGTCGAAATCGGTTCGTGCGTTCTGGAGTTATTTCATCAGGAAGGAAAACCTGACTTATTTTTATATATTTGTAGGTAATCTATTTGAAATTAGTTAAAACAATTATTGATTATTTTCATTACTCGAATTTCTAATTACGGTGCGTAAAGTTCCAGCAATTTGCATTAAGGCACGATGCCATGCATCACCAATTTTCTTTGCTATGAACCTTGCGGAGCCCGAGACCTTTCCAACGAATGCAAAATTGTCGAAATCGGTTCGTGCGTTCTGGAGTTATTCCGTCAGGAAGGAAAACCCTACTAATTTTTATATATATGTAGATATATATTTTTCATTATAGAATTACAGAGAGAACAAAATTATGGTAGTAAAAATTTAGCAAGAATGATCGAAAATAGTGAGCAATTACTTGCAGAAAAACAGAAAATTATTTATGATCGAGATACAACGATCGATGCTGACCGTTGCAGCAGAACAAGGGGGTTTCTTTTTTTTTCTTGGACGCACCAGGAGAGACAGACAAGTCGTTTGTTATAACATTGATTCTTGCGAAAGTAAGATCGCAAAAGAAAATAGCGTTGGCAGTAGCATCGTCTGGATTTGCGGCTTTTTTGCTAGATGAAGGACGGACAGCACATTCCACTTTTAAGCTACCATTAGACATACATAATGAACAAAATGCGATATGTAATATAAAAAAGAATAGTGGAATTGCAACAATGTTGCAAAAAAGTTCAATTATATTTTGGGATGAATGCACAATGGCACATAGATACTCTTAGGAAGCATTACATAGAACTATGCAAGATCTGAACGGCAACGATAAAATTTTCGGGGGTGCTTTCTTGCTTTTGTCAGTTGATTTCAGACAGACTTTACCTGTCATACCTCGATCAACTTACGCGGATGAGATTAATGCCTGCTTGAAACAATCATTTTTGTAGCAAAGTATTGAAAAACTTAAATTGACCACAAACATGAGTGTGCTATTGGAGCAAGATCCATTAGCACAAATGTTTGCGAAATAATTAATTGATACAGAAAATGACAAATTAAAACAGGGAACAAATACTGAATTAATAGAACTTAAAGGAAGTTTCTGTACAATTTGTGAAGAAATAATTAGTTCATTAATAGTATTTATAAAAATATACAAATAAATTATATGAATCATTACTGGCTGAGTGGCGGGGTTATATTAGCCACAAGAAATATGGACGTAGACGACATCAATTTTCAAATACAACCGTTAATGCCTGGCGATATAATGTCTTTTAAGTCAATAAATAAAACAAAAAATGGTCATTCAGTTTTTTAGAGAACGGAGCAATTTGAATATTTCAAAAAGCATTCTATTTGTATTGACAAAACAAAGTACTGTTCGAGTTTTTGCTAAATCTCTTAGTAAAGCGGTTTCAGGGATCGAGTGAAAAAAGTAAAAAAATGACATTTGGCGGTCAAAAATAATCATTAGACATATGCACATCAAATTAGCAGATATTTTAATAAGTATGATTTTTCTTCACATTTCTATGGGTTTTGTAAATAAGACATTAAAGTCTTGATTAACAAAAATAAGTTATAACAAAAAATAAATAAAAAAAATTCTATGGGTTTCGTACCAATGTTTAGATTGCAAAGCAGCGCTTAAGTGCTTCAATAATTGTTCACAAGCTTTTGCAAGAAGCCATACAGCATGAAAGCTTTGAAAAAAGTTCAAAATTTTCAAAATGTATAAAAGTATAAAAAAATCTAATTTTTCAAAAAAGTCAAATGTTTTCAAAAACTTCAAAATTCGCAAAAACATTTTTTTTTCAAAATTTTCAAAAGATCTTGAAGGTTTTTTAAAAATCTCATTTATCGATTCGAGAAGTTCCAGAAATTTCCCTTTAACCACGAGGCAATGCATCGCTATAGTTAATATCTGAAATGTATGACAAATCTACCTGGCGTCTCCACCGGAATAAAGTGACAGCTGCGAAGTAATCATTTACGACAGTTGTTTCATTCTAAACGGTAATGTTGGAATTTGTCTGTTTTTTTTTTGTTCTAAATAATATTGTAATTAGGTTTGAGCGGAATAGTAGCAGGTATTTCATGAACTTTTCAATACGTGTATATAAACTTAATCAATAATAATTGAAATTTATTCATTTAAACAGTTTATTTCGAAAAGTACGTTTTAGCTTTCACTATCTCCAAAGAAACCTATAATATTTATATGCAATTGTATTAATTGTAATTCACGAAAAGGCTTTAGAATATTCTGAAAAACGTGGCTCTTTATTTAAAATGGGGCGATCAAGTAAGCTCTAGCGCCAGAGGATAATAAATCAATATGTCGTTACATTTTTATATTTTCGAAAACAATTCATAAAGTATTTTATATCAGTTGGAGACAGTCTTTTATAAGTTGAATATATATATATATATATATATATATATATATATATATATATTCTAATTCATTTCTGCATATTTAAATTGGTTTGCTGCAGAAACATCAATTCAAGTGAACTTTATTAGAGAAATAACAGATTTGTCTAAATATTTTGTAGAAAGTTAACTTATTTTATTTCATGATTTTTTTCATGTAATCCATTTATATATAAAAGGTCATATACTGAAATGAATCCTGGATTTCAAATCATCGTGTTATGGTCAAGCACCTTACATTCATATAAAATGAATGACGATAGAATTGATATTATTGATACAGAAGCTCAAGGTCAGTTATATTCTTAAGACATCCGATAAAGTTCAAAGTAATCTGATAAAACGTAGAAGAGTAGTTCAAAGCAATCTAATCCAAGACAAGAAAATAAAAGAATTCTTACTATTGCCTGGAATTAATCCGCAGCAACAATATGAGATAGATAGAAATCTGGATTGAAGAATATAATATATTGTATAATAGTTATTGATCAGTAATATTTAAAATTATATTCAATTAATATTAGTGATAAATTTACCGTTCGGAGCATCTACACAGATAGGGAATGCAATACCGGTTTACCGGTATTCCAAATTACTGGTAAACCGCACGATTTTTCGGCGGTATTTTTACCGGTATTTACTCCAAAAATACCGGTATTTTCGGTATTTTTACAAGCGCTATTTGATACATAATACACTAAAAATTAAATATCTCGGAACAAATTTATCGTTAAATTCCATAATCGCATAAACAGCTATAATTTCAAGTGATTCTATAGGATAACAAATGCCAAATATTATCTGAACTCGTCATTAAATTAAATATTTAACTCGTCATTAAATTAAAATCGTCGAATTTTTTTTAAAAAAAAACTATTACAAGAAAACGGCCCGGCCGATCTTTACCAAAAACTAATCAGGTCGATTCCCAACCAATATCTTTCGAACGATTTTTGAATTTTCAAAATCGATTCAGAACTGCGGGCTAAAACGTGGACGAAAAACTTTTCACTTTCTCTTTATTTACGAAGAAACGGCTTGGCCGATGGTCGCACAAAACTGACAAACAATCGTCCTCATATACATCGAATGGCTTTTAAATTTTTTAAATCGGTCCAGCCGTTTTTGAGAAAACGGCGATTTACGGCAAAAAATCTGTTGGTACACACACACACACACACACATGTTGTTGAAGTGATGCTGCTTGGAACGCAATAGACAGATTTGCGAAAGACGTTTTAATGGACCTGCGTTCTATAGAGAGAGAAAGGGCGAATGGGACTGTGCGCATTTAAAAGATAAGTATAATGTTTATGAATTATAACATTGATTATAACAAGTTAAGAATTTATATCATTCTAGATCCTCCTTCCATGAAGTAATGCCTAACGGCGGTTTCCGTGGGAACCAGAGGCAAGGGCAAAGCGGAGGTTTTAGTCGGTATTATACCAGGGCGGTATCGAGTCCGACATACCCACACAGAAGCGCGGTCTGGGATGCATAAAGGCATTTCCTTCGCTATACAAAAAAACACACACACATACTTTTTCCAAATTTGGTCTCATTCGATTCAGAATGGTTTGAAACGTCGAGAAAACATAAAATTAGCGAATCGGATTTTTTGATGAGAACATAAACTTCTCCTTCGGGAAGTTAATAATTAGACTTCTTTAAATCTTAGTGCTTAAATCTTAAAATTATACAAAGAGTTCGATGCAAATAGTGTAATTTTATCGATTCAGAAAAAATTGTCAATTGCTGGAAAACATTTTTATCATATATGGATATGTAGACATTCATTATAGTCACCTAATTTTATTAGACAAAATTTAAAATAATCTTATTTACAAAAAATATTATTAAACAATTATATTATAGACTAAATTCACAAGTTTTGACTAAAAAAGAGATTATTTGATACAAATTACTACATATAACTTTAGGCAAAAATAAAAACTGGAGGTATTTGAAAAAAAAAAATCGTTTATTAATTTGAGAAAACTGGAAGGAAGATGCAGAGTTTTGAAACATAAAAATAAATTTCACACTACAAAGAAAGTAAAAACTAAAGTAGTTTAAAACGAATTTTGTAAAAACGATTATAGACATTTGGTAAAATTAAAATATTTAAATATTGAATAAAAAGATAATTAATAAATTAAAATAACATATAAATAAGAAAGAAAACTTCTTGGCGTAAATTTGCCCATAAATCCTTACAAATTAATGTATCTGTTTATAGCTATATATTTGAAAACACTGGTCGTCCTATGCTTAAAACCCTCAAAATTAGACAAAGATTTCAATGAAAACATTTTATTTTCATCAATTAAGAACAGGTAAGGTAAGTTAACAGACTTATTATAGAAATTTTATATGAAACCATTTATATATTTATATTGAATCAATAGCACAATTTGTAATAAAAACAAATGCAAAAATTAATTTACGGTTAAAATAAACTAAGAATATATATTGCAAAATTAGATAATAATTCAAGAACTAATATTTTTGTTTTACTGATAGTGCAATCAAAAATAGTTTATTTTTGATGTCCTGGAAGTATACTGATTATTTCGTGTTTTTACTTTTAAACGAGAAGAATATTTTATAATTATTCAGAGATGAAATAATAAAAAATTATAAGAACAAAATGTGATATGACTGAAGAAAAACTAGAGATTAATGAGTAGGGTAAGGCTGAGCACAGAGGTCCAATTTTAAGTAATTATACTGTCTAGTCCAAATATACTGCATCACATCACATATCGCTATTCCAACAAACAACTATTGATCAGTACACAGATATTAAAATAATTTATAACATTAAAAAATTACGGGAAAATGAGACACAAGACAAGAAATCTAACAAAAAAGGGATCAAACCCTACTTGTTATATTCACCATGATTGTTATATATATATATATATATATATATATATATATATATATATATATACTAGCAAACCCAACGAACTCCGTTTCGCCACCAGATGGTTTCGTGAGAAAGATGAAGAAATTTTTATTTGTTTTATATTTGAAAAGGAAAAATTTGATTTTATTACACAACAGTAATGAATTAATTTCGATTATAAAAATGAAGTGTTTTTTAGTTGAACTTCTCTAAGTAAATGATAGTGAATCTGCAAATTATCCGTTTCATTGAAGTGCTCTTTGGTAAACCACATTTTTTCTTTTTTGGTCTGACGTTAACATAAACAAAGCGGATGGTTTACCAACTCGTGAGCAGGCAACGTATAACTGCCTATGTGAAAAACAATGATTTTCTAAATAATCTATTTGAAATTTATCCCGCAAACTCTAAGCGATTGGCCTTGCGACTTGTTATTGCGAACGCAAGGCAAACTGGAAATTGCAATCGTTTGAAGTCAAACGGTAGACCAGTCGGAATCATTGGTATGTCATCAAATAGCCAGAAATATTTTATTGAATGGTGAAATTCAATGCGTGTACATCATTATTCTTTGCGGCAAGAATTGACGAATGCAAAATTGTCGAAATCGGTTCGTGCGTTCTGGAGTTATTTCATCAGGAAGGAAAACCTGACTTATTTTTATATATTTGTAGGTAATCTATTTGAAATTAGTTAAAACAATTATTGATTATTTTCATTACTCGAATTTCTAATTACGGTGCGTGAAGTTCCAGCAATTTGCATTAAGGCACGATGCCATGCATCACCAATTTTCTTAGCTATGAACCTTGCGGAGCCCGAGACCTTTCCAACGAATGCAAAATTGTCGAAATCGGTTCGTGCGTTCTGGAGTTATTCCGTCAGGAAGGAAAACCCTACTAATTTTTATATATATGTAGATATATATTTTTCATTATAGAATTACAGAGAGAACAAAATTATGGTAGTAAAAATTTAGCAAGAATGATCGAAAATAGTGAGCAATTACTTGCAGAAAAACAGAAAATTATTTATGATCGAGATACAACGATCGATGCTGACCGTTGCAGCAGAACAAGGGGGTTTCTTTTTTTTTCTTGGACGCACCAGGAGAGACAGACAAGTCGTTTGTTATAACATTGATTCTTGCGAAAGTAAGATCGCAAAAGAAAATAGCGTTGGCAGTAGCATCGTCTGGATTTGCGGCTTTTTTGCTAGATGAAGGACGGACAGCACATTCCACTTTTAAGCTGCCATTAGACATACATAATGAACAAAATGCGATATGTAATATAAAAAAGAATAGTGGAATTGCAACAATGTTGCAAAAAAGTTCAATTATATTTTGGGATGAATGCACAATGGCACATAGATACTCTTAGGAAGCATTACATAGAACTATGCAAGATCTGAACGGCAACGATAAAATTTTCGGGGGTGCTTTCTTGCTTTTGTCAGTTGATTTCAGACAGACTTTACCTGTCATACCTCGATCAACTTACGCGGATGAGATTAATGCCTGCTTGAAACAATCATTTTTGTAGCAAAGTATTGAAAAACTTAAATTGACCACAAACATGAGTGTGCTATTGGAGCAAGATCCATTAGCACAAATGTTTGCGAAATAATTAATTGATACAGAAAATGACAAATTAAAACAGGAAACAAATACTGAATTAATAGAACTTAAAGGAAGTTTCTGTACAATTTGTGAAGAAATAATTAGTTCATTAATAGTATTTATAAAAATATACAAATAAATTATATGAATCATTACTGGCTGAGTGGCGGGGTTATATTAGCCACAAGAAATATGGACGTAGACGACATCAATTTTCAAATACAACCGTTAATGCCTGGCGATATAATGTCTTTTAAGTCAATAAATAAAACAAAAAATGGTCATTCAGTTTTTTAGAGAACGGAGCAATTTGAATATTTCAAAAAGCATTCTATTTGTATTGACAAAACAAAGTACTGTTCGAGTTTTTGCTAAATCTCTTAGTAAAGCGGTTTCAGGGATCGAGTGAAAAAAGTAAAAAAATGACATTTGGCGGTCAAAAATAATCATTAGACATATGCACATCAAATTAGCAGATATTTTAATAAGTATGATTTTTGTTCACATTTCTATGGGTTTTGTAAATAAGACATTAAAGTCTTGATTAACAAAAATAAGTTATAACAAAAAATAAATAAAAAAAATTCTATGGGTTTCGTACCAATGTTTAGATTGCAATAAGCGCTTAAGTGCTTCAATAATTGTTCACAAGCTTTTGCAAGAAGCCATACAGCACGAAAGCTTTGAAAAAAGTTCAAAATTTTCAAAATGTATAAAAGTATAAAAAAATCTAATTTTTCAAAAAAGTCAAATGTTTTCAAAAACTTCAAAATTCGCAAAAACATTTTTTTTTCAAAATTTTCAAAAGATCTTGAAGGTTTTTTAAAAATCTCATTTATCGATTCGAGAAGTTCCAGAAATTTGCCTTTAACCACGAGGCAATGCATCGCTATAGTTAATATCTGAAATGTATGACAAATCTACCTGGCGTCTCCACCGGAATAAAGTGACAGCTGCGAAGTAATCATTTACGACAGTTGTTTCATTCTAAACGGTAATGTTGGAATTTGTCTGTTTTTTTTTTTGTTCTAAATAATATTGTAATTAGGTTTGAGCGGAATAGTAGCAGGTATTTCATAAACTTTTCAATACGTGTATATAAACTTAATCAATAATAATTGAAATTTATTCATTTAAACAGTTTATTTCGAAAAGTACGTTTTAGCTTTCACTATCTCCAAAAAAACCTATAATATTTATATGCAATTGTATTAATTGTAATACACGAAAAGGCTTTAGAATATTCTGAAAAACGTGGCTCTTTATTTAAAATGGGGCGATCAAGTAAGCTCTAGCGCCAGAGGATAATAAATCAATATGTCGTTACATTTTTATATTTTCGAAAACAATTCATAAAGTATTTTATATCAGTTGGAGACAGTCTTTTATAAGTTGAATATATATATATATATATATATATATATATATATATATATTCTAATTCATTTCTGCATATTTAAATTGGTTTGCTGCAGAAACATCAATTCAAGTGAACTTTATTAGAGAAATAACAGATTTGTCTAAATATTTTGTAGAAAGTTAACTTATTTTATTTCATGATTTTTTTCATGTAATCCATTTATATATAAAAGGTCATATACTGAAATGAATCCTGGATTTCAAATCATCGTGTTATGGTCAAGCACCTTACATTCATATAAAATGAATGACGATAGAATTGATATTATTGATACAGAAGCTCAAGGTCAGTTATATTCTTAAGACATCCGATAAAGTTCAAAGTAATCTGATAAAACGTAGAAGAGTAGTTCAAAGCAATCTAATTCAAGACAAGAAAATAAAAGAATTCTTACTATTGCCTGAAATTAATCCGCAGCAACAATATGAGATAGATAGAAATCTGGATTGAAGAATATAATATATTGTATAATAGTTATTGATCAGTAATATTTAAAATTATATTCAATTAATATTAGTGATAAATTTACCGTTCGGAGCATCTACACAGATAGGGAATGCAATACCGGTTTACCGGTATTCCAAATTACTGGAAAACCGCACGATTTTTCGGCGGTATTTTTACCGGTATTTACTCCAAAAATACCGGTATTTTCGGTATTTTTACAAGCGCTATTTGATACATAATACACTAAAAATTAAATATCTCGGAACAAATTTATCGTTAAATTCCATAATCGCATAAACAGCTATAATTTCAAGTGATTCTATAGGATAACAAATGCCAAATATTATCTGAACTCGTCATTAAATTAAATATTTATTGCTTTACTAAGGGCTTCATATCGTGTTACAATAAATAGAATTGGACTGATAGATAATGATGTTTGTTTCATCTTATGTAAAAATGTAACGTTTTTTTAAAGTGATATTTGCGCCAAAATATTTTATATCATACAGATTACCTCTACGTAATCTTTATTTTTTACTAACTTTATACATAATAGTTATGATAATTACTAAATATTTTTGCTTCTTACCACAATTATAAAATATTATTTTTCGAAAACGTTTCGAAGTTTTAAAATCCTATAGAAGCATCACATTGTTTTAAATAACAATACTCAACAATTATAGTAACTTATTATTTATCTCGCACAAAGTATCCGATTTTAAATTATGTAGAAAAATTATTTTTCTAAATATTGGAGATTATGCTATTAACACATCGAACACAGACAATACAGTTTATTATAATAATGTAATATGATCTTTTATGAGTTTTTGGTCTTTCTTACTCATAAATTAGTTTTTAGTGAAAAGTACTAAATATACTCGATAGGGGTAATGAATTAAATAAATTGGATATAATTTTGTTAAATTATTATTTAAAATAAACTCGTTGTTTTATTTTATTCTTTTTATTGTTTAGTTGAATATAGTTGAAGTTGAAGTATATTTGTACTAGTAACTTTCAATTTTGTTTATGTTTGTTTGAGATAATAAAAATACCGGTAATTTACCGGTATTCCGGTTTTAAAATAAAAAATTACCGAAATACCGGTATTGAAATTTTCCATCGGTATTGCATTCCCTAATCAGAAATATTGCAAGTTAATTTCTAATTAGAAAAATGTGTTTTTTTACTATTATTCTAAAATTTGTTGTTTGTCTCTTTTTGCACCATAGGCGCAGTGAAATAGACAGCCAGGATCCAAACAGATTCAATAACTTAATTTTAACTACAAAGAGATTTGAAGGAATAATAGCTACATTGTTCAACCAATGCAAAATATAAATTTTATAGGTATGTGAGGAAAGCCGTGGAAAAAAATGAATGAGTCGGTATGTTTTGAAATGAAAAGATGTGATCCTAGTAATAGAACAATATATCAAATATGAATATCTTTGTAATTATTATAATAACGAAAGTGATGTCCATTGACAGAAATAACGCGAAGCAATGTGGAAGCAAAAAGGACTTGCACATTGTCATAAGCTACATATTCGACTTCATTCTAAATGACTTAGAACTTTGATTTGCATTAATAGAAAATGCATTTGCGTCAACTAATATCAATAACGAAAAGGAAAAGTTATTTGCTGTATCAACGACGGGTGAAAAATTTATCAAATAACTTAGTAATTTATACGTTACTAAAGAATAACTACTTAATGAAAAATGTGTCTTTTCTAAAATTAAATTTTTCAACCTAATGTACTTTTTTATTCACTATTGTTTGCACTTTTGCCAAAATAAAATTTCAGTTGGTCCTTCTTACTCCACCCACATGTAAGCTTTTATAAAGGTTCTATAAAAAAGAATTTGATTTTAACTTAATACTCAGAAATGATAAAAGTCTCGTAAACTAGTGTACAGTGGTCACAACCAAAAAAACTAATAATTTATGAATAATTGATCTCCCGATAACAGCGTTGTAAGAATCAAGGCGGGCTGGCTAATGTTCAAAAATTTCTAATTTTACTTGTTTTTGAGACATTGCTGGTGAACTTTTTGCCCGCGGACCTTGAAGCCCCACTGTACCACACCTTTGCATGACAAATTTTCGTTCGGTTAAATGAATTTTCACAACAATAGAAAAAATAAAAATTTTATACTATATTATAAGTCGAACAAAGCTCGTTATAAATAGCAAAAAAAACATTGTATTCAAACAACCAGATTAAATCTTCTACAATCTGAACATCATAATGTCACACACGTGACAATGGATCGACATACATATTCATTCCGCTGTTGTCAGAGCGGGTGTGACATCTACTTTGAATCCTAAAAATAAAATATAAATACCACGCAATAATCAATATAACAAATGCCTGAAATCTGGTTAGCGCCGTTGAAAGCAGATTCAACGGAGTCAAAACAAATGTTTAACCTAAGAGAATGGTGTTATATGGTTTTCTCGTGTTTTCTGCGTATTTTATTATGAAATGTGTGCAAACGTAAATTCGTTATATGTAGCGCTTTTGGGAATCTTTTCCATGGTATTCTACTTTCAAGTAGCACGTATGTTTGTATGTGTATACAAAAGTTTATGGTATATTTATTTATACCAGCAAATATAACAACTGTTGTATTTTTTAATTTTATTCACATACGTCTAAATAAAAATGAATATCAATCACATACGTTAAATTTGTTCAAATATATTTAAATTTTATTTTTATCTTTCCGAAGGAGATGTTTAAGTTTCCATAAAAAATCGGAATCGCTAATTTGAAATTTAAAGTCGAATGAGACCAAATTTGGAAAAAGTATATATGCATATTTGGTCGTCGCTTTCTCAAAAACCGCTCCACCAAATTCAAACAAAAAATTAAAAACCATTGGATATAACTCTATATTATTTGCTTTGTTTGCATTTGTCAGTTTTGCACGACAATCAGCAAAGCCGTTTCTGTGTTAATAGCTGCAAAGTAAATGCAAAATTCTTGTACTTATTAAGTACTCTTAAGTACTACGTATTGAATGTTTTAGCCAAAAAATCTGAATCGATTTTAAAAATTCAAATGAAAGATATCATGTTGGATTCGTGCTGATTAGTTTTGGATGAAGATACACCAAGCCGTTTCTTAGAAATTGACTGTGGAATTTTTTCAATGAAAGTTTTTATGTTAATAGATATTAAGGCTCTTAAAAACATACTAAAATATTATGGTCCTACGACAAGTAGTTTGAAGATTGAAAAAAAAGAAGAAAAGATTGAAAAAAAATATGTCAATAGTCGCTTTTGTGATGTGATAAGTCAAAATTTGAATTTCACAAATTTAAATGCTATTTTTGGAATTAGCGGAAAAATAAGTTTACAAAACTTTTCTAGTTGTGTAAAAATGTTACCATTAATTTAAGTCACTAAATAACATCATGGACTATGTACTAGATATATTTAATCGTGCCAGTTTTTTCTCATAGCAGATGCTTGACATTTCACAAAATAATTCTTTCTGTTTTCCAAAAAATAGTGTTCCGATATTTACCATTTGCGATAAAGATCGTGCACTGAATAGTCCTACGAAGTGTGGTTGAATAATATGAATTAATTTTATATCCCAATAAGCTACACTTTTAGGTTAAGCACACCTTTCTGTGTGCTAAAATTAATATAATTACAGATATTATGAATGTGTTTAAAATGCATCAAATAAAAACCCTAATTCTTAGATCTTATTAAAACCTAAAATTTTTATTTTCGAAATAGGCGGTTGAAAATTTTATCTGAAAATTATCTGAAGTTCAATTTTGGTTAATTAGTCAATAATTACACATTCTGGGAAATTTAAAATCTTATGAAAAACTATTGTGTTATATATTTATATATATATTTATATATATATATATATATATATATATACATATATATGTATATATATATATATATATAGGATAGAGCGGGGCATAAAGTTCCAGCATCAATATCTCAAAATCAAGTGAAGTTAGAAATTTCTTAACATTTATGCGTGATATAACCGACATAAAACCATTAACAGTACTTTTAGAAAGTGACGATAAATGATTTTGTTTATTATTATTCAGTGAATTTTACACTTGTCCTAAAAAGACAGTATGTGAAATTGTAGAAAAAAATTGCTTCAAATATACATAGTTTTCTAGCTATCGCTGCGTTATTGCTATGAAAGTTCAAAATTTCCAAAATATTTCAAATTTCAAAATATTTTAGATTTTTTTAAAGCAAGTCATTTTTTACAAATTCCAAAATTTTCAAAAATCTAATTTTTTTAAGGTTTTAAAAAAATGTTGAATCATTCTTAAAACTAATTATGGTATGGGAAGTTCCGGCAATTTGCTTCAAGAGACGATGCCATGCCCAAGCACCACCAACTTGCACAGAGGTGTAGAAATTCAAGTTTGTATTCGAGCTGATGTGATGATTTGATTTAGCTAACTATGCCGTGTTTAGTAGATTACAACCCAATCAGTGATCCTCCCTCTATGTGTTGACTTTTTGTTATAACAATTTTTATCAAAACTGATTCTCACATAGATATATAGTGCAATTTATCCAGACATAGAAACTGAAACTCAGATAGTTCAAAGCACCAATCCACGGATAATAATAAACAGAAATAGAACTAAATGTATAATTTTAATTTTTCATATTTAGTGCCATACCAATATATATGATAAAGAGCAGAAGAAAAACCGCTTAAATGATAATTTAAATTTTCAATTATTTAATTTAGGTGTATCAAAAATAATTTTAATATAAAAAAACTTAATAAATCAAAAGCCAAATTTAAAGCTATAGATTATAGGAGTCACTTATATTTTGTTGAATATTTTTATGTAGGAGATAGTAATAATAGTATTAGCAATATTGTAATGAATGCAAAATCTATTCAGGAAAAAACTATTCACTTAACAAAGTCATTGCATGTAGTCTTATGTTCTTTATGATATCATTTATATGTCAAATAATTTACGTTTACACGGTTTACGTTTATAAGGAATAAATTGCATATATTTCATTAGCTGATTATTTCTATTTATAAAATTATCCGGAATGTAAATCTTTAACAAACAATCTGCAGTCTGCTACTAGCGTCTCAGGCGGCGATGTTTCGCTATTAATCTATGACCATGAAATATCGTTCAAGTGAACTATCTATTTCGTTATGTATGTATTAAACTTATCATTAAAATAAACTCCATGTGTACTTCATAGTAAAAATCAGGAATATCAGGTTGTTATTACATAACTGTGAATTGTAATAAAAAATAATTATTTATTTGGAATAAAATATTTATATAATATGTAACAATGTCAATAAAAAAAATATTGTGATATATTTTAAAGAACATTTAGATTTGAAAATGCACGTATCTATATATATATAATTTCTTATAATGTTCAAAAAATGTGAACAGGTTATCAAGCTTTGGGTATATTTCCAATGTAAGAAAATTGACCCAAAATTGACGTGCGTTAATGCAAAAAGAACTTAAAATAGAACTCGGAAAGATGTAGAAGTAAACCTCTTGCTTAAAAATGCATTTAAAGTTAAACAGTTTACAATGATCTGCACGAATTACAATAATCTGAACTTTGTTATATGCACACAGCGATATTAAATGATGGAGAAATCATACTCTTTTCCACAAGAAAGGATGAACAAACTCAGATGGACGAATAAATAAATAACAGTGCCAACGTATTTTAAAATAAGAATTTTTATGGGTAAATGAACTCTGAAGAAACAAATTCTAATTTTAATGATTGAAGCAAGGCAAGTTATTTGCAATGAGACGGATATTATATTGTGGTATACAGATAATTATCATTTTTCTAATATTTATTTTATACTTATAATAAAATAATGAATTTCGTATGTGAAAATAAATAGCAGTAAATTCAAATCAATATTCAATATGTTAATTGATACTTGTATTAATTAACTAATTATTATAGTTAGTAATTAATAAACATTTTGACTACTAATGAGTAGCAGTCATTTTTAGACATTAAATCGATGGTAAATGATGTGAACATATAAAAAAGTAATAATAAATCAATAATGAAATTTCACTCAAATGAAACATTTCGGAAACACTGGTAAATAAAATTAAGTCATAAAATACTGTTTAAGTATAGTAAAAAAAGAAATGTCACAACTAGGAAAAAAACGTGTGCATTGCCTTCAATGTCACTAGCTACATTCAAACAATTACTTTGTCTTTATAATATACAAATCATAACTGAAAAAAAATTATGACATAAAAATGATACTAAACATTAATCTAAATTTAGGAACAAATCCGGTTAAAAGCATTGAGACTTTGAGTACTATTCGATTTATATTCAGATGAGAATTATGGTATCTAAAATTACAGTATTCTAAATTTTCAATAAAACTATTACATCAGAAATTCAATTTTTCCAATACACACTATTTTACTTCCCGTAGAGTAAATTACAGTAATCGCAAAAAATCGATAATAAAAATTGTTATATATCTTTACGCTTCTCAAAGATTTCTAAAGATTTTGACATACTTTAGAAAAAAATAACATTACTGAGTGTCTGTATGTATGTGCGGATAAAAATGTTCGTCGACGACTTCAAGAACACAGAATATGTATAAAATAGTCGATTTGTATCGATGGGAAAACGTACTGATTAAGTCTTGGCAAGGAAGTGCCAATAATAGTAGTAGTAATGGAGTTTTTGAGAAAACGGAACGTCCGATTTGAATGATCTAAAAAACATTTGTATTAATAAAGTAACGAACTGATTAAACTTTTGGAAAGGCAAGTGTAGCGGTTTCGGAGATCCACTGAAAATTTTAAACAAAAAATGCTATTTGGCGGGCAAAAATGATCATTTGAGATAGGAGCATCAAATTCAGATATTTATTATATAAAGATTTCAATAATATGTACACATTTTGTTTACATTACTATAAGCGTATATCAATCTTCGGCATATAGGTACTGATTAGAATTATGCCAAAGTGTGCGGTAAAATTATAAAAATGTAACTACTTGTCATAAGACTATAATATTTTGTTATGTTATTTCAGACTACTAAATCATAAAAATTATCAACAAATTTTCTCACACACATACTTTTTCCGAATTAAGTCTAATTCTATTTAAGTTGTCAATAATAATAATTATTATTTCCAAAAATAATTCTTAATAACGTTAACTATCACTTCTGTAGTAGAATAATAGTATTGATAAGTATATTATTTATAATAAATTCATTTAAAAAAAATATTTTAGCGGTATCTCAGTTTCATCCTTATCATAACTGCACATAATTTTAAACTATTCTAGTGACTATAGCTTACGGTATTGTTTTATAGGTTCTCAAACATTGTTTTACCAAATATACGGTACTAATGTTTATACGATTGATTGCGACGCGGCGCTTACGCGTTTCGAAATTCCGTCTATGAAACAGTTACGATTCTTTTGAGAAAATGTTCAAAATTTTCAAAAAGTAACTAAATATAAAAAAAATCAGGCTCCTCACAAAAGTAAAATTTTTTGAAAAATGAAAAATTCTCAAAAATCTATTTTTTCAGTTTTCAAAGATTTGTCTGTTTTAAAAAAATATTTTTCGGTACGGGAAGTTTCAGCATTCATAAGGCATCATAATCTTGTTGGTTTTGAATTTACATAAAGGTCAAAATTATGATATTCGATAAATAAAATATTTAACTTCCCGTAGGGTAAGTTATAGTAATCGCAAAAAAATCGAAAATGAAAATTTTTATATATCTTTACTTTTCAAAGGTTTCTGAACATTTTGGCATTTTTTAGAAAAAATGGATGTATGTGTGTGTTTGTGTGTGTGTGTGTGTTCGGATACAAATTTTCGTCGACGATTTCGGGAACACCGATAGACCGATTTAAATAAATTAAAAAACATTCGATTCATATTGATAAGGAGACGTGCTGATTAGTTTTTGGCGAAGGCAGGTCTAGCCGTTCCAAAGATACGGGGCAAAAAGTGCCAAAAACGGTAACCCAGTTTTTAAGAGAACGGAGCGTCCGATGTTAATAATTCAAAAAGCATTTTACTTGTATTGACAAGATGAATAATTGATCAAATTTTCATAAAGTAAAAAAAATGCCATTTGGCGGTCAAAAATGATCATTAGACACCGGCACATCAAATTATCAGATATTTTATAGAGATTTTAACAATAAGTATAAATTTTGTTTGCATTCCTATGGGTTCCGTACCAATGTTTATTTATTAGACGGCGACGCGGCGCTTATGCGCCTTGAAATTTTGTCTCTATGCTGTTAAAGCAGTACGATTGCTTTGAATAAAGTTCAGAATTTCCAAAATATGCCAAAATAAAGAAAACATTTGTTTTTCAAAAAAAAATTTTTTTCAAAAAAAGTAATTTTTTGTCGAATTCCTAGTTTCTCAAAAATCTAGTTTTTTCGAAGTCAATTTTTTCCAAAAATTTTAATAGTTTTTACAAAAATAATAATATTTGGTACGGGAAGTTCCAGCAATTTGCCTTAAGGTTAGATGCCATGCGCCCCACTAGTTTATTCTCAATTTCCAATGAAGCTCGATTATTCGCCAATCGTAGCTAAATGTCCAACGGCAGACGGCCTACTGGAGTCGTCGAGCGGCCGAGTAAAGCGTGTTTCTCTCTATGCGCAACAAGTCGGGAGTAGTCAGTAGACAGTCGTTGTTCCGTTCCGTTTTCGCCTGCGAGCTTTTCACGTAAGCCCGTCGCATGCGTCATGGTGTTGGCGCTTTCCAACAGATAGAACCATCCATGACTCTTCAGCTTCAGTACGCAATGAAAGGTCATTGACGTTTGACGTGTTTTCGGGACGTCCGTGAAGTGCTTTTTCGGTCGAAACGATTTTAAGATCGCGCGCGAAAATTCGAAATTGTAAGTTCTGTGCTAAAGTAAAATTCAAATTTTACTGAAGTTTGATGATTAAATTTTTCTATTAACATGTTGTTCTGTGTTTAAATAGTAGAGTGTATACTTAAATTATTGTGCAGTGTATTACTATTATATTGTGAAGTGTATACTTAAATTATCGTGTAGTGTATCACTATTATATTGTGTAGTGAATTTGCAGGCAGCAATTACGGATAACCTTCATTATCGGTAATTAATAAAAAAAATATTTTACCCTAAATAAATTGTTTCTGATTATTTCTTCTTGCATGTGTTATCCTAATATTTCGGTTTGTCGTTTTCTTTGAACAAAATTGGCTATCGCTCACGTGTCGTAAAAATTCGTTCCGGTTTATCAAAATAAGTGTAGTCATTTGTTTTATGTGATATCGTGCATGAAAACGATTATATTTAACTTCCCGAACGAGCAGTTTTTGTTTTTGTCAAAAAATCTGATTTGCTAATTTTATGTTTTCTCGACGTTTCAAAGCTCAATCGAATGACATCTAATTTGGAAAAAAAAATGTGTGTGTGATGCGAGACGATTCTTGTTCTTTCTTCGTTCTTGTTGTTTGTTCAAAAAAGGGTTGAACCGATTCAGAAAAGTGAAAAAAAATTGTCCACGTTTTAGCGCGCAATTCTAAATCGATTTTAAAAATTCAAAAAGTTCGAAAGATTGGTTAGAAATCAACCTCATTAGTTTTTAACAAGATCGGCCGAGCCGCTTCCTTGTAACTATTGAAATTTTTTTTGTCAATTTTCATAAAACTTATTTTTTGGCTCTATAGATCATAGACTTATAGAACATACTAAATAGCTCTATAGATCATAGACTTATAGAACATACTTATATTACTGCTTTACAATGAGTCGTTTAATTTTAAAAGTTATTCAAAGTGTTAAATATGATGTCAAATTTATGCCAAATGTGGCTTTTGTAATATGATAAGTCAAAATTTGAATTTCGTAAATTTAAAAGACATTGGAAATTCAATAAGAAAGAGTCGCGACTATATTTGCAAAAAGATCGGCAAATCCATTAGAAATGGTTTTGGAAATAATTCTATTAAACAAAAAAGTGAAAAATGTTATCTTTAATTTAAATGATTAAATAACATCAAGGTTTACATAAATCACATATAGCAGATGCCTAGTATTTAAGAAAAAAGATTAAGTTTCTTGAAAAAAAAAAATAGTTCGTAGTTTTTTATGAAACATAGCGATAAAGTTTATGCACAGACTAAACACTCTTACGAAAATTAAATAAATTATATAAATTAAATTTGGTATAATAAGCCATTATTTTAGGATCTTACAGATAATTTAAATGTGTCAATTTTTACACTTTTTGGGATGTTTGCCTTAAAGCATAATGCCGCTTTCAACTAGTTTTTAGTTAAATTTGATCGTTATTTTTATAACGTCAGCAGTAGAAACAATGTATAACTATAAAACGAACTAATTTCATGATTATTTAAATAAAAATAAAAGTAAATTACTTTAAATGAACCAAGCGCATCTGAATAATTGCATTAGAAGCGATGTTACGTTGAAATTATTTTGCAGAAGTTTTATGAAGAAGTATTAGTATTAGAATTGATTATACCTTGCACAAACTCCAAGCCAATGGACTTTAGTAAACCAAATAGTATGTTATAACAAGTAATTTTACAACACATTGATAATGAAATTAAAATGCTTCATTTTCAAAATAAACGAAGAAGAATTAAATGATTAAAATTAAGTCCGGAATTGATTCTAAATCTTGCCATTTTAAAGGCACCGGGCTTAATACTTACAAGCTAGATATATATTATTATATCTGTCAAAATTTTAAAGGTGAATGTGCCTTTTGCATACTTCTATTCCCAAACCCCGGTTTGGGGTTGCTAATGGGAGGGAAGTAAGCACCCATTAAAAAGTGTTTTTTCTTTTTCAAAATTGCAAAGTCTTTTTATATCATTTTTAATAAACTTTAAAATCAGTGCGCAAAATCCTTTAAGAAGCTGAATAATCCTCAGGCAGGGGCCTGGGAAAAAATTCAAGATGTCGACAAGAAATCAAAAAATGGATACGCAGACAAGTACTGCACTAAAAAATAAATATGATGTGCTGCTCTCGACCCGTACAGATATGAATACAGATAGGGAGAGTGAGGATAACAGGAAGGTAGCATGCCGAAAGAGGGCGAAAAAGAACAAGGAACCTGAAAAACCCACTACTAGGCCGGAACCATCTACCTCAGGCATTCAAACGGTTTCACCCAAGAACACCACCACGAAAGAGGCAAAAATCCCGCCGATAATCATCAAAGGTCAAATAAATTTAAAAACAACTGAATATTTACGAGAAGCATATAAAATTAATTTTAAATATCAATACCTCAATAATAATCTACACAAAATCTTCACTGACACCGCTAAAGAACACGAGAAAATCAAAGAAATGCTGAGGAACTGCAACTATCAATTTTATACATACACAATCAAAGAGAAAATTCCGAAGAAAATAACCATAACCAGTCTACATCGATCGATTACAGAGACAGAGGTTCATGAAGATCTCCTGTCGAAAGGGATAAAAGTAGTGCAGATAAAGAGGAAAACCTCAGATGGTGGTCAACATAAATTGCCTATATACATTGTTCTCCTCGATAAAGACCAGAATATGTCGGAGCTAAGGTCGATAACAAACATTGGTGGACACATCTTCTCCTGGGTAGCCTATAGACCGCAGAAAAGAGCGCTGCAGTATCACAAATGTTTAAAATTCGGTCACACGTCGTACACCTGTGACCTAAAGTACTGGTGTATAAAGTGCCTCAATGTGCACGCGCCAGGAGCGTGCCAGAAACTACCACATGAGGCACCGATGTGTGTCAATTGCAAGAGTGAACACCTGGCAAATTACTCAAAATGCAGCGCTTTTATAAACTACAAGGAAAAGAAGGAAAGCGACGCTCTCAGGAAAAGACAAGCGTGTAGGCCAGCACCAACACCAGTGCCGCTGACGAGGAGCTTCTCGTCAGCTGTAAATTCTACCAACAATGGTACTAGCGTCAGAACTGATTATTCTCAACTCCCTATCTCATCGTCATCATACAGAGCAATGATCCAGTCTTCACGGACAACGGTCCAGCCTGCACCACCATCATCACCGAATCCGCCACCGATCCGACCTACAGCATCGCCAATCCGGCCTGCCTGCAGCCAGCCTGATCCAGATTTCAATGCACCAGAAGGACTTTTTGCTGGTATGGACGAGTTCAGGATGCTGTTTGCAGATCCCCAGGTAAAACAAATTTTCAGTGAGCTTTATAAACTGACAAAATCACTAAACACCAACATGACATACAACGAAAAATACACAACAATACTTAACTGAGACTTTGAGAAGGCGTTTGACACCATCTGGATGGACGGACTTTTTTATAAACTCATCCAACTCAACTTTCCACCGTACATAACGAGAACTTTACACTCATACCTCTCAGACCGCAACTTCACTGTACAAGTAGACAACGGACTTTCGACGGTTAAACAAGTGACGGCGGGAGTACCGCAGGGCTCAATCCTGGGACCGTCACTGTTTAACGTCTACATTCACGACATACCTACTGACGCCAACACAACGTTACTGATGTTTGCTGACGACACTACCATATACAAATCATCACGATCAGATGATGATACAAAGATACAGACACCCATAGATAAGCTAACAGAATATACTG
Source organism: Ctenocephalides felis (assembly GCF_003426905.1). NCBI lineage: Eukaryota > Metazoa > Arthropoda > Insecta > Siphonaptera > Pulicidae > Ctenocephalides > Ctenocephalides felis. The sequence goes on along the minus strand of NW_020539726.1, from coordinate 5,727,563 downwards.
ACAAATGGCAGATCAGAATCAATCCGCAATAGACGGAGGCAATTTTATTTACAAAGAGCCGAAATGCGACGACTAGACTGACTGACTTGGACAAAATAAAAGTATTAGACTGTGAAGTTGAGTGGTCCAAGGATGTCAAATATCTTGGTGTGTCCCTGGACCATAGACTCAGCTTCACAAAACATATTAATATAAAAATTAGACAGGCCTACGGGATGTTAAATCTACTGAGACTTCTCTTGAACCACAACAGCCCGCTAAGCGTAAAGAACAAGCGGACACTTTACTGGACACTAATAAGACCGTTACCGACATACGCCGCTCCAGCATGGAACGCGACGACTAAGACCAACTTACGGAAACTACAGATATTACAAAATAAGACACTACGACTAGTACTTAACAAAATAAGGGACCCACTGACTAGACATTACTACACACAGACTGACGTACCGACAATACTCGACTATATAAAAAAGCTCACCTAAAATTTTTATCTAAAATAAGGGGCTCATCCTAATACTAACATCGCGGGCCTCGGCCAATACACTAGAGACGTAATTTGCCAAACTATAATGCCAAACTATATACTGATCGACCCATAGCGGTTAAATAAGGAGCATATTATTTATGTGACTCCTCTCTCTTAAGGGGAGTTAGTTAACAGAACATATAATTATTAATATATAAATTGTTTTTTTTTGGAGAAAGTTTATTTTCCTCTTTTTTAGTACATACATACATGTAATACAAAATACCCAAGGGTAGAAAAGTATGTACAAAAAGCAGCGATGAAAAATGTAAACTAAATATTGAAATAAATACTTTTGTCTGTCTGTTAAAAAATAAACGAAGAAACAAAAAATAAGCATAGTACACAGCGATCCGATTATGATGCAACATATATAATTTTAAAATATATACTAGTGGTTCATGACATTTAAGAAAAATTTTTGGAACTTGCTGTTTTAAAATAATAATATTGGATGAATAAAAGTATTATATTTTATACCTTCGAAAATAAATTAGAACTTTAAAAACAACAAAGTTAATAAATGTAACACACTAATATATTACCCTCAGTTAGGAATAAAATAATTAAAAAACAAATACAAATGCATAAACACCATAAATATTTTTTAATAGAAAACAGAATAATATATTGATAAGAAATAATAGAATCATAATGCAAGTATATGAAATTTTAAAGAAATTAATGGCGCATAATATACTTTTGGAAGTTTATTTTATTAATTAATTATTTTATTAATTAAATCGTCCTCTAAACAGGAAGTTCAATACCTGATTGTTTACATTTTTCGTAGTATTATAACAATCACCGAATAAAGTGATTTTTAAATAACTTTGAATCATTATCAAAAAATTATGATCAATTTAATGCAATAACAAAAATCGTTTCTTTCACTAAAAAAAATATTGCAAATAAAATTAATACATTTTTAATAACATACAAAACTAAATCAGATCTCAAAACAAAAGTCTGACACGAGAATGTTTAAATTTCTTGTAGTTCTCCATTAATTACAGAAAATAATAATTATTTTTAACAAATTTGAAATCATTATCAGAAAATTATGATCAATTTAGGGCAATAAAAAAAATTGTTTACTTCACAAATATAAAGTTAATAAATTTAACTGACTAATATAGTAACCTTAGTTAGAAATTTTATTATGTAGTACTTATACAAATGAAAATACTTAATGCCGGTGACTAAAGAACAAAAAGATATTAGTTTAATATTATATGAAAAAACTAATTATTTCGAATTATTATACGCAGTTGTTACTATATTACTGATGCAACTTTTGTCATTATACTTTTTATCATTTACGAGTGTTTTATAGTGAAATTTTTTTATGAAAATTATTATGTAAATTTTAATATATTTTTATCAACACATCATTTGAGTAAAAAAACTAATACATATATGCTTTTCAAATTCCTCGATAAAATATATAAAGTCCGTATAAACCACGGCTTTTCAATCACATGGCTTTTAAATTCAGAAAGAATCCGAAGATATTTGTTCGTACAATTTTCGATCTTTTTATTACAACTTTTGTTCTTATTTATATGTAACATAATGTCTAATTTAATTTAATTTATAAAGTAAGATTAACGAGATTAAGGCATTCATAAAAAATCATTATAATATAGGAGTAAGTTAAAAAAAACTATATGAACTTATATTTTTATGCTACTTGCTTGTTAATGAAAAGGCATTGCTATAAAATTGCTGTTAATTATTGACCAGAAATTAGTTTTTGTTTTACGCACTTTTTTACATCAGTATACATAATCCGTAATAGATTACATATCTCAAAAAAAATTTTTTTTAATTAACACTTATAGAAAAAAACTCTTCAATCAGAAATATATTATGGTCGAATAATATTAAATAATATTATCATTATGCAAAATACAGTTTAGAATTTTGATCAAAATGATAATATCAATACTTTTAAATAAAGTGGTTAAATAAAAATATGTGAAATAAAATAAAATTGATAGCTATTAGTTTCAAGTAAAAATAAAAAAAATCCATTATAATTTTTCTAATTTATAACAAATTAAAAAATTAAACAACAAAAATTTATTAATATTAATTGCTAATTTTGTGTCATATTGCTTTTTTGGCACGTTATATTTCAGTAAATAATAATAAAATGAAATTTGATAGTTTGCAAAACTAAATATTTTGGAATTATTTTCACAAACTTTTATAATTGTTTTAATATTTTTGAATAATTCAAATTTCATACACATTCGATGAAATATTAAAGCCAATATCATGATGATACGAATACAACAGAATGTTACTATTGTATTAAAACATGTTTCGCGATATTCTGAATAATAAATTATCACAAATGAGGTTTTTTTAAATCACATTCATATTTGTTAAAAGGCTAATATATTTCACAACTCTAATTCATATTGCAAAAAAAATAATTATATTATTCTTATATATTATTATTTGAATTTATAATCAATATGAAAATTAGTTTTGTCCGATTTTGCGAACTAAAAAAGTTGCAAATTTTATGAGACATTGCTGTTTTATTGTTCCGTCAATACATGACACAATTATTTGTTAAACGACTAAGATTTTAAATAGACATTTTTTTAGTTGAACACGTTAATTTCATGTTAGTCATACGTGTCTGCGACTAAAAAGTTTTGCCTAAGCCATGTCAACTTGTATGTCTGACATACACAATTTGATAGAAAGCTACGAGAATCAAAGATGTACTTGGTCTATTAGAAACAAAACCTGAAATTTTTGTTTCAAAAATGCACAAAGCACAAGAACTGATACTACTTGCCAAGAAAAAAAGATTTGCCATGCCAGTCATATGTATTACATAAAAAATAGTGCTTTTCCAGAAATTTTGGCAAACATTTTTTTGAAACATTAAAATTGCTTGATACAATTCAAACTGAAAAATCTAATGAAGTTACCATGGCCCACGTATTTTTTTTTCTGGTAACATCGTGGTGATTTATACGTGCTAATTAAAGCCTTACCAATAAAATTATGAATAAAATTAGAAAAAAAATGAATAAATAAAAATACAGATCTTAAATTTAAATGCGTAAATCATATTGCAGTTCCTCAGATTTTCGTAGGGCCACGTCCATCATATATGTTTGACATAAAAAGTAGTTTCATATCTTTTTGCAAACATTGCTTTTTGATATAATAAATTTTCTCGATAATATTTTTAACTAAATTAATTAATCAAGTTTCACATGATTCATGTATAATTTTTGGCTGGTATTATCGTGACGTGTTAATTAAAACCTATTAATAAATTCATAAATAAAATAAGAAAAAAAAATAAAATCAGATTGAAAAAAATATTGAAAAAAAGTCGAGAAAAAGCAAACGATCCATTTGCACTGATATAAATAAAATCGCACGGATTTTTTCATTAGGAATTTTATTTATTTCAATTCAGGAATAATGATTTATGACGGCACTAAAAGTTATCCATTCACATAAATCGCGAATAAATTATTGTATCGAAAAATCCCCCTGTGTTTTATACAGAGAGTTACTACCTCGCGTACCATTTTGCTGCTATTCGTGAGCCAAATTAAAAATTAGCTTGTGCAGCACTAACTCGATTGTTTTACAATTACCTTGCTCGACTGACTTATACGACGAAAAAAGTGTAATTGATTACAGGAGACAAATTACCGGTGTATTATATACTATAATGTTGCTGAATGTCAACAAACGTGTCTTTAGCCCGTGCCCTGCGTTTTTCAAATAATTAAACATAATGTTTAAATAAATAGATACTTTACTAGTGTTTATTCTGTAATTAGTACGCTTCAAAAATGTTTGCACATGATTCAATATTAAAGCATATACTGACATACTTGGCGTGTTTTACGCGCTCTCTATAGGCTTTCAGAGGTCAGACTGGTAAATCGACGGCAAAAGCCGCTTATTTTTATTTCAAACTTGTATATTACTTTTATTTAGTCATTAATATAATCCGAACAATATTTTGAACAATTCAAAGACACTGTGTCAACTTCTCGTGTGGTAGGTTATAGTAATCAGTAAAAATCGAGAATTCTAAAAATTTTGGAATACATTAGAAAAAATTTATGTATGTATATGTATATGCAAAAGTTTGGATATAATTTTTCGTTATGATTTAAAAACCTTCGTTTCCTATTGATGGTAAGACGTGGTATTGATTGGTTTGCATAGATAGATTCTGCCGCTCCGGAGATACGGAGCAAAAAGCGCAAGAACAACCAGTTTTAAGAGAACCGCACTTCCGATTAGAATAAAAATAACATTCGATTCGTATTGATTGTGTGATTAATTGGTTACAATTTTTGCGAAAGCACATCCAGCGTTTTTGGAGATATGGAACACAAAGTGCACAAAATAACATATTTTGAGAAACCTGCGCATCCAATTAGAGTGATTCAAAAAGTACATTTTTTGTGTACGGTGTTTTTTTTTATTATTCTTGTTGATAAAAATAGATAAATGCCGTTGGCCGTCCAAATTCAAGCGCTTAGATTGCGACGATGAAATTTACAGTATTTGTAATAATTATTTCAAAATATTTAAAACAATTGTCATTACTCATTGATAAATTTTTATTGATTGATTATTTTGATCTCTCAAATATTTAATTACAGTACGGCAAGTTCCAGCAATTTGCCTTAAGGCACAATGCCATGCACAATTATAGTTTCAAAATGAGTTCAAACTTCAAACCGTTTATACTTTCATAAGAAAATTTTTCAAAAACGCTATTAAAAATCGGTTGTTAGAAGAAAAAATAGCTGAATTTTAAAACCGCCGGTTGTTAGTGAAATATATCGGATGTTAATTGACAAATTTAGCCTAAAACTTTTGTAAATCACTTTATAAAACTTTTCACTCTTATAAAAATATTCACAGTATCATGTGTAAAAATTATGCACAAAAAATTAAATAATTCTTTTAGAAGTGACTTTGAAGAACTCATCAATTATCATTTTTTGTTATACTAAATTTCATTAAAAAGTATTATTAATGAAATAGAACAGTAAATAGCAATTGCAATTAAAATTTCCTTTAATCACTGGAAATTTAAATAAATTTCGCTAATTTTTTTTGTTTGAAATAGTGGAGCAAATAGATTTTATAAAAACTGGAAACCGGCCAAAACTGTTTTTTTGAAAAAGATACTATTCGAAAACCAGTTCTCTAAAATGTGGGTTTTTTATGGACCCTAACCATAAGTCAAAAAATAGTGCATGTTGATGTAAGACCAGGTATAAATAAATGTATGAAATATATAATTAAGAAAAAAAATATTTTCAAAACTTTAGAAAACATTTCTTTCAACTGAGTGTTAAATATTATTAATTTTAACAAAGATATGAAGTGAGCATTAAATTTTTTACAAAAATAGTGGATTATTGCTGTTTGGCAAATTGCTCATTCTTCCCAATGATTAAAAATTGATTATTTTTTATGCGAAGATTTTATTATCATTGATAACATATAAATACAATATATTTTAAAATACATTTACGATTAAAATCCGGTAGGTAGCAAAAATCTCTAATTTTATATTATTATAGAGACATGTTTTCGAAAATAATTTAATCAATTTAAAGTAACATAAATAAGAAAAAATACTATGAAATTTAATCAATTTAAAGTAAAATAAAGAGGAAAAATTACTATGAAGTTTTTGCATGCATAACGAAGTAATATGTGCAATCATAACTGAAGTATTATGCATAAAGTGCAAGTGTATTATACTACATGTTAGATTAAAATTTAATTTTAATAGTTTAAAACCAATTCACGTTTATATAAATAAAGGAATAAACTTCTGTTTATCGAGTTTTTATAGAAATGACGATTATTTTAATGTCAGCCATTTAATTGAGTATTTAAGATAATACAGAATTAGAACTTCCTATAGGGTATATTATAATGAAATCGCAATTGAAAATATTTTAAGTTTTCATGAAATTTTAAAGCTATTTTAAAAACGTTAATTTTTCGTACGGGAAGTACCAGGAATGCCATGCACTAGTTATTCATGATGATAGCCCAGCCCAGATAGTAATGTAACTACTACACACATATGTCAGCATTAAACTCATGATTATATATGGTACAATATTCATAGAGACCTTTCTATTAGTCTATTAAACAATACATTTTAAGAATTTTCGTTTAAGATACAAATAAAATATAATAAATAATTCATATCAGACTTGCCAAATGTCAATAAAATAGAATCCCAAATTAGAACGATTCGCTTTGTGCAAAATCTTGCAAAACCTACGGTTACCTTCGTATCTGTTCTCAGAAAGAAGCAATAAAAATTCATGACGGCTAAAATAATCGTAAACGCGAGGGTAATGGCCTTTTGTTACTATGTTTCTAATGCGTTTTCTGTGTGGTATTAAAAATCCAGACCCTGTCACTATTTTCATTAGAAGCAAGGTCCCGTTTAACACCTTAGGACCAAAATTCATACCAGTCAGAAACATATAAAAGTAGGGATGATCAAACTATTATATAAATAAAAGAAAACCAAAAAAAGTGGAAATTATTTATACTTATAATTATCGGTATCATTTTTCTGTAGTAGCAATCTGAAAATCATTTCAAAATCGTCACCATTTTCATTAAAAGCAAGGTCCCGTTTCACACCTTAGGACCAAAATTCATACCAGTCAGAAACACATAAAAGTAGGGATGATCAAACTATTATATAAATAGAAGAAAACCAAAGAAAGCGGAGATTATTTATACTTATAATTATCGGTATAATTTTTCAGTAGTAGCAGACCGAAAATCACATACAATTCAAAAAACTTTTCAGTAGAGATTTCATATAATTTTAGTATAACGAATTTCTTAATAATTTAGTAAGATAGTAAGGAAAAAATTCTCCCCTTTAACTAACTTTATAAATTTATTGACTAACAATAAGAAAATAATACATGGAAATATATTTTATATACTTATATTCAATCCAATAAGATAAATTTATAAAGTAATTATGTGAAAAACCATCATAGTGACAAATGGTGCCATTTGGCGATAAAAAATGATCATTAGACATATGCACATCAAATTATAAAATATTTTATAGAGATTTTAATAATAAGTATTGTAATTATTTTTGTAAATTACTGAAGTACTATGTAAAAAGCTTCTACATTAAATGATGAATATTTTATAAAAACTTTAAATAATAAAAACGCAAACAAATTCTTATAGCCATTTGTCATATTCTTTTTACTATTGTAGTACTGATAAAGATTGGTCACATTAAGGGCTTTATTATCACAATGTTACAAATATTATTCAAAAAAAAGTCATTTTTTATGTATATATACATACTACAACTATAAAATAAATAATTTCGTATTCAGAATTTCTAAAAAATCGTTTCTTTAGAGTCCAAACGAACTCTACGCAATTGCAGAATACTATTAGCGTTACGCGCGGGTGTACTGGCTCTGATATTTCCATTTTCCAATCTGTTTCACACAATTGATTTGAATAATATTTGCAGAATTGATTTGCTTTCGAATGTAGCTAATTAAAAAGTGGTCCAACTAAACGCACTACCCGAAAACGTCAATTGAAAAATTATTTTGACTTTTTCAACTAATAATAAACAATTTTTTGGCATCGAATATTCTACAATGGTGTCTGAGTCAATGTGAGTAGAATCACGAAAAATTTGTTTCGATATCTTTCATGGTTATGCAAAAAAGTGAGCATATTTTCAATGATATCTCGGCCATAAGATGAGGTTCAAAGTTGAAAATTGGTACATCGGTTTTTATCAAATAGGCGTATAAAATGACGTATAAATTATTTAAATACCAGGGTGGGGCCGATTCTGTATGGCAATGCGCCCATATCCTTTCTCTACTAGGAGCTAAATGATGCGAAGCATTTCCTTTATACAAATAAAATTGCAAAAAAATAAGTAAAAGTTGTTCAGAACGTAATAAGAGATTTTAACGTAGTATTCCAAAATAATATTTTTTATTCTCATTGTTTCAAAGTTGATTTTTTTTCAAACAGTACCATTTTGTCAAAAAATTACTTTTCAACGCTAGGGTTTTTTTGTGAAGTGAAGTCAAAACAAGCGAGTTTTGTTGTTTTTTTAATATAATATTATTGTAGAAATTATAATAAATAGTCAAAACAACATAATTAAAATAACATTTTTTTCAAATCTAAAAAAATATTTTTGAAAACTAATTACGGCAATGCAAAAATACGTTAGATTGCGAAAATCATCAAATCGTACTTTTGAAAATAATATCCACACACAAGTACACAATTGCAAGCATTATGAAATGATAATCCATTCAATAATTTGATATTTCTAAAGACTATAAAAACCATTGTTATGCCCACATTCATAGATATTTATGGAATACAAAAAAGCCTAATATTATTGCTTCAGATAAAAATTTGAAAATAATATATAAATAAAGAGGTACTCGGTACAGCAAAAATCGAAACAATTCATAAGCGTAAAAGTCTCTTTCAAATTTATTAGTCTATTAATTAGTCTATTTCAATATTATTAGTCTAAGCAAAAGGACAATTGATAAAAGTATGCGGTCTTAATTTGATAATTTGATTTGGAAATGATCTATTGCATTTTGCGCCAGATAGAAAAACAAAATGAGCATTTACAAGCATTGGAATAATACCATATTGAGAATGTTTGTTTATTATATTTAACAAGAGATATTTAGATTTCTATGTTCACTTTTGTTGTGTAAGCTAATGGTATATGCTACATTAATTGATTGAATAGTGCAACAATTACACCGTAAGACCTCTTTGATGTTAAAAATAAAATAGTTGATCTCTTGTCATTTGACTGTCTCTTTTATAAAATTAGATCAAAAGCAAAATTTTAAAAATGGCGACTGCATTTGTGTTCAGACTTTTTATTATATGTAATAACTCATCGCGTTATCAGGTAGAGCTAGTTAGATATAAAACATGTAATATTTATTATCATTGACTTACCATGAACATGTAATATTCATTATCATTGATTTACCATTTGCCGCTGCCACTAAACACGATTTAAAGAATCACTAAATAATTTTGCATGACGTATTATTTTAAATAATTTTTTTTAAAATATAATAAAGCATTAAAACAATTTAAAAATATTGTAATTATAATCACCATTTTTGTACAACATAACTCAAAATACACGAAGTAAATATGGCGTCAATGCATCAACGAACAGCAACACACGCAAACAAGAACTGACCTTTACTCACCGATGAGGTAAACTGATTTATTGGCAATAATTTTAAGTGACACCAGATGTCATTGTGGATAGCATGATTTCAAAAATGGCATAGAACATTAAGGCGCCAAAATCAAATAGTCTTCCCAAAATTGACGTTACTATACTGACAAATAATTTTGTACAAATGCGTTCATAATATTTTAGTTTCATTTGAATAAATACATTAAAAATCTAGATTTTAGCGCAATAGAATAATATAATTACATAAATATATAATTCGGCTACAAGTTTTGTATAAACATTTATTTATAATGTATAAACATCTATTTATAAAACTGAGTAATTTTCTCAACAGCTTACACCCTAACTTCAAGAATATAATAATCGTTGCATTCGGTAATTTGTTAAATTGAATTGATGGATAACAATGAAGTTCTATAATATTTAAATATATTATTATGATGCTTTCAAATTAAAATTTTGCAGAAATGTAGTAAATCGTAATTCGAATTTTTTCACCGTTGGATTTCCTCAACATAAAAGCTCTTATGTGTATTAATTATGCATATTATTAATGAGATTGATCGAGAGTGCTGCGCTGACTTTTTGTTTTCATTGCTCGTAATATGTGCTCAAACTGTAGCACAAATTTTTCATTTAGATTACTACTTTATATTTTTGTACTTGTCTGAATGAGTTCGTACTTTATCGTTTACTGTGTAATGTGCGTCTGTATTAAATATACTGTTGGGCATTCAAAATTTCTTTTAATAATTTACGTCTTCAAGAGAATAATTTGGAATATGATTTAATAGTTGTATTTCGTATTCGAAACGTAGTTCAATAACAGTGATTTTGTACAAGAAATTTTGTCGTGCGTATCAAGTTTTGTTTTACGCGCGAGGAGCCAGTAATATCTTTTTCTCCATTAATCTTTATTAATCGCAACATCATTACCAAATAATTTAAAATTTTAAAAACCAATTTTTATTCCTGAATTTAATTTTTTGTTTGTTTAGGTATGAAAATTATAACACTATAAAAAATCGTTATACTAAAGTATACTTTTTCGTTCATACTTTTCTTGTAATGAAGTCACAATTTTAATACTACTAAAGTTATTAATCCTTTAATTGCGTCTTTATTCTGGCTTCTAAAATAATCCGTTAGAATATTACCTATTCAACTTAGGTTAAAATAAATTAAAATAAATATCATTTCTTTAAAACATAAAATTGCAGTGCAATTCTAATAAAAATTGAAGAAAGCATTTTGAACATATTTTGTTAAATAACACATTACTGAGATTGATAAAAAGTGCTGAGCTGACTTTTTGACTTTATCGCTCACTTAATATTTGCTTTGGTGATTGATGAAGTACTTGTACAACAAAATAATCATATTATTTATTTCAAACTTGAGTACTAAAATTGTATCATTCTGCGACAATCTAGGTGGCAGTGATATTTTTTCGAAATAAACCGCACGGTAATTTAATAAATATATTATACCATAACACGTATTATACTTATAACAAAAAAACATCAAAAAATAATAAAAAAAACTATGAGATGAAATGAAACAACTGTATTCGTTGACCTATAAAAAATGGCGTAGTTTGTAAGGAATTTTTTAAAACGGCTAATAGAATCCTTGAATTCTATAAAAAATCCAATAAAATTATAAACAAATATTTTTGAATTTTTATTGCATGATTCTGCAGAGTCGTTCCAAATAAATAAGAAATTGTAGAAGAAAATTAATATAATTTTTTAAGGTACGATTGTTATTGGATAATTAATTATAAGGGACTAGCAAACCCAACAAACTCCGTTTCGCCACCAGATTGTTCCGTGAGAAAGATGTAGAAATTTTTCGTTTGTTTTATATTTGAAAAGGAAATACTCGATTTTATTACACAACAGTAATGAATTTATTTCGATTACAAAAATGTATTGTTTTTTAGTTGAACTTCTCTAAGTAAATGAAAGTGAATCCGCAAATTATCCGTTTCATTGAAGTGCTCTTTGGTAAACCACATTTTTTTGTGTTTTGGTCTGACATTAACAGAAACAAAGCGGATGGTTTCCCAACTCGTGAACAGGCAACGTGTAACTGCCCAAGTGAAGAACAATGATTTTCTAAATTATTTATTTGAAATTTATCCCGCAAACACAAAGCAATTGGCCTTGCGACTTATTAATTGTCATTGCGAACGCAAGACAAACTGGAAATTGCAATCGTTTGAAGTCAAATGGAAGACCAGTCGGAAACATTGGTATGTCAACAAATCGCCAGGAATTTTTGATTGAATAGTGAAATTCAGGTCGTGTACATCATTATTCCTTGCGGCAAGAATTGCTCGTTGACTTAACCAAGCATAATTCTGATAAATCAGACTAATGTCATTACTTGAATTTTTAATTACGGTGCGTGAAGTTTTAGCAATTTGCATTAAGGCACGATGCCATGTACCACTAATTTTTTTAGCTATAAACCTTGCGGAGCCCGAGACCTTTTCAACGAAAGCAAATTATCGAAATCGGTTCGTGCATTCTAAACTTATATTGTCAGGACGGAAAACCGGACTTATTTTTATATATATGTAAATATATTACATATTGATTTATTGATACATTATGTTGTAGGGAATACAAAATATTAATTATTAGGTAATAATTATTATTGAAATATTAAATGACACATTGAATTACTTAAATTCAATGTTTTTCTTAGAAACAAAATAATGATCAGAAGTGACTTTAATCAACATTTTTGTCAAAAATTTATTATTCTACTCGTGAAACAATCGGTGAAAAGGATCGTCTTTCATATTTTATTATAGCTATGATTTTAAAATCGTTTAACTATCTAAGAATTGATCTACAAAAACTGCTTCACAAAAAGTTTACTACATACAATTAGAATTGGGTATAATCAACACTTGTATCACTCTTGCATGTTAATAGTATAAAAGCTACATTTGATGTATTTTCTTTTTAATTATATTTCATGATATTTTGATATAGTTTTGTTAAGTTTCACAGTCGTAATAATAGCTAACTATATTGATAATTTAAGATAGGGTCTGGAGAGAGAAAGATAAAGTATGCTTGTTCGAACAAGTTTACATTATTGTATTTAGTCAGCGATCTACATTAATAAGATTTGTATTCCGCTTCGGTTCTAAAAAGTTATGAAAATAGTTTTTGCTTAAATAAATTATAGCTCAGCCATACCGATGATTTGTTTTCAAAGGTGAGCGTTGGGTACGTTTGTGACAAATTTTATGGGTACGGATTTGATATGTTTTTTTTTGTCCTTGTCGGTTGAAGATTAAACTGATAAAGAAGAATCTATCACATATAATTGTAAGATGAAATACGACAGAGAAATGAAAGGGAAAATTCAGTACAAGAAACATAATTTTACAAAGATTTCTTGTTAACTTTGTTTAGAAAATAATGCTATATTATATTGTGTTATATTTGCTTCATTAGCTTTGTTTAAGTTTGTTTATGTTTTGATGTGTTACAAATTTCTGGCAATAAAAGTCGTTATAAATCTATTTTCACGTCTGTCACAACTGTCCCTGGGGTAGTGGACGGTTCTGGCACTTGCTTGCTTTTCTTGTAAGATACCATGTTATAAGATACCATAAGAGTCGTATTTATAGTGACAGTCTTCCGGTACCTCCACTTAGACAAATGTTCAAATTACCATTTAATTTATATTTCCCCCTGTTAGTAAATTAACAAAATTATTGCTGATCAATAAAAAGTGGCTCAACCGTACCCAATCTGCCCTATCCTTTAAATATTTGACTTCGTCAAATAAAATTATGTTCTTCAAAAATAAACCTCTAATTCGAACTACATTCCGATAACATTCATGTTAAACTATATAAAAATTCTTTATATTTCACAGGAATTCGGAAGAAGAATTTTGAGCTTGAAGTCTGCCCATACTAAAATCCTTCTGAAAAGTGTGTGATACTAACGCCATACAAAATAGTGTCTTGAGAATGTTCAATGAAGTGATATATAGTGCTGATACGATAAGTGATGATAATGTGCCAAGTTGGCTCCGTTGACTTCTACTGGCAAACAACCCCGAGGACATATTAGTGCGAACTCTGTGACCATTATCGTTAATGAGAGTGTTACATGTTTGTTATAGAGTAGAGTTGTCAACGCATCGCTAAAAAGAGGCGTCTACCAGGTGTGTTATTATATGATGGATTTATTTTTTAGGCAAAACAATGTTCTATAATACTGTAATTTTTTTAATGTTCATAATGTATTTCATACAACGTACGCAAACGCTGTTACATACTATTTTAATTAATAAATTGTACGCTTTTTGATTTAAGCCGCATGAAATAATTCGATATATATATATTAGCAATGCAACAGCGAATGCAACATTTAGTTAGTGAGAGAATGAAAAATATACGTTAATTTTTCAAACCAACTTTTGAAGATTATAATAGTTTTTAATGTAAAATTTGTTTGTCTACGTAAATGTAATGCGAAAGTTGTAGTTGGTATCATTTTATAATATATATTTATTCTCAGTAAGGGCAGTCAGAGCTAGTGCATAGAGCCGCAAAATTTGGAAATTGAGAAAAAAAATTATACGATAAAATTAACCATTCCTTCATAGTGATATTTTTATTTAAAAAAATATAATTTTTGCATTACTATCAAAATCGTAATAAATTACTTAATTTATTTCTATAAATTTAAAAGATTTAAGAAAAAATAATAACTGATTCTTTAATTCTCAAGAATCAGAGTTTATCTGCCGACAATTTTATCTGCTGGTTCACTTATCAAAATTATTGACTTGTGAAAATTTGCTTTTAAAAAATACTCCGAGTTAACGTTTCGTTCGTTTTCAAATATGTGTAATAATTCCACTCGGAATACTTTTAATCACTCATACATTAATTTATTTTTTATTGATTAAGTTGATTGTTTACACATATCAGGAAGTTCACGAAACCTGCCTCAAGGCAAAATACCAATAACAAGGCATTTGCCAGTTTAAAATTTATAGGTGTGACAATTAAATAGAAAATACTGAAATCTGAATCGTTTATTATTTTCATTATTCAATATAGTATAGATTTTAGTATAATTTTGTTATGTGTTATTACGATAAATTAAAGATAATTGATTATAAAAAATATATAAATTTTCGAAGTAAAACCACATGCAAGTTCAATTAAAATTCAATCACGTTTGAATATTAAAAAATTGAAACTGGCTTGAAATAATTCATTTGTGTATTTGTGTTTGTACATTCAATATGCAGAAAAAATGTAGAGTATAAATGTTTCAAAAATGTTTATATGAAAAGATCGGATAATAAAAAATAATAATTTATTATTATGCATTTTTTGTGCCTAACAATAGAATTAAATTGAGAAAAGAATGTAAAGAAAATACATATTTTAAATGCACTAATTAGGTGAACCGAGAGTTTTGTATCTGTAGATATGATATCTTAATAGAATGTATTTATTTAAAACAATATAATTTAAAATTTGAAACATATTGAACTAATTAGCATAGTATATTATGGTATATATAGTAAGAATATTTTATTAAAATTCGAGAAACAATGAAAATCTATAATATATTCTTGCATAATTTTGAAACTTCTAGCAATTTACTAACGAATTTTGAAACTAAAATTTACGGGGCGTAGCAAAAATGTATAATAATATTACACTAATTAGGTAAATCTATGGGATTTACTTATCATAGATTTATAAAATATGTTTATTTAAAAAAAGTCAAGAACAATGGTAGTGTAAATTCTCGTGAACATTAATTTTAATACTTTAACACAATGAAATAATAAATAGAGTATATTTTAAATGCAGAAAATAAATGACTTATATTTGTTTCAAAAATATTTTTGAAAAGCAGCAAAACTATTTTGATGAAAATTAATAATTTGATTTATATTATATAATCTTGAGTATAATTGTTAGGAAGTAATTTAAAATTTTTAATATAATAAAATTACAACTACCAGGTATCGAAAAACACAACATAAAAATTAATTTCATTATTAAAACTTATTTTTTTTATTAACTTTTTTATACTTCGAACGGTCGGAGAGGTCTGTCTGGACCACCCATACATTTGTCTGAAATATACGCTTTTTATTAACTTTTTTATACTTCGAACGGTCGGAGAGGTCTGTCTGGACCACCCATACATTTTGTCTGAAATATACGCTTTTTGATATATGTAAACCAGTATTTTATCTTTCTCTGGTATTTTCTATTCAAGCTGCATTTTATATATTCTTTGCTATGTGTTGTAACTTGAATGTTAGTATTTTCACGACGAAAGTTCCTTGAAAACCTAATAATCTTATCGGTCACCACAAACAACGAGAATCGGATGAGTAATGCGCACATTATCAACAATTTTTTTACCCGTACTGCGTTCGAAAATTTTTTGGCAAACCTGTAGTAAAATTATATTTTCAACTTGAATTTTACAGCTCATTTCAAAGTCACCTCATTTCATTTTCATTTAAATTTCACATTCATTTCGAAGGAGCCCAAAAAGAATAAATATTGTTTGTTATTGATATAAAACAGAAAAATAAAAATAATAAAAAGCAACGATTTTTTTATATTTTTTTATATAATATAATATATATATAATTTTTCTAAGCTTAACTTTTATTTATAATTTTAATAAGCTTAACACATGCAAAAGACGGTAAGAAAAAGAAAAAATCAAAACTATAATTATTTATTACTAATAATTGTTAATATTTACCCCATATAAATGCATATAAAATGAATGGTGGTCTAGCCAGACCACTCTGACCGTTCGAAGGTGAATAAATATCCGACCGACGGAGGGTTAACAAAATTAAACTTGATATTATATGATGTTATTGAATATTTTCGAGTTTTAAGTTAAAATATTGATTTTTCTCATGTTTTTTTTTTACAAACAATCGGGCTCAATTGTTTAAAGATATCGAATATTTTGATCGGTACACCGAAAATACGAAAGTGAAAGTGAAAGTACATTAGTACACCGAAATTACGAAAGTGAAAGTGGAATTCTGCTTACTATCCTTTCTAAAAATGGTAAAATGGGGTTGGTAATGGAAAGAGGGTATGTAACCATTAGAGTGTGTTTTTTTTTTCTTGCAAAATTGTGAAGCATTTTCACTTTATTTTAAAGAACTTTAAAAATTAATGCTCAAGATTCTAAAGGAGGCAGAGTAATTTCCGGATAGGCGTCTGAGAATGAAATCTAAATGCTAAAATTTCAAGAGATGATTTATATTATATGATCTTGAGTATAATTGTTTGGAAGTAATTTAAAGTTTGTAATATAATAAAATGATAACTATCAGCTGTCGAAAAATACATCATACAAATTAATTTCATTATTAAAACTTATTTTTATGTCTTATAAATAAAATTAAACTTGATATATGATATTATTGAATATTCTCGAGTTTTTAGTTCAAATATTGATTTTTTATTGTTTCTCGAATTGTTTAAAGATATCGAATATCTTGATGGGTACATTAGTACACCGAAATTACGAAAGTGAAAGTGGATTTCTGCTTACTTTTCTTTCTAAACCCCAGAATGGGGTTGGTAATGGAAAGAGGGTAAGTAACCATTAGAGTATGTTTTTTTTGCAAAAAAGTGAACCATTTTCACTTTATTTTGAAGAACTTTAAAAATTAATGCTCAAGATTCTAAAGGAGGCAGAGTAATTTCCGGGTAGGCGTCTGAGAATAAAATCTAAATGTTAAAATTTCAAGAGATGGAAGAGCAGACAAGTATCGCTCTCAAAAATAAATATTATACTCTCTCGGACTGGACAGATATGTATACAGATAGGGAGATTGAGGGATACAGAAATGTGATTTGGAGGTAGAAAGCAGAAAAAAACATAGAACCAGAGAAAACCGATGCTGAGCCACTGCCATCTACTTCAGCGCCCAAAAATCAAATTTAAAATTATATAAAGAAACTGTGAAAACGTACTGGTGACAGAGTACTAAAGGAATACGTTAATGGACTGACAAAAATTATTTCTAATGATATACGAGACAACCGGAACGAAACTTGAACAAAAAGACTGGAAAACATTAACACTGACCCACACAAAGTTTGGCAAACCTTTGGCGGAAAGACTGACGTGGAAATAAACAAGATCACCCAGACAACTGATTACAAAAATACAGAGACACATAGATACATTGGCAGACTACTATCACCTAGTGGCAAATCTAAATCAATCTACAGAAGACTGAAGCTATCTTGTTCACAAAGAGCCGTAAGTCCACTACACTGACTGACTTGGAAAAATTCAAAGCAAAGGGCCACGAAGTAGAATGGTTAAAGCATGTCAAATATCATGG
The DNA here is from genome assembly GCF_003426905.1 of Ctenocephalides felis. NCBI lineage: Eukaryota > Metazoa > Arthropoda > Insecta > Siphonaptera > Pulicidae > Ctenocephalides > Ctenocephalides felis. Next base: position 5,709,327 of record NW_020539726.1, on the reverse strand, counting down.
TATGGGCTTGAACCATAGATTCAGTTTTACCAAACATATAAATCAAATCAACATAAAAATCGGATGGCTTATGTTTTGTTATTCTTCTTTATAGAAGTTGAAAGTTGAATTAAATAGCAAAACTTAATTATAAAATGGAACTACATACTTTAAATTTTGCATTCTAATAATATATATTTGTATAAAAAATATTAACTGCGATTTTAGCATGAATATATTTGTCAGAATTCATATAAAACTTTATTTAAAATATTTTAAAAACTTTGCATATAAAGTTCGAAAAATATTGAATAAATATTAGTTATGTTAATTGCTTTAAAATAATCTAGTTTTTATCCTAATATTTTTGCACTAATTATTAGTAAATCTAAGTTCCTGCATATCATATGTTACATAAAGTATGTTATGTTGTACCCGGTAGAGCAACGAAAAAATTATTTGTACTCCAGTTTTACTTAGAAATTGAATATTGTTGAACTTATATTCATGAATTTGTTTTTCCAGGGCATAAATTCGCAGTTTTAAAATTTATAATACACCATGTGGAAAGAGTAACTCCATGTAATGCACAGTCTTCAAAATAATAAATGATAACTTGAACAATAATAAAATAGTTTATCACTCAATAAGTTCGTGAGATGATACATAGATGGTATTGCTATGTATGAATCCATATAATTTTTAAGAAACAACAACTTTAAGAAGATGTATGTCAAAATACTTTGAAATTAGATTATATATTCTATTTGAAATACAAATTTGTTGAACCCTTAACCCTATAAGAATTCTAATTTGCATTAATTAGTCATTATTACTAATTAAACATTTATCCGAATTTGAGTTTAATAATAACTACCTGCACAAGATAAATATAGGAATTTCATAATTACCTTTTTCAAATGTATAATTACATTCTCTGTACGTTGATGGGGTCTTTATTTTTGTATACTCTATAATTAATTTTTATGATATATGTCACCCACCCGACGGTTACTGGATGTTATCTCCAAGGGGGGAGATATCTGAACTAAATTTGTGTAAAACATGTTACTACATTTATATCACGTTTCTATTACAAAAAGCCCTTCTCAGACATGCAGTAAAAGTTATTTCACTTCATGCAGAATCATAGAAAAATATTCCAAAATATATTTTACATTCAATATATAGGTACGAAACATACCTCGGACAGCTTGATATCACACAGTTATGACATCCTTCTATAATTGAATATGTAGATTTAAAATATGTTTGCAAGAAATAATAGGGCATTCCGCGACATTGCTGCAACAAATTAAAAATATATCATTAGTATTAGATAATTTCAAATCATGCATATATCATATATATATATATATATATATATATATATATATATATATATATATATATATACACTAAAAGCAACCACACAGAATTGTTAAGTTTAGGTTGCCACTTAAAAATAAGCAAAAATATCGACCAAATTATTAGAGTAAGGATATAAGAGAAAAAAAGCTAATTTTTGCAAGAATTAAAATTCGTATTATATGTTTCATACAGAAGCAAATGGTAACAAACAAAGGACACGTTTTTTAAAAATTGCCATTTGTCAAAAGATCATGAAAGTTGGTCGAAGAAATGTTCCAACTAAATGGCATTCAAAAGACGATGAGTTTTAAAGTTAATTTACAAGATTTTATTGTTGTTAAACTTGAAAGTGATATCATAAATCTTTGATTTATATTTCACACAAATGATTAATATTTGTCTCTATAGGCTTAATAGTCGATCTTGATTTTTACCAAATTGAGAGTATTCATCTCATACTTTAAACATATGACACACATTCCATTGAAGGTATACTTATAAAATAGATTTATTATTATGAAGAAAGTCGAAATGTAACTAAAGTAAATTTAATTACAAAATTTTTATACATAAAATAGATTTAGTTATAATAATTTTTGAAATTTTTTCTTCTTTGTTACAGCAGCATCCTATATTTGAATGTTTGATTCTGAAAATTGTACTATTATACATACTACATAGCAACATATACAAACAAAATTAAATTTTATATTTAATGCTTTTTTTACAAAATAAATCGAGTTTGTTAAGTATGTTGAAACAGCATTTAATCTAGTTATTTTGGATTATAAATTAATATACATATACCATAGTGTTTTATATTGCAATATATACGTCTCTTATATATACTTCTTATTTATGTTCAATTATATTTATTATAGTTGCCCAAACCGATTAGATGAAAATTTTGTGTTTAAATGATTTGAGAATGGATTGAACTAATGGAAAATAAAAAAATAACTGGTATTCTTTATTCAATTGGCTATTAAATACAGTCTCAATATTGATACTGCCTCAAAATTCGGAAGCACCTGAGGAAATATTGGCATGCAAATTAGTCGTAAAAAATTTAGTTGCAATATTGTTCAAGGGACCATTTTAAAGACAGATTAAAAAAAAAGATTTTTTATAACGGAATTAATAGTTTCTTCTTTCAGACATTTGGAATTGTAATTTTTTATATAGTAAAAAGTATAGGGTAAAGAGGTCCATCGCATACATCTCAAAAACAAGTTAGAATTTTGTTACAAAAAATATTTGAAAGTAGAGGGAAACATCTCTGTAAGTAATCAGCCATCGCATTAAATCAAGCAACGTCGTTATAAGGCGATGAACTATTTTCACGTTTAAAAAATTATAACAAAACTATTTTCTTTTGTTGTTAATTTTTTTGGTTGTGAGCACTGCTTAGATTATAAGGCCTTAATAAAAAATTTAGTATACGTTATTTAATGGTTTTATAATACACTCATGTTGTTAATGTTAAGTTAGATTCAAAAGTTTTTTTTCATATGGCCTCTATAAAAACTTCCACGTGGGCGGGGTAAAAAAGAACAACTAAACTTGTACGCTTGTCAAGGTGTAAACAATAGAAAATTGTAAATAAAATAGTTATTTGAATTAACAAAAGAAATTTTACAACAGATAAGTTAAATAAATGCTTATTTGGAAAACAGCAAAAAAGTACATTTTTACATTGATGATTTAGCATAGAGTGTTACTGAACATAGTCAGAGGTATGTTGTCCCGCCTTGTTCTATATTACACAAAAAATTACCTGCAAAGAAATAATATTAAATCATCCAATATGTAAGTATGTGAGTCCTGATGTTTTAGCCGTCGTTCGTGTGAAAAGCACCTAAAAAATGGTTGACCGTGGTGTGTGTCTGTTAATTAATAAGAGGTATGTATTTTATGGAAGCAGTTGCGGGGCTGTAATATGCAAATTGCCATTGAAAATTCTAGCAAATATATTCATAAATAATATTAGGTAAAAAACGAGCGGAATAATAACATCTAAATTATATAGTACTATATAAATTTAGGACATGTAATACTTTATTCGAAAAATTAATTGGATAACTAGCAAAAATGTAGGAAACAAACTTAATTTGTATTTTAATTATTCTTGTATAATAGTTATCGGTGTATATATTGAAATTGGAGCAAATGATGCAAATACTATAGTAAAAGGTATTTCAAAATAATTTATGTTTTTAGTGGATTACAACATAGCTTACATTTCAAAAGAAACTATTATTTAATAGTTTTATAAAAACTCAACAAAACACGTGACATTCATTAAAGCTATGCAAATTACTATAAAGTGAGTATTAGTTAAAAGTTAATATAATATGATACAATGTGGCATGGATGATAATAGAAACAAAACTTTCATATACAAATATACTATAATAGTCGTCATAAAAGCTAAACCATACTGATTTATTTAGGATGAAAGAGAAAAATGAAGTACAAGTTTCCATTTGCATTGATCGACTTACTTTATATGATCTATAAACCGAATTCCTGTTAAATAGCGTTTTTGTTTGATAATAACTGTTGCTTGTATGTAGATAGACTTGTTACTATGTTGTAAGTTTAACATTAGTAGTTAATTGCCAGCATTTAGTTTTGTTTTATGTGATATTGTATATTTTGTGACATGTATTTCTGTTCCCTTTTCGGTGAAATTTAAACAGACGAAGGAAAATCAAATTTAACTAAAAGACAAAATACGAAAGAGAGAGAAAAAGAAAAATTCAATACAAAAAACAAAAGATTACTTGTTTAAATGTTATGTTTTGTTATATATATTTATACTATAAAGCTTTGTTTAAAAGTTTATTTTGTGTGTGCACCATATTTCTGATGAAAGAAGTCGATGAATTTTGCTGTTTATAGCTATTGTTTTTTATCTGTTTTTATGCATCCACATCTTTTCAATTTAATTTTATGATATCATATTTAAGGACTGTATTTCAGTGTTTACTCGTAAATAAATGTTGAAATTACTATTTGATGTACTTATGTCTAACACAAAAGAACAACTGGTAAATTAACAAAATTATTGGTAATAAAAAAGTGGCACAACCGCACCTATTTTTCTTTACTGTCTTGAGTTAATTTTAATATTATCAAAATATTTTATATCATATTTCAGAAGGTTCAACCACACTTTAAATTAAAAGTTGAACTAAAAATTATAAGATCATATTCTTCATCTATGCAAGCAAATACCGTTTTAATTAATGCTACTATATACTAATGTTATATATATTAGACAACAATTAATCAACTAAAATAGAATTTTGCATAAACAAGATAATAATCGCTTGATTGTAAAAAATAAATCAAAAATGATAACGTTTCAAGCTTGATCATTTTGACATATCTTAAAAATACTCGCAAATATTTTCTATGCACAAATACATTTTTTTGTGAAAACAAAAAGTTTCACACTATTATAAAAAATCTATTTAGATTGCTTATTAATTTTTGGCGAAACACTTTCTAATTGAATTTTATTATTTCTAAATTTCATATTTATTCAAAATTGGTTTAAAATGTTAAAATTTTTAAAATAATCTTAAGTTTTCTACAGTAATACATTTGCAATTTATATAATTAGTTATAATTTTTTTATAAATCGTTATACGTTATTTTAAAATATTAAATCTTTCAAAATTTTTGACGAAGTTGAGTCGAAAAATATGAAAATTTGAAAAATATTTATAAAAAAGTTTAAATATTTAAAAAAAAAAATAACTTGATTACTATTTCGCAAAATTAACACTTTTATACTCATTTTTGTTAAATTTCAGAAAATCAAAATTTATCATAATTTAAAATTATTTCAAAATCAATATTATTGCATTTTAATCAATAATTTTGAAATAGTTTTTTAAAAAAAATAACTAATTTTAAGAATTGCATTGATTTATTTATAAATCGTTTGATGTATAATAAAACAATATTTTTATTCAGAACATGTCCATGCTTTTGTTTTCCAATTTCTAACTTGTATAAAGGTTTATGCTTATCATAATTACCTAAGTTCCAAAAATCTTAATGAGGAAACCGATTTGCGAAATAATTACTCAAATTGATCAGTTTGAGTAAAAGTTAATGTTCTTAAATGTAAATAAACATGAATCAATAATTAAAACGCAGCCATAAGAGTTTCAGAGTAAATTTCATATTCAATTAAGTTTCCAAATAGTTTCCAAACTTTTATGTATTCTCGAACGACGCATTTCCATGCCGTGTTTAATGGAAAATGTACTCAGAATATTAGTGTCATGTTGCCTTAAATATAAACTTTGAACATCGACTGAATCGCGTGTGTAAAAATATTTAATAACGAAGAAAATCAACCGACATGTCCAAAAAACGTAACGTATAGTGGGTACAGTTGTGCCAGGTTACAGTGGTGAAAATTGTCATAATAATTGAACAAAAAAGGAAAAAAAGAGGAAAAAAGGACTAGATCTGTGAACCGAATTGATTTTAAGAAGCCATAATTAAGTTTTTTTTTTGATCGATTTCTTATAATAAAAACTGTTACTTGAGAAAAAAGACAGAATACGAAAGAGAAAAGAAAAAAAATCAATACAAGAAAAAAAAAAGATTTCACAAAGATTTTTTTTACAAAATTATTTTTTATTATATATTGTTATATTATATCCCAAGGCTTTCTTTTAATGATTATTTTGTTTTGTGTTACATATTAATAGCAATCCATCATCTTTAAGAACAGTATTTCAGTATTTCAAGACAAATGTTCGAATTAACATTCAAATAACTTTTCTCCTAGCAAACAATTAAAATTATTGCCGAAAGAAGGCTCTAGTTATTTGTAATTGCGACTGAACAGAATGAAAAATTTTCAACTTTCTAATATCAAATATTAATTGTAAGTGCTATGAAAAGCAAGGCTCGAAAGTGTAATGAAAAAAATAATGAAAAGTCTTTATAATAAAATAGTATTTATTGTACTACACTTCAATACAAAAACACACAAGCTTTATCGATGGTCATTCTATCCTTATTAAAGCTACAGTAATGTTTATTTTAAATTTCAACCTGAAAAAAGTGAGTCCATTAAAACAATTGTGACTTGTTGAATAGGTACACAGTATGGCCACTCAAATTTAAACAAAATATGGAATGTAACCAGTAAATTTTATCTTTTTCTTACAAATTTCTATTACTTATAGTAATTTAGTTTGCTTAAGAAACCCAACAAAATATGATGTCACAAACGTCTAAAATATTGAAATTAGTTTTAGACCAAAGAAAACTGTTTACAAAAAAATACTACTGCAATAAATCCACCTAATAACTTATATCTTAACAAATGTAGAGCAAATTATTTTTGCTTCAATAGTTTCATTTACAACAAGCTTTGCAAGGCAATATAAAAAATTGGTCACGAAATCAGTCACTAAACTGCTCTACTAGTTCATAGGGAAAAAAATTGGCAGAAAAAACAGACAATGCTTTATGATGTCAAAAACCTCTGAAATATTAAAATTAGTTTTAGAACTAAGGAAACCGATAAAAAATAATACTACAGCAATAAAACCGCCAAGAAACCTACATTTTAACAGATGTGTGACGAATTATTTGCTATTGAATAGTTTAAAATATTATTTGCAAGAAGTTAGTTATGAAAGGCAATATTTTAATATTAAGTCACTAAACTGTTCCAAAATTGGCAGAAGAAAAAAATTGGTGAGTAATAAACAATGATAATAGTAATAAAGAAAAAAAAACTAACTATTTGATTAGAAAAATATATAAGTAACAGTTATTATGTCTTAGGTAACAACAAAAAGTCATTTTGCAAAGTTGTGCATATTCAAAAAGAAAATGAAGATCAAACTAAAAAAATGAGTTAATGAATTAAAAAGGTTTTTTGATGATATTGGATGAAAAAAAATCTGCAGAACGCAATTTATTATTTAACAAAATCTTATTGCCATACAAGAAATTTAGCAAGTTACACTTACAAAATATTATGTACGTAAAGGCTAAAATATGTAAGTAGCAAAGAGAATGTAACACTATTAGCGTTATTCACATTCAAAACTTATGAACATGGAAATTGCACTGATTTGGTTTAAAAAATTCTAATTTTTTCTCGTGAGTTGGTGGCAAGACAAGATCCAGGCTTGTACAAAATATTGTACAATAACATGATTATTATGGTTTTGGACAAATTAATTATGGTTTTCTACACGTCTTGTTTTTCAATTTTAAGCTATAACTAGTGGTGTGTATGGTATGGTATGGTATCGTGCTTTAAGGCAAATTGCTGAAACTTCCCGTGCCGTAAAGAAATGTTCGAGGAATACTAAATGTTTTCAAGTAGATTATTATAAATAAATACTGTAAGATTGTCTAATATTTATAAGAATTATATAAACTGAATTGAAATCGGTGAGTGTCTAATCATAAGTTTATGGAAAAATTTCAAAGTAAATATTAAGGGCTTATAGTAAGTTCCCAATAGTATGTGACCAATGAAACCATTCCTAAATACAGCACAATAGAATATGTTAAAATGTTAGCTAGGTAAATAGAACGTAATAGCAAATATGATATTACAAATTTATAAAAGTCACTGGGTTATTCATTATAAATTTTGTAATGTACTCTTTTATTCAAATCTTTAGTTATTTTATTTTATTTATTATTTAAGTTGAAAAAAATACTTTAGTCAATAGTATTGATCTATCATATTCAAATTTCAATCCGGATTTTATTTATTTTCAGATTTATGAATTGTTTATAGCAAAAGTTTTGAAATGTTTTTTGTCAAACGGATTCAAATTTCAATCAGGTGGATTTTAATAAGGGCCGTGGCAACACGGGGCTGGGTATGCTAGTATATATATATATATATATATATATATATATATATATATATATATATATATATATGTGTGTATATAATTTTGTTGTGGAAAAGTCTTTGTTAATGTAAATATCAAAATTGTATAATTAGTTGGCAATTGCAGTTCAAAGTATGTAACATTCCTATTTAATCAACTTCAATTGGACGACCAGAGCGTTTATCATCTTTGAGTAAAAATTTACCATAACGAACTTTGGCAAACCAATTTTGACACTGCCGGACTTTGGGAGCACCACTTCCAGATCTTTAAAAGCCTCTTTACCTTTGCAGAAATAAAAAAGAAAAATTGGACAAAAGAATTGAATGATTTTTTTATTATTAAGTAAATGCAAAACAAAATGTACGTAATAAATAAAAAAAAACTTTTTTTACTGATGGACATCTAAACTGGCTACTGTCCATTAACAATAGGTATTTTAAATTTGGACTGTATTAAAAACCTGTAAATTCATTCGACACCATCAAGCTGCAAACACCACTTAGTTTGAAACGTAATATATTATTATTTATGTAAAACAATATGATACACTAATAAGTTTAAATACTAAATTAAGAATATTAATTATGAAATGACAATAACAAGTTTAATGATTATTTTTGGTACAATGATTGTTTTATTTTTCAGCAGTAATATTTTGGAAAGTGACATGTTACATTTTATTCCTTGTGAGTCCTACTGATGTAGCTAATAATAAAACTATTGATTACTAGTACATATATTGAAATATCCTATCAGTTTGTATATGAAATATCTTTAATGTAATGATATAATATGATGTTAGGTAATTAATTAAAAATATACAATCAAAACAAAATATAATAAAATGCCTGGGATGATAATTTAATTCTAAATAGCTGCTTGCTTAATATAAAATACTTATAATTATAATCGCATTTGCTTGTAAAATTCAAAGAAAAATCAAATAGCTAGACTGTTATAAAAATACTAATTAGCATCATTGAGCATGGATATATTTGTGGTAAAGAACTAAATAAAAATCGAAAAGCTGGGATTTTAAATCACCACTAATTGGCTGCATGTATATTAAAATATTTATAATTATAATTGAGTCACCAACTGTATTCTAAAGCGTAGATTTTAATTCTAAAACAATTCTAATGCTTGGAAAATTTAGCCGTCATTAGATTTTTGTGAAATAAGTATTAAGTCCGGAATTGATTTTAAATCATGCATTTTTAAAAGCACCGGGCTTAATACTTACAAGGTTACTTACAACTTGTTCGGTATTCTAAATTTCAAAGGTAAAAGTTCCTTTCTGCATTAAAACAAGTTAATGTATATATGATAGTGCAAAATTATGTTCCTTGCGCTAGCTACTGATGTAAGACCATATTTATATCCACTGATGAAGACATAAAATACTATGTCGAAACGTTTGGAAAAATTAAAGATTAACTTCTAAATCTTTGCCTTTTATTTGATGTATGCCCTTGAAGAACTTACTCATAAATATATATATATATATATATATATATATATATATATATGATATACATGTACAAACACGTACACATATACATATATACATACAACTAATACGTATATATAAATATGTACATACGGACATGCACACACACACATATATATATATATATATATATATATATACATACATACATATACAATACAGACACACACATATATAGACAACGAAGCTAACTTACATAAATATGGTCTTACATCAGTAGCTAGCGCATGGCACATAATTTTGCACTATCATATATACACTAACTTGTTTTTTGTTTTGTTGAACAGAGCATAGCAAAATATTTGCGAAATATATAATATATTTTGCACGGAGAACGTAGTTTTTGTGACCAAGCCTGAGGCTGTAATAACACATGTGTTTAAAAATTATTTGAAGAGACCGTTTGAGGAATAGTTGGCGGGTTTTTTTACAATCAGTGTTTCGAAGTATGGGTGAAGAGGCTAAGAATCAAAGTTCGGGATCGGACCGCGTAAGGGTAGGTTTACAGGTTCGGAATTACGCTGGTTAAGAGGAAACAAATTTGGAAATATTATTAATATTAACTACGACATGAGGCACTGATGCGTGTCAACTGCAAGAGCGAACACCCGGCAAATTACTCCGAATGCAGCGCTCTTATCAACTACAAAGAAAAGAAAGAACGCGACGCTCTCATGAGAAGACAGTCGTATAGGCCAGCACCAACACCAGTGCCGCTGAAAAGGAGCTTTTCGTCAGCTTTGAATACCACCAGCATTGGCCCAAATTCCAAACCAATGTATCCTAAACTACCCTTTCCACCATCATCGTTTCGAAATCTGAGCCAGTCCTCATCTTCACTGGTTGAGCCTGCACCATTATCCTCACCGATTCGGCCTGCACTATCGCAATCATGAACCCGGCCCACCACCAGCCAGCCCGATCCAGATTTTAATACACCAGAGGGACTTTTTACTGCTATGGGTGAGATCAGGATGCTATTTGCTAATCCTCAAGTAAAACAAATTTTCAGTGAGCTTTACAAACTGGCAAAGTAACTAAACACCAACGTGGCATATAACGTGAAATATACAACAATACTTAACTATTTGCCAGCATCTCCATAAATCAAACGCGCGACTTACACATAATGCACTTTAACTCTAACGGACTTAAAAACAACTTGGACGAGCTGAAGCAGATAATAACAAATCATGATCTGGACATAATACTGATTACCGAGACACACTTAAAACCTGCAGACTCTTTATCAACAATTACAAAGTTTACAGAAACGATAGACAGAGGGATGTACGCGGATGGGGCGGCACTGCGATTTTGATCAAGTCTAACATCAGACACGAGCAAGTGCCAAACCTGACAGCGGGCAGTTCTGAAATAACAGCTATCAATGTATACAAGAAAGATCAAAAAGTAACTATAATATCGATTTATATCCCAAAACGAACAGATTTGTTCTTATGGCAGGAGATTCGTATGGCAAACACGCCATGCCAAACTATATACTGATCGACCCATAGCGGTTAAATAAGGAGCATATTGTTTGTGACTCCTCTCTCTTAAGGGGAACAAACAATATATAGAGAATATATTTTTTTTTTGAAAAAAGTTTATTTCTCTTTTTTTAGTACATACATACAAATATATAATATACACATTGTAATCAATATTCATTATATATATTAAAATCATATATGTTATATAAAGTACCCACGGGTATGTAGAAAATATGTAGAAAAAAAACAAAAATGTAAAATGTATTCTAAATCATTGCAATAAATACTTTTGTCTGTCCAAAAAAAATCAACTCATTCTCAGTTAAAAATCTAATTACTAGATTGTTACACTATACAAATTACCTCTTGGTTTAATACTAAATATTTAAAAGTATAATTGTATCACCTGCATTTTAATGCATCGACATATTTGTAAAATTCAAATAAAACTCAAAGAGCTGTTTTAAAACTATTTAGATATTGGTTTAATACAAAAAATTTATGAATATATTTCCGTCATGTGCAGCATATTGCATTGATGTACTTGTTGCAAACTTAAAATAAAAATCAATATACACTATTAATCAAATACCAATTATATGATGGTTCAACACTAAAAATTTTAAAATATTTAGTATTGTAAAATTCAAGTAAAAATATCTTTCCTATGTTATTATAATACTAATTAGCTGTTGGTTTAATTTATAATTGCATCATCTGCATCATGCTGCATTGATATGCTTCAGATAAAAATAAAATTGCTAGACTGCGTGATTCTAATACTATTTTGCTATTGGTTTAATATTAAATATTTATAAACATAATTACGTCACTTGCGTGACGTTTATATAAATACTGTAAAATTAAAATAAAAAATAAAATATAAAACAAACAAATATCTGACTATGTGCAGTGAAACTACCTGTTAATTTATCATTGTAGATATGTGTTTTTTGCAGAAACAGGTCCAATGTATTATTTTTAATTTAAAAGAGATTTTACAAAATTATAGCTACGTTATTCAATCAATGCAAAATATAAAGTTCATTGGTACATTCTTTACAAATAACATTGTATATAACCTCGATCAGGTAATTTGTAAATAAATTTCATCACCAGAGTTGGAATAACTAATTATTTAATAAATCTTCTGTAAAATTGCATTTGAACTTGATTTACTTTTTCAAATACTATTTCTTATTGTTTTTGCCTTAAGCAGGTAAAGGTTCAGTTGGTCCTTCTTACCCCACCCAGACGTAAGCTTTATATAAAAAAACTGATGAATCAAACTTAAAATCAACATACATCTTATAAAACAATTAAATATTGTATACCTCAAATTATATCAGCCGTGAACTAAACAACAGTGCTTGTGAGCCATAAAAACTAACAAAAAACAAAAATACTTTTGATATGGATTTTTAAAAATTGGCGTTTATCTCCGGATAACAACGTTGTAAAAATTAAAGTAGAAGCTGGTAGCATAAAAATTACTAACTTTACTTGTTTTCAATATGTCGGTGTTATACCTTTTTATTCGTAGACCTTTAAGGCCCGTTCTGCCTTATATTAATTAGCACCTTATTGAAACTTTCCAACTTTGGACTTGAATTGGAAAAGATTGTAACATGCCAATGAGAGCTTTTACATTACGGGTTTGTAAAAAATACCATCCTCTATCTATTTTGCATTCTCAAGCTAAAGCCGGCGCGTCGTCTATTTGTAGGAGCTCCGTACGTGTATATACTTGGCACCGCGATGGTGGAAATTGGTAACACTGATATGACCTGATTTTTTGACGATTTTTTTGCTGTCGATTGGTGCAAACTAAAATTGTTTTGCTCTTTCCGTTCTCGAGATAAATGGGTGGGGCCAAATTCGGTGCTAACTATATATATAGTCAGCACCGACCCCTTTAAAAATGCAAAAAAATTAAATTTTTTTTTACTATCGTTATCAGTGATTTTTTTGCTGTCGAATGATGCAATTAATTTTTGGAAAAGTTTTGCCCATCATAGATTTTCACGCATAGGAAAATTCCCAAATTTGCCAATTTAAAAAAATTGACAATTTTGAAAATGCCCAATTTTTTTGCTCGCTTACTTAAATATAAATCAAAAAAAATTTTTTCAAAAAATTTATTTTTTCACCCCTTTTCAGAGAGGTTGCCAATTTTTTGGGGTGTCCACAGGTCACTTTTTCAAAAGTTTAAAAATTGTTTCGGAATCTGTGATTTTTTTGCTCTGCGATACAAAAAAGAAAAATTCAAAAAAATAAATTTTAATTTTGATTTTTTTCGTAGTATGGAAGCGGATCGCAATCCGCTTTAAATATGCTTATTTTTTGCCCAATTAAGTATATAACAAAATCATCACCAATACCTTTACAAAAATATGTGCTGGATCGGAATTAATAGTCTCATACCATTTTTATATGAATTTGTTAAAATGTAACAGGAATCGCGGTGCATATATATAGCCGTCTCACTCGCTCAATAGCGTATAGCTATCTCACTCGCTCAGCTTCGAGAGACCCAGTGCGTAGAGACTCTCTACGCCGTAGAGTCTCTCGGCGTCGGGTGGCCAAAGACGCGCATTATTTATTTACTGTAATTACTGAAATATTGTTGACTAATTGATTCATTACGTCTGTTTTGAGAGTAAGTAAATAAATTGAGCATCGTAGTACTTATCATGGACGCAAACTATTCGTTTCTATACTACGAAAAAAATAAAAATTAAAATTTATTTTTTTGAATTTTTCTTTTTTGTATCGCAGAGCAAAAAAATCACAGATTCCGAAAAAAATTTTAAACTTTTGAAAAAGTGACCTGTGGACACCCCAAAAAATTGGCACCCTCTCTGAAAAGGGGTGAAAAAATAAATTTTTTGAAAAATTTTTTTTTGATTTATATTTAAGTAAGCGAGCAAAAAAATTGGGCATTTTCAAAATTGTCAATTTTTTTAAATTGGCAAATTTGGGAATTTTCCTATGCGTGAAAATCTATGATGGGCAAAACTTTTCCAAAAATTAATTGCATCATTCGACAGCAAAAAAATCACTGATAACGATAGTAAAAAAAAATTTTAATTTTTTTGCATTTTTAAAGGGGTCGGTGCTGACTATATATATAGTTAGCACCGAATTTGGCCCCACCCATTTATCTCGAGAACGGAAAGAGCAAAAAAATTTTAGTTTGCACCAATCGACAGCAAAAAAATCGTCAAAAAATCAGGTCATATCAGTTTTGCCAATTTCCACCATCGCGGTGCCAAGTATATACACGTGAGCTCCGTCAACGCTTATACATCATACCTGAACTGTCCGTGCGCGGACGTGCCAGTTCAAACACAAAGGCGGAAGCTTCGGACACGCCGGGTACAAATTACGGCCAAGAATATTATGACGACTTGTATATGCGGGCGACAAATGAATGGGTCGAGGGATTATTACACGAGCAAAGACAAGTTCCGTATAAATCACACAAGGTGCAAAATATCGGATTAGGGGTGTACTCCGTGTGAATGGATGTACGAATATTATAATTACTTCTAAGCGGTGTGGTAGAGGAAATGAGAACGCCATGGAAGCTGTTACAGAAATAAATTTTTAAACCTTTTAACTCGGATAACACGGATTTCGAAAAAAAAATTACAACACTACAAAATGTATGTTACTGTTATATATTCTCAGTAGTCTATTCCTACGGAAATATGAATATAAGATGGGAACTTCTCGTTTTATAATCAAAACGAAGTAAGTGTGTATGAGCTAGTTTGTTGAAAGTGACAACAATGAAATTTGAATGAAAATAGAATGTCAAGTGTTATTTATCGCAATTATTTTAATGAATCACTAATTTCAATTTTCAGTTAACATAATATAGAGAAACTACAATATTGAAATGTTTTTTTTATTAACTTACCTTATGGTTCAGTTAAGTTATAGAGAGAACGGAGCGTCCACTTTGAATGATTGATTATTTGTAATAAAGAAAACCTAATTGAATTTTTAGCCGGACAGGTCTAGTGATCCGGGAGATCCAATGAGAAAAGTAACTAAAAATCATATTTAACAATCAAAAATGATCATTAGACGTATGCACATCAAACTAATAGATATTTTATAGAGATTTTGATAATAAGTACAATTTTTGTTCACATTTTTACAAGTTTCGTACCAATGATTATTCATTAGATTGTCTCTACGGAGCTAACGGAGCTAACGCAGCGCAGTTGCTTTAAAAAAAGTTTTAAAAAAGTTCAAAAATTTCCAAAGATAAAAAAATATTTCATTTTTATTCAAAATTCTCAAAAATATTTATTTTATAGTTTTCAAAAAATTTTAAGTTTTTTTTAAAAATTTTAATCTGGTCCGGAAAGTTCCACTATTTTGGCTTAAGGCACGAAGTCATGCACCAAAAACAGCTGTAAATCCAGGGACAAAACAATTAGATGTTGATTATACATTATTAATAATGATGCATATCTATTTAATGCAAATAATTCTTTATGCATATTTACAAATTTGAATTGACAATTTGAATTTGACATGTTTTTTAAAAAAGGAATAAAAAGTTGTATCCGCACATACACACACACACACATACACACATACATCAATTTTTTCTGAGGTATGCCAAAATGTTCAGAAACCTCTAAAACTTAAATATATATAAAAATCATAATTTTCGATTTTTTGGCGATTACTATAATTTACCCTACTGGAAGTTGAATATAATATACCTGAAATTCCAAAGCGTAAAGCCAACTTAAACTTTAACCACAAATATTCTGCAGCTCTGTGCATTTTGATAAAATGCTCAAAGCGTTCTTATTCCAATAGTTTAATAATACAGCAGTCGGAATAAAAAATGAATCATATCGATTCTGAAAAATCCAGAAGTAATATTCTATTTATCTGCGCGTTTAATATTACCGTCGAACGATTGAAAATGAAATAAAAACTTAAGCGAAAAATATATTACAGTAAGAAGTTATCGCTAAATATTGAATGTAAGAGGATATATATATATATATATATATATATATATATACTAGATGACCCGACAGACGTTGTCCTGTACCTACATCTACATTTTTTTAATATCCTATGGTATAGGACCTATACTAATATTTATACCGTTCAGTTAAAAATAATCATTATTGTTTTTCGAATTACTATTTACACCAATATATGAGTGATGGTAAATGTATAACTCTATCAAATAAAATGATTAATTTCAATTCCCACAGCCAAGACTTTAATTATCCTTTATTGTATATTAAAAATTATACACTGTGATTTATAGAACAAATTTATTTCCAAAAGTTCAATTTCTTTCAAGCAAATTCAGAAACCTTTCATCCCCTATTACAAAAGAATTTTATTTATAAGATATATATATATATATATATATATATATATATATATATATATTGCGACCAATATTCACTGTTTCGTAAAGTAATTGTACAGTGAATACTATTATGATTATCTATAGATAAAAAATATATCATTCAGAAATATGTCCAATTTTGATTATGATATAAACCAAATAGACTACTGAATTACTGTAATATAATAATAATGATAATATATTAATATGAATAAATAAATTGATTAAACAAGATATGAAAATATATTCAGTGGATACTTTGCAAAGACGTCGGCATTGAAGTGTATGGTAACTTACTATATGCACAAAGTTTAATTACATAATAGTCTATAATCATCATAAGCATATGCTTGTATATACAAGTTAAATATAGTAATGGATTTAACAAGACCCAATTTGTGAATAAACACCCTTAATATTTGCTAAGTGGTTTAGAAAGCAGGTTTGAGGTGAAAAGAACAATACAAAAGTGTTGGGTCAAAAAGCGTATTAGATATTCATTGCATTAAATTATAAAACCAAACTAAAAATTTCTTCATAATACTCGACAGAGGTATGTTGAAGTTTAGTCCGATTAGTTGAAAGCACTATCAAGATTGTTATATATCGTTATTAATTTATTTTTAAAAATTACTTAATATTTATAAAATATACTTGTTATGTACATAAAAAATGATCATTTTGGAAAATATTTTCTATTATGCTTGACAAGATGTCATATTATTAAATTTAAAGGAAATCGTCTACATTCAATTCCAGCAGCCACCTTGTGCCCCGATAAAGTCCAAACTGAGGAGCTAGTTGCTAGTAATGTGAGTGATAAATATTTCAGTTTATTTTGATAATTTAAAAAATTACCAAGAAGATAAAAATAATGAATATTATAATTAATAACAAAACTTACAATATAAAATATTGCAATATGCCTTATAATGTAGATTACACTTTTCGGACTGCTCAAAACTGTTCAAAATTCTATAAATCGCATGAAAATAAGAAAGAATTGTGTAATATTTAAAAAAATTATATTCGTCAGAATTTTATTATAATGAAATATGTTTTTGTGTGTAGGATTACCAGAAAACTTCATTGGCATAATTCTGCTATTTTTTTATTTACTGTTAATTTTATTAGTCATACATGCTCAAACTTCAATTGCTAGAAAATACTGAAGTTGAATAATTATATATATTTGTACAGTAAAATAATAATGTTGAATATAAAATTTATATATATGGTGAAATGCACGGCAATGTGTCAAATTAAAAATTGTAATTAGATTAGACAGGATCGGAAATTGTTTTAGTATTGATTTGGAACAATCAATTTACATGCAAACTCATTCAAGATGATATCAAAAATATTTCAAAATGTCTGGAGTTAAAATAAAGATTTTCTAAACTTCCACAACTTTTAATTTGATGCTTTGCCATGGTGAACAATTTATCGTGCATATCTCAACATCAAAAATAAATGAATAAAATAAATAGATGCTTAAAAATTTATTTTATATGTATTATATATATTTGTAAAATGTAAAGAATGATGCGTCAAAAGTATTAAATACAATTAAAAATGATTTTTCTATTATTATTATTATATGTGCTAAATTGTAGTTTGTTAAAGAATTTTGTAGAAAATAAAATTAATAACTACTAAGTCAAAAATAAGTCAATTTTAGTTTAAATAAAATTTGGAATGGAAACAAATTTGTTTTAGCAATTTTCTTAATTTTTCAATTTCATTTCATTCAACACTTTATAGGCCAAATTTTTATTTTAAATTCAAAATAATTCGAATAAAAAAATAGTAATATCTAAGCTTAAATATGCCAACAAAAAACAACAAAATCTGTTTAAACATTTTTTTAAATATTAATAAATTATGTAACTTTTAAGTCACAGCGGCGTATAATTTTTGCACTTCTCAGTATGAAAATGTTATTTCAGTCTAACACCTAGCAGAACTCATTAATGTTGATATTGGTTATATAGACAATGTTATAAAATTAAGATTTAGGCGTCATATCATAAAAAAACATAATTATTTAGAAAAAAAGTCCTAAAATTTTAAAATGTGATCAGAAAGGATATGATTAAATGATAAATATGATTATACATTGAAAATTTACTAAAAATATGCAATAATAATATGCCAAACTGCAATGTCTGATTACAACTGTATTAGTACAAAAATTAATCATTTTGTGTGCACAAATAATTTACATATTGTACATTATGATATTCTAAAATATATAGTAATATAGCGTTAAAACATTATGTAAGAGAGTAAGTACTTCAGGGTAATAGATTCATGTACCACCTGCAAAATCTAATATAGTTAATACATACAAGTTTTCAATTCAAGTTTACAAACACATAAAAAATAAAGAAAGTTTTTATGAGAATCAATTATACACACTAATAATCAAATTATATACAAAGGAATCACTTAAATTTCATTACATTTGATTTATACTACTACATAATTTCACATGTGGTACTATGAAAACATATAAATAAAAGCACGTAAAAATATTTTCATGTATTTGTATAGTGTAAGTTTTTGAGAATATAGAGAAGCGTGTTTCTGGAAAGCGGAAACGTAAGAAAATCTTCTTTTTCTCTTTCAAAAACTACAACGTCTATTGCATCCGTTTGAAAAAAGCGTTTCCTTTTCAAGAATATATACTTTTGATACAAGTTTTGAAGCTCACATATAAGGTAGATCCCCACTTGTAAATGATGGAAATATAAAATATTATATATATGAAAATATAAAACTTATAAGTATAATCACACATATCATTGATACTTACAAGGAGAGAATTAGATTTACTTTTCTAGAATTTTGTTGTAACTTAGTATGGTGATAATACAATAATACAAAGTTAATATATAATATAAATTCCGTATAATATTATAGTTTTGTGAGAAGTAGTTTATTAAATAAAACTTAAGTTAAATTGAGGATAGGTTTCACATTAATATGTCTGTTTCTATGTAGCTCAGGTAAGATAAAGCATATTTTCCAAAACTTTATTATTTTTTTATATTTATATCACATCTTGTAGGCATATAATATTTTGAAAGGTTTGTTTTGTCTATCAACTCCATTAGCAATCAAAATCTCAGAAATGAACTTGAGGTTCTCGTCGTTTGTTTAAAAAGCACTTAGAGTTGGGCGGGGCGTCCCCACTTATTCAATTTGAATTTAAGGAATTATATTGTGATAACTGAATTATAATTGGTTGCTTACATAAAATAATTACAACAAATAATAAATATCAAACAAACAACTAACTGACTATCTCCAGTAAATCTACCAAGCTAATTTACATTTGAACGATAAGTGTTTTTCAAAAAATTGACACTTAATTCTTTTTACTCATACGCGGAGCAAAGTAATAGATACATTATTCAACCAATGCAAAATATAAATTCCATGGGTACATTTTTTACAAAGATAACACTGTACATCGCTTTGATCTGGTATTTTGTCAGAAATATTTATCAGCAAAGTTAGAATAATTATTTAATTTATTTCATAAAATTTCTTTTTTACCTAAATTTTAATTTGTTATTTTTCATTATTTGTACCTTTGAATCGTGTAAGCATTTAGAGGTTAAATAAAATAAACCGTGGCAACTAACTTAAAATTAACAATACACCTTATAAACAAATAAGTAGTGTATGCTTATGCTCTCAACCAAAAAAAACTAGCAATAAATGAAAATATTTTGTTTTGGACTCTTATTTGCCGTTTATTTCTTAGTAGCAACGTCGTGCAAATCAAGGTGATGTCTGGTTGTGCATCTTTTTCCCTCTACCTAAATATAGTTGTTAAAAAATACTTAAGGTGTTTTTGAATTATTAGTGGCGGACCTTTTTACCCGCGCTCTACCTTGCATAAAAGTAAACCGTACAAATGTTAAAAACAGATGTATTATTATTTAATGTGTTAGCTCTCAATTGTTCTTGCCGCATATTATAAAACTCATCTATATGGCTGCTCCCCAACTCTACCTGAGTCATACAGACCTATCAGCCTTCTCCCTTCACTCTCCAAAATATTTGAAAAACTTATCCACAGCAAAATTAAAAACCTAATGGTGTCTTCCTCTATCCTTCTCACCCATCAATTCGGCTTCTTGTGGGCACTCCACTATTGAGCAAATACATAGAGTGGTTACCTATATAACTAATTCCTTCGAAAATAAACTCTATTGCTCTGCCGCTTTTCTTGATGGCAGCCAGGTCTTCGACAAGGTCTGGCAGTGGACTTCTTTATAAAATTAAAACCGTACTCCCTACTCAATACTTCCTTCTTCTTGTATCATACCTACTAAACAGATCCTTTTTCATTAGCATAGGTGATCAAAATTCTTCAACTCGGCCTATCCGCTCCGGTGTTCCGCGGGTGATACGGCAATTCTAGCTGCCCACTAAGACCCCTCTCTAGCTTCACACCTCCTTCAAACAAAGCTGGATACACTGCAAGACTGCCTGACTTAGCATCTGGAGATTCAAGGTAAACAGCCAAAAATCATGCCCACCAGTGTCTCTCTTCCATAATTTGCTATCCAACAAGGATAATATTAAATACCTGGGACTTCACCTGGATGGAAAACTCACGTGGAAAACACACATTTGCCAAAAGCGTAAACAACTCGAAGAAAAGCGAAGGCAACTATATTGGTTGCTGGATCGTAAATCTAAAGTGTGGATGTCAAATAAAGTTTTTATATACAAATCAATACTTAAACCCATTTGGATCTATGGCATTCAGTTCTGGGGACGGCCAGCCACTCAAATGTAGAGATCTTACAGAGGTTCCAAAATAAAATGCTTAGGCAAATTGCCAACGCACCTAAATACACCCCCAACTGGTTACTCCATGATGAACTGGGTGTCTTTTTTATTAGAGACAAGATTCCTAGATTTTGTCTAAAGTATCGTAACAGGCTCACCTTTCACCCAAATATTCTTGCAAGAAAGCTGCTAGAACCAATCCAGTTCAGTTGACTGAAAAAGAACTACCCCACCAACTTGTTTTAGGTTTATTAATAAGCACGAATTTCTATTTTTCATTCTGTCTTTCTTTTTGACAATTCATATTTCATACTGTAAAGAACTGCATCACCGGATGCAGATTTTAGCGTTTTCTTTCTTTGTTCAATTCTAAGCCATGCAATTGATTTTATATCTTTTGTAGATAGATGATCAAATAAAATTATAATAAAAAAAAATCTATATGACTGATTCTACACTAAGGTCAACGTGCAGCAACTATTTTGGAAGTGAAATTATATAGTTAAGCTCTCTAATAGCGAGATTTAATTTGAAAATATGCAGACCTAAGGCTGACATTACAATTTCTCATTAATTTTGACAATAAATTTCAGGTGACTGCTGAACATAGAGACATGCTTTTGACATAATTGTATAGCTATATATTGCATTGAATGGCAAACATTTATTACTTATGAATTTGCTTTCTGCCGAGGATACGAAAATTGTTTTATAAGCGAAGCAATAGTGAGCGACTTGAAAATAATACAGTACTAGTTTATATTTCAGAAAATAAACATTTTAGTAGCTAATCTATCCTTCAAAAATTGACGTTTATATACACTGTTAAAGCTAATAACATTATTTAGGTTTCACACTATAGGAAGAAATTTTAGGAACTTTAGTAAATATAAAACAATGAAATACTTCATCGAATATTTCAAATGACGTAAAAAAATACACTATAATGATATAAAATTAAAATATAATGCTATCAGAGAAAATAATTATATCAGAATCGGAGAGGCTTACAGGATGATAAATTTGCTAAGACCTCATTTGAATGACAACAGCCCGCTGAAGGACACTATACGTGGAGAACAAGCGGACACTATACGTGACGTTAATAAGACCGATACTCGAACAAATTAAGAAGCTCACTGAAATTTTTTTACCAGAAATGTAGGGATTACCCCAATAGTAACATCCAGGCCCTAGGTCAATATACACCAGTAATAAATTGGTATGGTAAACACGCTATGCCAAACTATTGCCTGATCGATCCTTAGCACCAATCATATGCATACTCCTTTTGCAATCAATGAAATGTGGTCTTTTTTGGATAATTTTGTTCCCTTTTTATCAATAAAATTAAAATTGTGCTCAAATATTATTTATTCTGATACCTGATATAAAATGTATAACGATAAAATTATATAATCATAGTTGGAGTGTAACGCCATTGGGTTACAAACTAACATATTATATAGTGTAGTAGTAGAAATATATTTTTTGAAAATTGAAAAATAAATTGAATAAGATAATTTGAACATTCGTTTTATATTTGAGAAGTAGAAATATTATAATTTAAACTTTAAAAAAGCATTGTGGCACTTTGCACTTTGTGGATTAAATATAATTGAAAGTGTAATATGGTGTGCGTAGCATTAAAATTAAATCATGGACTTTATTTTACAGTTCAGTTTTAGGTGATATCATAGTATTAAATAAATAATATAATATGGTAAATGTATATAATGTTATTATATATGCTGTATAGCACAATTTTGAACTGTGTCATTAGAAAGTTTTTTTTGATATATTGCATAAAATGATGAATGTTACATTCGGAAAAAACATACTGAAAGGTGTAAGTAATTCAAATATTGTATACAAAATTCGTTTAGTTGGAGAAACATATGTAGTATTTAAAATTTATATAAAATATTTATTACTATGATAAATTTTCAAACAAAATTTGCAAAACTTCAAACTTATTTAATAGCGGTATACGTGTTAGTTATCCCGATTGAATCAATTAAAAGAGTTATATATTTAAATAAAATATTTCGTGCGAATAAAAATTAATATATTTCTTTCATCAGTACAGGTTTTCAAAAAATGTAGTTATGAACCAAGAATCGGCTCTTATTGGGTTCATTTGCAGCATAATCTATGAATATTTTACCGTTGATCTCTTAATTGTATTTATTTGATGCAATTAAAACATCATCAATATTAAAAAAATAAATACAGGAGATTTTAAATTAAAACTTATGTGGACGATTAAATAAAATATGAAATTACATACAAATATAGTATTTAGGTCACTTATTACATTTACATACAGAAAGTAGGATTTTACTTCAAAACCATATTAATACGGATGTCAGTAAAAAACATTGAACATTTTCCTACAAGGTTTAATTGATTTTTAACCAAAACAAATGTGTGCCATAATCAGTTTCCTTTCGTATTAAAAGACAATTTTATAATAAGAAAATAACAGGTAGGATACAAGTGCAACAGGGGGAAATCCCGTAACGCCGGACGGCAGCTAAAACCAGACACTCTATTTAACACGGATTATTTAAGCGAGTATAAATCATTTTATATCAAAATAAAAGTGAAAGGGGCGCGGGGGCACACAGGTGCAGGATCACGCACCAAGACTCACCTGTGACACACACGGCCACGGCGGGAGCAACCCTTTGTTGTTTTAGGCGCAAAAACACGGCGTCATCTAAATATCAATGGAAGTAATTCTAGTGTATTTATGCATTTATATTTCAGTGCCATTCAAAAATGCAAGTAGTACTTGATTGTTATCCGTAAAATGGTAGAATATTATTAGATATTTTTAACAATTTTAGTAAACACAACGGAACTAAACATATTGATATTTCTTGTGAGAATTGACGTAATTTATTCTAATTATTTAATTTTGTTCTGTATGAGTGTTAACGGTCAATGCATACCCCACTTTTCGTATCTTCTAGTCAAAGAATGAAAATCTTATGATGAATGCTCCAGCTGAGAGCAGCCAAAAGGGTAAATAATTAGTGACTTTTTTGCAATATCTAAGAATATTCGTCAAATATAAATGTGCAGACATTTCAGAGTCTGGAGATGGCTACATATGTGTTCAATGCTGATTATTTTGAAATGTCCGGTACTAGGTGCCACTTTGTAAAATCATATTTTTTGTTACCAAAGCTTGATTGATAGTATTAATTATTGTTTAGCAAAGATTGCGTTTTTATTAATTTAGTTTGATTTCTAACTTTGTTAACTAACATTAGTCATAATTTAATAAACATTTCATAAAATATTTTCTGATTATCATCAAATATTTTTTGATTTATTTATAAATAACCTTAGTTGTTCGGAACTCGGGGACTTCCCCCTAATACTTAAAGTAAATAATACTGTAATGATGAAAATATTTAAAATGAATTCTTAACAAAGATAATCATGAAAAATGTCAAAGAAATTCTTGACAATTTTTTTTTTTATTTCCATCTGGTGCAAGTGCAATAAAGATTGTTTATATGTATAATTCAATATATATGTATATATTTAGAATGTATTTATTAATATAACATTTGTTAATTGGTTTCAAATAGATCAGTGCAAAAATTCTTACTATACATGTTTTTACGGCATGTTACACCACATTACGGAATAGTAAACCACATTACAGAATAATAAACAAAAATTTTTTAAAGTTATTTTAACCTTCCTGTGTTCTCCTATTTTAAGGCATGTTATATAAGCAATATGCGCACATTCATATTTTTTCTCGTAAATAATATGAAATAAGAATTATGCTTTCAAGGAGCATGAAAAATTACACCCACATTGGAAAAGCATATGCGAGCGAGTCGTATAAAATAGAACATGATATTTAGGATTCATATCATCTGTGCAATGTCAAAGGCGGAAAACATCTCTCGTAAAACATTTATAAGGTAATCAGTACAGGTTAGAAGCAGATATATTTATGGCATATATATGTAACATTCATTTCAACAGAATATTAGTCGTATAAACACTAATTATGGATATAAGTGGTGGATAATTACTTCCAATAAACTTAATAAAAAAAATTAAATACGATAAAATACGATATACGGAGATATTATTCTACTATTATTTTACTATTATTGTTCGTCATAATATATAAAGAACCAACACCTAATATTTTAATATCTTCTATATTAAACGCTTATATATATTCAATGGAAAACGAAAAGGAAATTTACGCATTCAAACTATTTCGGATAATTTAAATTTAAATGATTCTATCAAATGTCTGTTCATGAAAGTAAAACTAGTGGTATAGTATGGCATTGTGATTTCAGGCCGGCAGTGGTATAAACACGAATTATGGATATAAGTGGTGGATCATTACTTTCAATAAACTTAATAAAAAAAATTAAATACGATAAAATACGATATTCGATATATTGTTCTACTATTATTTTACTAGTATTGTTCGTCATAATATATAAAGAACCAACACCTAATATTTTAATATCTTGTATATTAAACGCTTATATTCAATGGAAAACGAAAAGGAAATTTACGCATTCAAACTATTTCAGATAATTTAAATTTAAATGATTCTATCAAATTACTATTCATGAAAGTAACTAATTGTATAGTATGGCATTGTGATTTCAGGCCGGCAGTGGTATAAACACGAATTATGGATATAAGTGGTGGATCATTACTTTCAATAAACTTAATAAAAAAAATTAAATACGATAAAATACGATATACGATATATTATTCTACTATTATTTTACTAGTATTGTTCGTCATAATATATAAAGAACCAACACCTAATATTTTAATATCTTGTATATTAAACGCTTATATATATTCAATGGAAAACGAAAAGGAAATTTACGCATTCAAACCATTTCAGATAATTTAAATTTAAATGACTATCAAATTTCTATTCATGAAAGTAAAACTAATGGTATAGTATGGCATTGTGACTTCAGGCCAATTGCTAGAAATATTTAAAAATATTGTAAATTTTATGATTTTATTTTATAAATATAATGTAATACAAGTGCTCATATTTGAACAAAGACCTTCACACATGTTTATCTACAAGAGCGAAAACGAATAAACAACGTCGACACATACAATATGTATTTTAAATCACTCTAATCAGATGAGCCGTTCTCTAGAACAGCTATTTTTGCTTTTTTTGCTCCGAATGCCCAAAACCGTTGGACTTGCCATCGCTAAAATGCAATCAATTCGAATGTAATGCGAATCGAATGTTAATTATTTAAAGTATTCAAATCGGCTCAATGATTGTGCTCTCGATAATGTGAACGAATAATTTTGTCTTAATATAGACACATACATACTACAGTACATCCATTATTTCTGAAGTATGACACAAAATATTCACAAGGCTTTGAAACATAAAAATATATAAAAACTCTTGTTTTTTATAACTATAACTTATCCAAAGATAAGTTAAAAGAAATGTTAATGTAAAAATATCTTCAAAACACTATACTATATTATATTTGCACATAGTATTGTTTTATTTCTTCTATTAATAAATTACTATAAACTAAAATCTTACTTCCTAAGATTGTGTCAAGAGA
This sequence comes from Ctenocephalides felis, assembly GCF_003426905.1. NCBI lineage: Eukaryota > Metazoa > Arthropoda > Insecta > Siphonaptera > Pulicidae > Ctenocephalides > Ctenocephalides felis. The sequence continues at coordinate 5,682,244 of NW_020539726.1, read as the reverse complement.
GTATAATAAAATAACACTAAAATTTAAAATATTAAAATTAAATTTTATTTAAAAAAATATCATAGATTCAATAGCTGCAATATATTTTGTCTACAGCAAGAACATTTAGTAATTATTATGACTAATAATTTGCAAAATTTTGGTGATTGAAAAAATATCCTTAAATTAATTGTCAGAAGTAACTATTGAAAGTAATATTTTTGACTTTAGGCCTACGACAAATTATAGGAATGTTAATATCCATAATTTAATTTCATATTTTGATATTCTGCAATGCTATTCATTATGTTAGCAAAGTATAGTAATAAATGCATGTAACGATTTTTACTTTTTAACTTCCCAAGAAGACAAAAAATCTGATTCGCTAATTTTATGTTTTTTCGACGTTTCAAGCCATTCTGAATCGAATGAGACCAAATTTGGAAAAAGTATGTGTGTGTGCGTGTATGTGAACAGATTTTTTGCCGTAAATCGACGTTTTCTCGAAAACGATTCGGCCGATTTCAAATATTTAAAAGCCGTTCGATGTATTTCGATGAGGACTATCGTTTATCAATTTTGTGCGACGCCCAACCGTTTTTTCGTAAATAGCAGAAAGGTGAAAATATTTTTGTCCACGATTTAGCCCGCAATTCTAAATCGATCTTGATAATTCAAAAACCGTTCGGAAGATATTGGTTGGGAATCATGCTGATTAGATTTCGGTAAAGATCGGCCGAGCCGTTTTCTTGTAATAAAGTGTTGAGATTTTTTTTTCGGCGATTTTCATGATTTTTTTGGGTGATATTTTTCATGGTCTTCTAGATCATACTAAAATATTACGGCTCTACCAAAAGCCGTTTAATTTTAAAAAATCGGCAAAGTTTGCAAACGTTAGTATCGTTTTTTTGGTATTTGTCAAAATTAGAACTTTCTTCGACGATTGCCGAACTGATTTCAGAAATTTAAAGGCCATTTGATGTATCTCAATGAGGATTATAGTTTGTCAGTTTTGTGCGACAATCGGTCGAGCCGTTTCTTTGTAATTTGGAAAAAAGTGTTAAACATTTCGTCCATATTTCAGCTCATACTTCCGAATCGATTTTAAAAAAATCAAAACTGTTCGAAAGATAATAGTTGGGAATGATACTGATTTAGTTTTAGGTAAAAATCTACCGAGCCCTTTTCTTGTAATGAACTATTGAAAAAAAATTTAAGCCAATTTTTGTGAACCTTATTTTGGCAATATATATCATGGTCTTATAGAACTTACTGAAATATTACGGTCTTACGACAAATAGTTCAATTTTAAAATTTTATCAAAGTTTGAGAAAATGAGTAGTGTTTTTGACGTTTGTTAAAATTAAAATTAGACGATTTACTTAGTATAACAATTGAGTACTTTACTTGGTCTTAATGAACATACTGCAGCATTAAAGTCCTGGCGAATTGGCAAATGCTCTGAAATAATATTGAAATACATAAATATTAGTACTATACTCAAAATCTTATAATTTCTGTTTGTAACAACACTATTTTTAAAAGTAAAAAAGATGACAATAAGAATGATAACAACTGAGATAAATCTAGTAAATATAAATATAAATAAAAGATAAATTAATAATAAAAATTGCATTGAAAAATTTGAGTGCTTTCTTGCTTAAATTTTTATATCGCAAAGTTAATATGGAAATGTTTATTGAAAGTTTGATTTTAATGTTTAAAAAACGATTGAATAAATCATCTATCCAAAATAATATTTTGAGATAGTGATACAATATAAAGCTAAATAAATTTAAGCAATTATTATAAATATTAACTTCCCTTAGGATAAGTTTCAGTAATCGCAAAATAATCTAAAATAAACATTTTTATATATTTTTACGTTTCAAAGATTTCAAAACATTTTAGCGTAGCTTGGAAAAAAATAATGTATTTATATGTGTGTGAATGGATAATTGTAGTATGTATATGCAATATCTACAATTTCTAGAGCATTCGACTCTACAGGGTAAAAGTTCAAAAAATTACAATTGTGTTGACAGATTGTCCAAAATGACAATCTTTTCAAAAAAAATTAATTCTTAAATAAATATCTGTATTTTAAACTCTCACAAAAATTTTGAAATTTTAAAGTTGCCGTAGGATGAATTAAGGTAATCACAAAAAATAAAAAATTAAATTTTTTGCATGTATTTACGATTCAAATGTTTCTGAACATTTTGGCATAACTTAAAAAAATGAAAGTGTGCGTGTGCGTGTGCGTAGTTATGTGTGTATGTATGTGCGGCTACAATTTTTTGCCGAAGTTTTTGACAACAATTGATTCCTATTGATGAAAAGACGTGCTGATTAGTTTTCGTTTCGAACATACGGAACAAAAATGGTAATTCAGTTATTTATTTATTTATTTATTTATTTATTTATTTAAATATATAGCCCACAGATTTCTCCAAGAGGACTCAAAAATACAATTATTTGACATAATGAATAACAATTAAAATATACACAAAATTACAATATATAGTTAGTAACATAAAATGCTAAGATAAAATTTCATATAATGCAGAATGTAACAATAATATTTATAAACAGAAAATAATAAGATATTTGAAAGAAAATAAAAAATTAACTTGTGCAGATGGAGATTATTTGATTAGGTGATGTGTTGTGAATGTCTATTTCATTATTAATTAAGTTAAAGTTAGAGGACATTAGTAAAATTGGCGAATTTAAGAGAGAATTAGATTTAGGGGTGGGATAATTGAAAAATAATTGTGAACGCGAAGATAGCCTTGGAACATTAAAGGATAGTTGATTGAGAATAAGAGGACAGTCTATAGAATTATTGCAAAGCTTAAATAAGAACATAATTGTACAGATAAATCGACGTGAGGCAAGGGAAGGAATACCAAATTCTTTTAGTAAAGTGTTGTGGTCAAAGCCACGTTCAGGGTAAATTTTATATGTTTTATAATAAAGGTATTTCAGAAATTTTCGCTGAACCTTCTCTATCGCATCAGAGTTGTTGATATGATGAGGATACCAAATAATCGAACCGTATTCTAATTTTGAACGTACAATAGAATAGTACATGCAAAGAAGTGCATTGGTAGACTTAAATTGTTTACAATTTCTTAGTATCAAACCTAAAGATTGATGTGCTCTATAACAAATATCAGTAACATGATCTGTGAAAAACAAACCAGAATCAAATAGAACACCTAAATCGGAAATTTTATTACATCTATCAATGCTGGTGTTAGAAATTTTATAATCAAAAAGTATTGGAACGCGCTTATGTGTAAAACTAAGAATCTTGCACTTTGATATATTTAGATGTAATTTGTTATAGATACACCAAGATTGGAAAAGGTCAAGTTGAGACTGTAATAATAAGCAGTCATCAATAGAATTTATTTTGAGATATAGTTTCAGATCATCTGCAACTAATAAATGTGGACAGTTAATAGTATCAGAAATGTCATTAATAAAAATAATAAATAATAGTGGACCAAGAATGGATCCCTCCTGAACTAATATTTTCAATGTTGCTCAAGAATCCATTAAGAAAGACAAACTGCTTGCGATTATGAAGATAACTCTTGAAAAAGTGAATAAGTGAAGAATTAAGACCAATCTTAGATAATTTAGTAAGGAGAATGTTATGATAAATTTTGTCAAAAGCTTTACTGAAATCAGTGTAAATAACATCAACTTGTCCATTGATGTCAAGATTCTCAGCTATATATTGTTTAATACAAATTAAATTTGTTATCGTAGAACGGGCAGGCATGAAACCATGTTGATTAATAGAAATTAAAGTTCTAACAGAAGGAATTAGTTCTCTATAAATAATTTTTTCAAATACCTTAGCAAAGTTTGATAATAATGCTATCGGCCTGTAATTAGTAATGTTTGATGTAACACCTTGTTTAAAAGTTATGAGGCAAGGGAGCGTTCGACTTGAATGATTCAAAAAAATCCTACCAGTAAGTACTCACGGAATGAAATTGATAATATTTTTGGAGTGGCAGGTCCAGCGGTTTGATGATGAAAAATGATCATAAGACATATAAATATCAAATTATCACAAATTCTATAGAGATTTTATTGACAAATACAAACTTTGTTTGCATTTTTTTGGGTACCGTACTAAATCTTATAAATTTAAAGTTCACTTATATAATTCAAACAAATGTATTCAATATTTGTGACAGTATATGGACTAATCTACTTGAATTGATTTCAAAATTCTCATTAAAAAACAAATAAGCTGATTTTTAAAAATTAAACTTTTCAAAAAATTCAAAATTCTCAGACAAATTTGTTTTTCAAAATTAACAGAAAATTAAGATTTTTTTTTTTTTAAATAACGGTATGAAAAGTTCCAGAAATATACCTTAAGGCACAATGCTGTGCACCTCTAGTTAGTTATAAACATTTGCTTCATAAATTACTTCACTATTCGTATCACGAAGGTACCATTACAAGACACTTATTACGAGACGCCTCGCACTACTGACAAGACGACGACCCAAAACCCACTGGTGTGCCCTCATCCACGCACTTCATATGAAATTTGAGCATATGATGAGCCGAATCTGTGTAATTAATTTCGTCTTCTCAATGCACCACCCCTTGGTAACTGGCACGACCTAATTTAACAATGCACTTAGGCTACGCAAAACACAAGATGCGTATTACAAAGATATAATCTTCTTACATGCCCTCACAAGACTAAGTTTGAGGCTAATTGGTACGCATCTCGAATAAATAAAACCCAATTGAAATATCGGAATAAGGATTTTGGTATAAATAAGTATGATTTATAGAAAAGAAAAAAGACGTTGAAAAAACGTTTTTTTTAATCAGAGTTAGATGTTCTGTGTGATTTTGTGTTTACTTGTTACCTGTGCGATTTAAGTAGATATATGACTCACAAATTAGTCTCTTCAGAAAAATATATTTATTATAATTTTATTTAAAATTTTCTAAAAGTCAGAATAGCTTAATCCCAATAATGATATAAATAATCATATAGAACCTCGTTTAAAAAACTTAGTTAGGAGCAAACTTAGCAACAGTTATTGGTAGGTGCGCACTGACGATGCTAATTTTGCATTCATTTTAATTAAATTTGACTTATTCATTTTATTTTTATTATATTTTACTACATAATTTATAGACTGAGTATTAAAAGAGCAAGTGTTAAAAAATTTTTAAAAATGGAAGATCCCACATATTCTGTAGTGACTCAGACTATAGAATGTAGAAAAGAAGTTTCCAAAAAACATTATTCAGCACCACCACTACCAAATCTTGGAGAAATGAACATAAATGGTAAATCACTCGTTAAGATGACAACTACAGATATTTGAATGAATAGCTCTAATAAAAACTAAGTGTGTTATAATATTTTATATAAAACAAAAAAATGTTTCAAAAATATTGCTGTTTAATACAAGGCGTAATAAAAAGTGTGTGGGTGAATGAATTACGTCAAATAGCTCATAGAAAATTGTGTTCAGACTGCTGTTAAAAATAAATGCCTTAAAAAAAATTAAATTACAAAAATTTTGATTGTTTATTATTTTACAAATGCATCATAATTCTGAGGCAAAAGATCATAATTCCACAAATATTATATCCATGTCCACATGAAATATTATCAAAACATAGGTAATGCCAATTTTGTTCCCATTTATTTTAATTACTTGTATTTTAATTAATTTTTTTCATATGGTTATAGTTAAAACATCAAATTATTTAATAATTATGTGTATGTGCATCATTACCAATTTTGGTATAAATATGTATGTAAAATAAAAATTAAAAAATTTTACGTTGAAAAAATGATTTAGTTTCAATCAGATAAAGATGTGTGTGATTTTAGGCTTTCTTTTTAGATATGACATAAAAAGTAATCTCTTTAGAGAATAAATTCAACATAATCTTTTTTTAAAACTTTCAAAAAGCAGAAGATCATAATTTCAATAATATGATATAAATCCTAGATACTTGAAATACTTATTTGAGTACATCACAAATGACACAATTTTTGAAAAGTGTGCTGCTCGTGCGGGTTTTGCGTCCATCTAGATTGCATATATTTTATTAAATTTCAATATAGGTTAATAGTTCAAACATCGTTATATTGCAATAGTCAGAACAGTTTTCAGTATTTAATTAACTTCCCGTAGGGATGGGCCGAAAATCGAAAATGAAAATTTTTGGATTTCTCGACGTTTTGAAGGTTTCTGAACATTTCGGCATACCTCAGAAAAAATGGATGGTGTTTATATGTCCGCATTTTTTTCGTCCACGTTTTTGTGCGCACGGATCAACCGATTTCAATGGTTCAAAAAACATTTGATTCCTTTTGATAGGAAGATGTGCTGTTTAGTTTTTGGCAAAGGCAAGTCTAGCCATTTCGAATGTCCAGAGCTAAATGTACAAAAAATGGCAGTTTTTTAGAGAACTAAGCGTCCGATTCAAATGATTCAAAGAACTTTCTTTTTGTGTCAACAAAATAATTGCTTTTGAAAAAAAAACTTTTTTGTTTTAATTTTTTTTTTCAAAAATATTTTTTTTTTTTTGTATATTGAAAATAATTCAGATTTTTTTAACTTCCCGTAGGGTAATCGCAAAATAGTAATCGCAAAAAAATCGAAAATGAAAATTTTTATATATCTTTACGTTTCAGAGGTTTCTGAACATTTTGGCATACCTTAGAAAAAATGGATGTATGTGTGTGTGTGTGTGTATGTGTGTGTGTGTGTGTGTATGTATGTATGTATGTGTGTGTATGTATGTGCGGATACAAATTTTCGTCGACGATTTCGGGAACACGGGTCAACCGATTTGAATAATTCAAAAAACATTCGATTCGTATTGATAAGGAAACGTGCTGATTAGTTTTTGGCGAAGGCAGGTCTAGCCGTTCCAAAGATACGGGGCAAAAAGTGCCGAAAACGGTAGCTCAGTTTTTGAGAGAACGGAGCGTCCGATTTGAACAATTCAAAAAACATTTCACTTGTATTGACAAGATGAAGAATCGATAAAATTTTCATGAAGGTAGGTCTAGCGGATTCGGAGATATGGAGGAAAAAGTAAAAAAATGAGCCATTTGGCGGTCAAAAATGATCATTAGACATATGCTCATAAAATTATCAGATATTTTATAGAGATTTTAACAATAAGTATACAATTTGTTAACATTCCTATGGGTTCCGTACCAATGCTTATGCTTTAGACAGCGACGCGGCGCTTACGCGCTTTATATTTTGTCCCTATGCAGTTAAAGCAGTACGATTGATTGCTTTGAAAAGAAAGTTCAGATCTTCCACAATATGTCAAAATAAAAAAAAAAATTTTTTCAAAAAAAAAAAAAATTAAAAAAAAATTTTTTTTTTAAAAAATTTTTTTCAAAAAAAAGTAATTTTTTGTCCAATTTATAGTTTCTCAAAAATCTTATTTTTTCAAAGTAATTTTTTTTTTCAAAAATGTTAATCGTTTTTAAAAAAATAATAATTTTTGGTACGGGAAGTTCCAGCAATTTGCCTTAAGGCACGATGCCTTAATTGCCTTAAGACAGAATTCCACTTACAGCTAGTTCAAAAAACATTTCACTTGTATTGACAAGATAAAGAATCAATAAAATTTTCATGAAGGTAGGTAGATATGTAGGAAAAAGTAAAAAAATGAGCCATTTGGCGGTCAAAAATGATCATTAGACATATGCACATCCATTTATCAGATATTTTATAGATATTTTAACAATAAGTATACATTTTGTTAACATTCCTATGGGTTCCGTACCAATGCTTATGCGTTAGACAGCGACGCGGCGCTTACGCGCTTTATATTTTGTCCCTATGCAGTTAAAGCAGTACGATTGCTTTGAAAAGAAAGTTCAGATCTTCCACAACATGTCAAAATGAAGAAAAAAAATTTTTTTCAAAAAAAAAAAAAAATTAAAAAAAAATTATTTTTTTTAAAAATTTTTTTTTTCAAAAGAAGTAATTTTTTGTCCAATTTATAGTTTCTCAAAAATCTTATTTTTTCAAAGTAAATTTTTTTCAAAAATGTTAATCGTTTTTAAAAAAATAATAATTTTTGGTACGGGAAGTTCCAGCAATTTGCCTTAAGGCACGATGCCTTAATTGCCTTAAGACAGAATTCCACTTACAGCTAGTTTAATTCGGACTGAAGTTTTAATATACTTCAAACAAATAATTTCAACTTTCGAATTCAGTTTATATATTTCTTATTAGACAATGTTACAGTATTTATAATAATCTATTTGAAAATATTTAATAATCCTCGAGCATTTTGTTGCGGTACGGAAAGTTCCAGCAATTTGACTTAAGTCACGATGCCATTCACCTCACAATTTAATATTTCTGTGCTTTTACTTTTGTTAACGTCTATTTGAAAATACATTTTTTAAATTAATATCACGCTACCCTCTGTTTTTAAATATTTTATTAACTTCCCGTAGGGTAAGTTATTGTAATGGGCCAAAAATCGGAATTGAAAATTTTTACATTTCTCGACGTTTTGAAGGTTTCTGAACGTTTTGGCATACCTCAGAAAAAATGGATGTGTGTGTGTGTGTGTGTGTGTGTATGTATGGATACAAATTTTCGCCCACGTTTTCGGGCGTACGGATCAACCGATTTGAATGGTTCAAAAAACATTAGATTCCTATTGATAGGGAAAAGAGCTGATTAGTTTTTGGCAAAGGCAGGTCCAACCGTTTCGGAGATACGGAGCAAAGAGTGCAGAAAATATAAATCGAATTTTTGAGAAAACGGAGTATCCGATTTGAATGATCTAAAAAACATTCAATTAGTAATGATTGGGAGAAGTGTTTATCAGTTTTTGGCAAAAGCAGGCCCAGCCATTTTGAAGATACGGAGTTAAATATGTAAAAAATGGCAAGTTTTGAGAGAACTAAGCGTCCGATTTAAATGATTCAAAGAAGTTTCTGCTTGTCTTAACAAAATAATTGATTTTGGAAAAAAAAATTTGTTTATAATATTTCAGATTTTATTTTTAATTCTGACTATAGTTTTAATATACTTTACAAATAATTTCAACTCTGCAATTCAGTTTATATAATTCATATAAATATTAGACAATGTAACAATATTTATAATAATCTATTTGAAAACATTCAGTATTCCACGAGCATTTCGTTACGGTACGGGAAGTTCCAGCAATTTGCCTTAAGGCACGATGCCATAATTGCCTCAAGACAGAATTCCACTTACAGCTAGTTTAGGTTTCATAATTACGCTTGGAAACTATGGTTTTGCTCATAATCAGAGTATAACAAAAATCTATATACTATACATAGTAGTATTCGTGGAGGATTTCCAAATCCTCCAAGTTCCGGGTAATAATACTAGTATTAAAAGAATGAATATGAATAATTATTAATACTACCTAAATCTTTTAACCAATGCAAAATTAAAATCTTAAATTTATACAAAGATTGCCGTATATAACTTTTATCTGGAATTTGTCAGAAATATTACTCAGCAGAGTTGGAATAAAGATTAATTTAATTTGTCCCCTTTAACTTAATTCACTTTTTAATTACTATGTTTAATACCTTTGTCAGAGTAGAGTTCACTTTTGTAAAGGTATAGTTCGTATTTTTACCTTACCCACACGGAAGCTTTTATAAAGGTGACATAAAATAAATTTAACTTTACATATTTTTGAGATATTAGTGGTGGATCTTTTTATCCGCAAATTTCCACCCCGTTCAACACTATGTAAACAGAATTTTCCAGAACTCTACGTCAAATCGAATCGAGGGTAACAGTATTGATTATAACTATCATAGAAATTGGAAAAATATATAGATCATGCAGATTGAAAAGCTCTTAAAGCTTTCATTTAATATAAACTTTGTAATTGTAACTGTAAAGAATATTTCTGGTTAAATTTTGACTCATTATTTTTATAATCACGGCTATTAGTTAAACTGTAAATTCAAAATTTTCATAGTTGAACAAAAAGTTATAAGTAAAGTAAGGAAGATCGCATAGTGGTACAATATTTGTTATTTTCATACTAAAAAACAAGTAAAAAAATTGAAACTCAAACTTAACCCCATATAAATTCTATATAAATCCAAAAATGAGCCCTGTAATCAGATTAGAGTTTTTTCAAATCCAAAAAATTTTCAACTAGTTCTCAACGAACAGTTTTTACTCTTTTACTACTCAGATTTGTCTATTAGTCAATTATGAATGAGACTGATTACGAACTATTGCTCAATGGCATTCTAGTTCTACTGTCAGGTTGAATAAGTGGTTCTGCAGTTCAATGAAACAAAACTTGGTTTGATATGAATATGTTATATTAGGTTGTCAAATATCTCCCTTCCGCTTTTTTGCTCTTGGTTTATAATACAAAAAGGCGGAAAGGAGATATTTGACAACCTTATATATGATATAAATAGGTAGATAGTAAATAAAACCAGAACAAATTTACTTAGAAAGCAAAAACTAATTGCTTTTGGTAGCGAAGAAACAGCAACCATCGAAAACTGTAAAAAAGTACTTGAAACGCTTATAGAAAAATATTAAAAAATGACTTATAGAAATGTTGAACAAGGTGGTAGCGAAGAAAACCGACTATTGCTCGGGTCCGGAGTGAAAGATTATATTTTGATTATGAATATTCCTAAATTGGAACATTTAGATCCTTCTGAAGAAGAATAAAACCTTGAGATAAAGGCAAAACCTTTAAAATTGCTGCATTACCGATCACATAACCATCATCACAAAGTGACTTAGTGCACAACTTTAGAAAGTACTTAAAACGAGATCATAAATAATTATAATAGGAAACGATTCCTAGAAAGTTTGAAAAGGTGGTGTCGTAGAAGTCCGGCTACTGTTTAGGTCCTAACTGAAAGATTATGTTCTGACTATGACTATTCCTAAACTCAAACATCCATAATCTGCTTGAGGATTATGGGAGACAAAAACAAAACATTAAAAGCTTCCGCATTGCAACTACACAAACAGTTACAAATATAACTAACAAATTGCGACCATCACCACAAAGTGATTCCATGTCAAAAATTATATGAAAGTGTAATGTAAAGTGTAATTTGGAGGACGAAAAGAGAAAATGTTTAGAACTGGATCAAAAAAACGTAAAACCAAGTGCAATATCGCTAGATGGACTAAGTGAATATACATGTTCTGAAACTAGTACTTTGGCACATTAAATATCATTAAGATTATTGCATTATACAGAAAGACGCAAGTCTACAAAAACACTTTGTTCTGACACCGATTTCATTCACAGACTTCTACCATTCTTGGTGACAATCCTTCAATCATCTGATAAAAAACATCAACAAATAGCGTAGAGGAATAGTGTAGTGCAAATCAAAAGCTTTATAAATGATTATATTTGCATCTTTATGCAATTCTTATCCAGAGATTCCGACAAAGTTGGGTGTACTTAAGAAGTAACAAGAACTGTAAATTTTGATTTATTTTAAATACTTGTCAGAAGTAATTCAGAACAAAAAAATCTTTATTTTTAAAAGCTTTATGAATTATAATCATATACTACAGCAAAGGCTTTTTTCAAGATTGTAGAGTTCCTCAAATTCTATGTACCCTGCAAAAGTTCTGCATCTTGTTAATGTATATATACTTAAGTATGTATAATATGTTAAAAAAATTCTTCAAATATTATAATTTTTAAATATTCTTAAAATATATAATTCATGTTTTTGCCAATGCGTAAATAATCAACTTAATCAATAAAAAATAAATAAATATATGAGTGCTCAAAAGTATTCCAAATGGATTTATTACATATATTTGAAAACGAACGAAACGTTAACTCGGAGTATTTTTTAAAAGCAAATTTTCACAAGTCAATAATTTTGATAGATGAACCAGTTCCGTAGGACTTTAATGGTTTAGTATATTTATTCAAACCAAGTGCTCTATCGTTATACCAAGTAAATCGTCCTAATTATATTTTAACAAACGTCAAAAAAACTACTCATTTTCTCAAACTTTAATGAATTTTTAAAGTTAAACTACTTATCGCAAAGCCGTAATATTTCAGTAAAGTCTATAAGACCATGGTATATATCGCCAACAAAAGTTTCATAAAAATCGGTTTAATTTTTTTTTCAACAGTTAATTACAAGAAAAGGGCTCGGTATATTTCCACCTAAATCTAATTAGTATCATTCTCAACTAATATATTTCGAACAATTTTAGATTTTTTAAAATCGATTCGGTATGAGCTTTAATGTGAACGAAAAGTTTAATACTTTTTTCCAAATTAAAAAGAAACGGCTCGGCAGATCGTCTCACAAAATTGACACACGATAATCGTCATCGGGATACATTAAATGGTTTTTAAATTTCTGAAATAGGTTCAGGCGTTTTTGAGCAAACGTCGATGAAAAGTCTAATTTTGATAAATGCCAAAACAATGATACTATTTTTTGTAAACTTTGACGAAATTATAAAGCTAAACGAGTTGTCGCAGGGCCGTAATATTTTTGTGTAACCAAGAAGACTATGATATCTACCGTCAAAAAAATAATAATAAAAATCGTCGAAATATTTTTTTCAACACTTTATTACAAAAAAACGGCTCGGCCGATCTTTACCAAAAACTCATCAGCACGATTCCCTACCAATATCTTTTGAACGGTTTTTGAATTTTCAAATTCGATTCAGAGCTGCGGGCTAAAACGTGGACGACTTTTTTTTTACTTTTCTGCTATTTACAAAGAAACGGCTTGGCTGATCGTCGCGCAAAATTGATAAGCGCTAGTCCGCGATATCGAATGGCTTTTAAATTCTTTAAATCGGTCTAGCCGTTTTTGACAAAACGTCTATTTCCGTCAAAAAATTTGTTCACGCACACACACATACTTTTTCCAAAATTGGTCTTATTCGATTCAGAATGGCTTGAAACATCGAGAAAACGGCTCGATGAACATACAATTAGAAAATCGGATTTGAAAACAAACTTCTCTTTCGGGAAGTTAATAATGTTATTTGAAAAAAAATATCTATTTTTACGATATATGGTACCATAAAATTTCAAAAGTTCTTTGAAAGATATTTTAGGACTCTTAAAGTACTTGCTCCTTGTTCATATAATTTCTATGAATAAATAAGATCAGAGGAACACATAATATTAAAAGCAAATGTCTTTTCGGTTGCTGTTTAATTACACGACATGGTCTGGTGAAGTTTTTCATTCCGAGCTGATAAATACATTTGATCCCAAATATGTTTACAATTAGTTTTGGTACGTGCACCCGGAATACTAGTGTCAAGTGATTTTTCATTTTTTTTGTAAAAAGATAGTTTTCATAAAGAGTCTTTGTTGTCAATAATGCTTATCTTGTCTCAACTAAAAGCCTATTTAATGCACTATTAGTAATAACAATGGTATCAATCACTAATTAGTTACAACAATGGTACGCAATTGATTTTGAGCTTTGCCTGCACATGATGCCCTCTAATGCTGGTGCATTCTAACAATAGATCGGTTGTCTATTGTCAATTGAGATTCTACACATGTAGATTCTACATGTATATGCCTCTGTTGATTTTGTCTTCCGATGTCTGTAGGATAAAATCGTACAACTGAATAATTCTGCAAAATACCAAGTTTGCGAGTTAAAATCTAATTTTTCTCAATGTTGAGTTGAAGCGTCGATTATGCTCTAAAAAAGGTATCAAATATGCGAACTATTAGACAAAAAAGGAAATATTAACGATACTTGCCAATATGCGTACTTGCGTACTTGAACACATGAACATTTTTTTAATTTTTTTTTATTTCACCATATAATTTAAATCTGCCCTTAGTAGACATCTAGATCTACTAGATGTCTACTAAGATAATATTTTTAGCTAAATGATATGTAAATGACAATAGTAGAAGTAACCAGTGCTGTTCCTACTTCAAATATGAACACATAAACAATTACAATAAAAATAGTTATTTTTGTTAAAATATAGTCGAAATAATGAAAACTATGTATACTAAAACATAAAAGTACCATCGTTGAACCAAAATGTCTATATAAATTATCTAATACTAAAATTTTTAATTTCTAAAATACCATAATGTTGATTATAAAAATATAATATGTTCAAAAACAGCCTGTCCAAAAAGACATTTTGCCTGGAGCAAAATGAGAACAACTCAAAAAAATGTACTAATTATATAAAAATAGCAATATGTTATCAATACCACAGTATTTAAAATAAAATTTGTTAATTTATTTTTCGCAAATTAAAGGTTACTTTAAAAAGATTATTAAAAAATATTTTGTTTGATAAAATCTCTAAAATAATATTTAATTTTTTTTAAAGCAACTACATCAAAAATCTAAACTATAGTTAGAAAAATTTCACAATCATGACAAACAAATTTTTGTTTTGTTTAAATGAAATCGATTTTTTAACTAGTCTAAGTAAATTAAATTATTCTATAATCTATAAATATATATATATATATATATATGTAGCGGGTTGCCAACACGCATAGCGGCTTGTCAACACGCATCACATGTCTCTGGACAGATTGGCCCATATAGTGACAGCACTGAGAAAAACAAAAGGAAATTCAAGTGTCAGATCGGACACGGTTTTTGTTTCTCCCTAGTCGAACTTGCCAAAATGTATAATTTTCAAAACCTTTCTTTTTCTATTATAAATAAGAAAATACCAATCACATTTTATTAACGATAAATATGACAACACATAGTGTCGTGGATATTAATCATACATAAAATAAACCACATCTACTCAACCGCTAACTCACCAGCGAAGGGCCACGTAAGCAATCAACAAACTCAACAAGCCAACACGGCATTCAAAACGGCCACGGCCACGAACAAATAAAATTTATCACACAATCTCAACCAAAAGAAATTTACAAGAAAGTTCAAGATGGCACTCAGAGATGCGAAACAATCTTTTTCATTAGGGCGGAGTGATCTGTAGCGACCTGTCAACACACGTCGCATTTTAACTTGACAGATGTTCATTATTTGAAGCTCATCATAGTGTCAGCTCAAAAACAAAAAGTTCAAGTGTCAGATCAGATCTCGTTTTTGTTTGCTCAATGTTCAAAATGCCAAAATTGTAATTCTTTACTTTTTTCCTTTTTTATTATAAATACTGAAATAACATCTACGTTTTTGTAAATGATCAATATAATCACACATAGTGTTATTACTATTGTCATAATAAACAATATTCGTAGTATAGAGAACACGAGTTTCTTTATATATATATATATACTAGCAAACCCGACGAACTTCGTTTCGCCACCAGATGGTTTCGTGAGTAGCATGAAGAAATTTTTTGTTTGTTGTATATTTGAAAAGGAAAAATTTGATTAGGGAAGAAAACCCGACCTATTTTTATATATATAGAAGATAATCTATTTGCAATTATTTAAAACAATTGCGATTATTGATTATTTTTAATACTCGAATTTTTAATTACGGTGCGTTCCAGCAATTTGCATTAGGGCTATAAACCTTGCGGAGCCCGAGACCTTTCCAACGAATGCAAAATCGTCAAAATCGGTTCGTGCGTTCTGGAGTTATTTCGTCAGGAAGGAAAAGCCGACTTATTTTTATATATATAATATATAGAAGATATATAAATACTAGCTAACCCGGAAAACGTTGTTTTGCCATTAAAAATATGTCTAAATTGATAAAAAATTAATAAAAGTGCCAAAAATCAAATATTTAATAGATTTGGACTCTGATTCTTTGACAAATAGGTCAAAACTTGTTATAATTTTCAAAATTATTCGACATTTCATGCTTCAAAACTCAATTCACTCGCATCATAGTTTTTTTATTATACTTTTGTCATGACATATATGTCAATAAAATTTTCTTTCAAATATTATTTATTTGTTAATAAATTAATAATTATTTTAAGTCATCAATAAATAATTATATAATTGTTAAATTCATAAGTTTGGCTAAATCAACACAGGAATTTTGTGGAAATAAATATTTTTTTACATTAAAATCTGACTTTTGACATTTGCATTTTATTTCAAATTAATTATAACTGTCAAAATATTTTCTTTTCGGTCAAAATTTAATATAATATGATATAATATTTAGATTGTCTAGTTTGTTTTTGTCAGATTCCAATGATACCCTCAGATTGTACTATTCCATTTAATAGGTTACAATTTCCTGTAAGATTAGCATTTGCGATGACAATCAAAATATATCTTAACTGATATATTAATAATAATATTAAATTTTAATTACACAAATTTCTTTACACTCCGATAAATAATTTCAAAACATCATAGTGTTTTGTTTATGTCAAATTTTTTTTAATTAAAGAATAAATTAAATTTTAGTCTAAATCAACGCAGTATCTTTATCTGAATATACAATTTTTTATATAAATATTAGATTTTTTACATCTGCATTTAATTGAAAAATAGTGAATGTCAATTTCATATAACCAATATGCACTAAATTTATAAATGTCAAAATATTTCCTTCTTGTTCCAAAATTAATATAATATGATAATATTTATTTTACAATAATGTTTTGTATCTATAATTTGCTTGGCAATATTGCCTATAACATAACTTGGAATAATTAATTTATTTGCTTCTTATTGAAGTAAGTCGTTAAACATTTTTTTGTGAAATGTCAAAATTTTGTTTATGATTAAATTTAAATTCAATATGCTGCTTTTTTATTGTGATCCCTGATCTATAATGTTTTGATGAACTTTTGATTTCCGAAATAATTTGGTAAGCTAATCAATTAAATCTAAATCGTAAATCTATTTATATAATTCTTTTCATAAATACTGACAAATGACATTCAATTTTTTTTTGTCAACCTTTATTCAAATTTTTAAACATTGATTTCTAATTAGATTTAAAACTATAAACAGTGATTTTGAATATAGCGTTTCATCAAATTTGGATTTAAATGTTGGATATTTCTATATATGTACATGTTTTTGAATTTTATTTTTTGAAATGTCAAATTTTTTTTTTCAAAAATTATATATCGAAATTTCCTTAAATTTTGACATTTGTCATTTTAGTGTTTTGTTTTTTTTGGTAATTTTTTGTCAAAATTTTTAGAAATTTATAAAAATTATATATTTATGTTTCAAATTTACTTTTCAAAATTTTCTATAACCTAAGTTGGATATATATGCACACGATGAGCCAATAAAATTTAAAATCGGTTCAGTATAGTTTGGGCGTCCATCGCGAACCAACATCGTGACACGAGATTTATATATATATATATATATATATATATATATATATATATAGATATCACAACGATAAATTATTTCTGTTATTGTTTTACAAAATAAAAATTGATCAACAAAATTAAAATGAATACGACTTCACTTAATATGAATTTAAATGCGTTGATTGTTTCGTCTCACATGGATTTTCAAAAAGGGCATAGAAATCAAAAAGAGCGATTTTATCTAAAAGGTTCAATACTATTATATTATTTTAAAATTTTTTTATTAAGCAATAATTAATAAAAAAATAAGTTATTGTTAAATTTTTACTAAATGAAGTTTATACAATAGTGGCTATTATGAAACTTTGATAGAATCTCGGCCAGTGTTAAATGAAATTAATTTTTCAGAGAAAGTCTTGATAGACATATTTATAGTTGTAAATATACACACAAACACAAACATAACATAAAATAAATATTTTAGTTTAAATTTTTTTTTATGATTTCTATAGTACAAACTGCAAAAATAATACTGCACACGCTAAATTTAGAATATTAATAAGAAGTAGCACATTTGTGGTATTAAATAAACTACCGTCGAGCATATACAATACTTGTTATAACATTTTTATATGATATCACTGTTTCTTCTGTATATTGTCTACTTTGTGATAAATAAACTCAGAAAAAACAACTATTTACGAGAAATTATTTGATAAATTAGGACAAAATTTAATAGATATGCGACTTTAATAACAAAAATATTTTATGGAGCTCTAGACTTAGCACTCCGAATGGTAAAAAGTTGTCACAAGTAGGGGACACTGGGTACGGTTGCGCCAGAAATGGCATTAGCTAAACAACAACTGACAACATTTACAATTGACAAACAATAATTAGCTAACAGCTGCAGTACACAGTACACATATCGCATAAGATATGGATCAAAAAAAGAAAAAGTGTGTTCGTTCGAACATGTTCACAATAATACATTCAGTCAGTACCTTACAGCAACATGATATCTAGATGTCATTGCTTTAAAAAAGCCAAAAGTAATTTTTACTTTAATAGTGATTACTACTTGTATACAGAAAGTTCATCTAGTTATTTTGCTGTTATTTAAATTAACATTAGTAGTTAATTACGAGCAGTGATTTTTTGGGTAAAAGCTAAACAGATACGAAATAATCCAACTTATCTAACAAAATACGGAAGAGTAAAAAAAAAAAGTTTTGTCATGTTGTTAGTTTATAGCTGGTTTTTTAACTTATATTTAGGCCTTAGTTATGTTACACCTTCAGGACGGTTGTGACACTCACTCTATTCGTATGTGATTTGCTTTCATGAGCATTGAGTACTTTCACGTAAACAAATGTATAAACTAGTGGTGCGCATGGCATCGTGCCTTAAGGCAAGTTGCTGGAACTTTCCGTACCAAAAATAAAAAGACTTTTCGAAGAATGTAAACAAAATTTATACTGATTGTTGAAATCTCTATGCATATGTCTAATGATCATTTTTGACCGCTAAAGGGCATTTTTTTACTTTTTTTACTAAATCTCCGAAACTGCTAGACCTGTCTTCATGAAAATTTGATCAGTTCTTCATCTTGTTAATACAAGCAAAAGGTTTTTTGAATTTTTAAAATCGAAAGCTCCGTTCTCTTAAAAACCGTGTCTAACCGGAACGGCTAGACCTGCCCCCGCCAAAAACTATTTCAGCACGTCTCCTTATCAGTACGAATCGAATATTTTGATCAAACATCCATTTTTTCTGAAGTATGCCAAAATATTCAGAAAACTTTGAAACGTAAAGATATTAGAGTAATTCATTTTTGATTTTTTTGCGATTACTATGACCTGCCCTACGGGAAGTTAAAAGTTACCATTAATTTTTAACGGTAAATTAACAAAATTCGTGCAAAGTAATCAATCCCCTATTATACTTATGGTTGTTTACATGATTGTCAGATGAGAAAAGTGTTGAAAACTTATCTATCAATACTGATAAAACTAAAGTAAAAGTTCGATGGTCTGATATTAATTGTTTTTCCTGCAAATACCTGCAGCCGATTTTCGAATCGAATGAGACCAAATTTGGAAAAAGTATGTGTGTGCGTGAGTATGTGTGCGTGTGTATGTGTGCGTGTGTGTGAACAGATTTTTTGACGTTTTTTGAGGCGTGTTAAAATTAAAATTAGGCGATTTTCTTGGTATAACGATTCTTGGTCTTAATGAACATACTATACCATCACAGTCCAACGGAAACTGGTTCAATTATAAATATTATTGATTTATAAAAATGTCCTTTTAGAAAATACTCCGAATTAACGTGTTCGTTTGTTTTCAATGATGTGTAATAAATCCACTCGAAATACTTTTACCCACTCATATATTAATTTATATTTTATTGATTAAGTCGAATATTTACAAATATCGGAAAGTTCATGTAATTGCCTCAAGGCAAAATACAAATACCCTAGTTAAGGATAGTTCTGACATCAGAAGAAACGGATGGAAATAAACGAATCAACATAGACGATGAACTAATATTAGAGAAGGTTCATAGTTTTCCGTTTCAAAAATCATGGTTACATCTATGATTATTTTGTTTTATTGAAAAAGCAGAAAAAATGAATCAAATTGTAACAAACGATTAGAATTAATTAGAATTATAATTTGTATATGTGGGAATCAAGTGATTAACACTGGAATTGAATAAAACCAAAACGTCACAATATTTATATAGTTTTGAATAAATTTCAATATATATTTATACAGAGTTATACAGTACTAAATAAATTTTTATATACAATATCAATTTCTCGAAAATTCTATCAAATGTCACTATTTAATAATACTATATTATATATTGAAAAAAAATACATTATGAATAATGGAACATAATAGATATTAATTAAATCATTAAGAAGAGAATTTAAAGAATAGAATCATTTTAATGCTGTCATTAAATAGATACGCTACTGTGTGATACACAAATTTTTAATAAATATTATTTTTTCATATATACGCTCAACTTAATGTTTTGGAATAAACAGATTGCAATTAATTATAAATTAGTGTATCACACAGTGGCGTGTCATAACTTGAAGTTCAGCTACGACAGAAACGCAAAACGGCGTCGTCAATTCTTTTAAAATTTAATAAGTTTTTATTACTTTCTTTTGAAAGTTATTTGAAATAAACCCCCATATAAAAATAAAATGATCGAATGCTTAATCAATGGCCTTTGTTTCGCAATTACTAAAACTATGCAATGAATATTTCAATATTTATTTCATAATCTATCAATTGATAGATTATTGACAGCTTAATTGTTTTCTGCTTTCATGCTTCTGTGTTTTGTGACTCATGCAATTTACAGTAGTTTTATTTTTTAATAATGAAAAATAGAACAAGAAAGACTGGATACGGTTGTGCCACTTTTTTTACTTGATAAGCAATAATTTTGTTAATATACCAGTCAGCTGGATGAAAAGTAAATTTAATAGTAATTTAAATATTTGTGTATGTGTGTAAACTGAAATATTGCCGTGAAGTATGATCAATTTGTGATAAAACCAAAGCATGCGACTGTCCACCCCGAGGGACATATTTTTTTAACAAAAAAACATATTTTTTTAACAAAGTTAACCACAATTCTTCGTGATTTTTTTTTCTTGTATTGAATTTTGCATTTTTTTCCTCTTTCGTATTTTGTCTTAGTCAAGTTAGATTTTGTTTATCTGTTTAATCTTCAACCAAAAAGGACAAGAAATGTACGTCACAACCGTCCAGTCCAACGTACAGTTTTGAAAACAAATTATCATTATGACTAAGCAATGCTACAAATTATGCTTATGCTGGGTACTGTCTCTATACATTGATGGAAACTTGTTCGAACAAACATAATTCATCCTTCTTTATTTTGACCCGATCTCAAAATCAGTAGTATTTTCTTGTCATGACGACTGCCACTGCTATCAGTAGTAACAATCGTATACAGTCTTCGCCCTACTAAATAATGATTTTAGAAAATAGTTATAAAAGTATTGGCAATCAATATTGACCCAATTTTATTATGCGCGCAGAGTATTTTTCTATTCTCTAGTGAGCAATATGTAAGATTAACTATGGCGGATCTTCAAAGATCATAATCAATAATATCGACCTAATATAATTAATATTATAAAATATAATATATTTTTCTTACCAACTCCTAACTGTTTATACATGCACATACACTCAGGCCATATTGTGCTGGCGTGCTTATTAACTTTGAGTCAATGCAACAGATCTCAACACTATCGGGCGAAGATTGATATTTTTATCCTTTCCTGTTTTTTTTTTACTATAGTTCCAAAGCTCCCGCTGCTCGGGAATGTATCTTTCCGCAAATTGCGTGTTTCGCACAATCTCGTAGAACGGCTTTATTGTCACAAAGTCTTCGAAATAACCAAATCGCACAAATTATATGACACGTTCCGGCATCCCTATTTCCTATGTCGAGACACAACGTACGGTTATTTAGGGCCGAACGGCACACATTTGTGAGTATAAATAGCGGGGGCAACTCGTAAAAATAGATGCCTCGGTATTAATATAAAATCGATTTGAATCCAACACATATAGATAGACAGGCAGACACCTGTGAATTGTTCGAATCAATGCTAAACGACGTCCTAAAGACTGCTTTTATCACACTCCAGAGCGAACTAGAAGAGGTTGGGATAGATTGACGATGGACTGATCTTATATAATATTATCATTCTATTCATGCTGGTGGCTGCTTTATCTTGATTAAATCATTTTGAGAAACTGAGTCATTTTTGACATCTTTAAATAAAGGTTATTAATTCCCCCTAGGAATGTTTCTAATAAAATTTACAGACCAAAATCCTAAAATTCCTTCAAGTTATATGCAAATTTAGTAAATATAATAATTTTCAGTATTATGAATGTCATAATATTTTGTTTTTTTATGATGCCAAATGACATGCCAAATCCATTAAAAAAAAAGAACGTATATCATATTTTTGTATTTTTTATTACTCTTTTTGAATATTTTTTAATGTTTGAAGATTTTAGTATTTTAAGTCTAATTTCTATTATAAAATTTAATTAAATCGTTTAAATCGTACCAATCTATTATGAATGAGCACATGCGTCTTGTGTTTTTTTGCGCCTTAATAAGCACCATACCCACTGGACAT
This sequence comes from Ctenocephalides felis, assembly GCF_003426905.1. Classification (NCBI taxonomy): domain Eukaryota; kingdom Metazoa; phylum Arthropoda; class Insecta; order Siphonaptera; family Pulicidae; genus Ctenocephalides; species Ctenocephalides felis. The sequence goes on along the minus strand of NW_020539726.1, from coordinate 5,659,756 downwards.
TTATATGGGTTCAATACGACAGAGCATTCGATAGAAAACGAATCAAGATGCTACTCAAACCTAGGATGTGTTAGTTACGGCCCTGAGTGGTATCACAAACTATATCGTCCTGTAAACGAATTTCCACTAGCTAGGCACACGGTCAACACCCAGTTCTTGCTATATAGCCAACTTGAGGGCCCATATGAGGGCCCTAAGGAGAAGCAGCCCTTACTGATCGAAGTGGTGTCGGCAGTTCCTTCTACTGTTAACATTTCTGCCTATGTTACCGGCATGCCAGTCAGAATGATAATACACGATTTTACCAGTAGCGGTTTTACGGGTTGGATTAAGCATTTAGCCCATGCATTAATCGACGTACCAAATTCAGGAAATGTAATATCTGTTAACTGGGAAGAGGGTGCTGAACCACCGTATACTCAAGCCATAGGTAATGCTCGACTTGTAGCATTGGAAATTATACATTTTGTGGAAATGCTACACGATCACTATGGACTTGAATTTCCACATCTGCATATAATAGGCCACGGAGTTGGTGCTCATATAGCTGGTTATGTTGGCAAAGGTTAGTTGGCATATGTTTTCTATAGCTTATAGCGGTACTCAGAAGACCGCGGGTAAAAAGGTTTGTTTCAGATGAATAACCAGCCATCACCTTAAGTCTTACGAAAGTATTATCTTTCGTTATTAGTTTTCTTGGTCGTGAGCACTCTTGTTTAGTTAACGAGAGCTTAATATAATTTAAATTATTTGAAAGATTTATAAAATGTAGTGTTATTTTTGAGTTATATTCGAGCGTTTTTTGTTTAAATAAACAACTCGCATGTGAGTAGAGTAAAAAGGATCATAAAAAATAGTAAATAAAAAAGTAAATTAAGTTAAAAAAACAATTTGATAGGTTAGATAGGTTAAATATATAGTTATTCAACCTTTGCTAATAGAAATTGATTTAAAATTGAAAATAAATTGCTCAAAGTCGAATTGGACTTTTGAGCCTTGCCTTCGCCCTATATTTATATGATAAATACTTCAGATTTTTTTTCAAAATTTCGAAATTTTTTTTGAAGTTAAAAATTTATTGGAATTTAAAAGAACGTTTATTAAAATATTCTGAGAATTTGGAAATTTTTGAAAATATTCGATTTTTTTTTTTAATTTTCGAAATATTCTCAAATTTTTGTAAGAAATCAAATTTTTTTTAAATTTTCGAAATTTATCTTTTTTTGAAAATGAAAAATTCAAAGATTATTATTTTTTTTAACTTTCAAATTTACATAGAATACTTTTAACTTTTAACGTTTACCTTTTGGGGAAAAATTGAAAACTATTATCAGCATATAATTGTATGGGCTCAATTTTCACATACTGTGTATGGGCCAACTTTAATACCTGGCGATAACTATGAAATAAACTAGTGGGGCGCATGGCATCGTGCCTAAAACCAAATTGCTCGTACCGTAATTAATCATTTCAAGAATGAAATTAATCAATAATTGCTTTGAACATTTTCAAATAGATTATATATTATAAATACATACTGTAAACATATAAGTGCTTTTTAAATTGGGTGATGAGCGTATTTTATAAACAACTCATGTGTACGTTTACTAAAGTCCATTTTTTTTAATTAGATTTTTTTGATAATTTAGAAATTTTTTGATAATTTAGGATTTTTTCAAAATTTAGAAATTTTTTTCGAAGTTAAGAATTTTTTGGAATTTAAAAAAACGTTTTTTTTTATTCTGAAATTTTTGTAAAAAAACTTTTTTTTAAATTTTCGAAATTTAGCTTTTTTTGAAAATGAAAAATTCAAAAATTATATATATTTTTTTAATTTTCAAATTAACAAAATTTTCTGTAAATGAATTTTTTGTGCACCATCTACTCAAGCAAAATGTATTTTGAATTAATCTAATCGGATAATCCGTTCCCTCAAAAACTGCATATTTGTTTTTACACCGCTCCATACCTTTTCAAAACATGTTTCTCAGAAATGTGTCATCTGTTTCCTTTTTACCCCATAGGCGGCGTGAAATGGGACAGCCAGGAGGCAAACGATTCAATGTTCGATTTTTAATTTTAAAGAGATTCTACGAAATAATAACTACATTATTCAACCAATGCAACATGTAAATTTTATTGGTATATTTTATTATAGAGATAACACTGTCAATAACTTTGATCTGGTATTTCATCAGAAATAATTATAATTGAAATAACTATTTATTTAATTTATCATAAATTGCATTTTTAACTTGACTTAGTTTTATATTTACTATTTTTATTGCTTGGTAAAGGTTTAATTGGTTCTTTCTACCTCATTCATACATATGTAAGCTCTTATAAAGGTTATATAACTAGCTGTAAGTGGAATTCTGTCTTAAGGTAATTAAGGCATCGTGCCTTAAGGCAAATTGCTGGAAATTCCCGTACCAAAAATTATTATTTTTTCAAAAACGATTGACATTTTAAAAAAAAAATTACTTCGAAAAAATAAGATTTTTGAGAAACTATAAATTAAACAAAAAATTACTTTTTTTTGAAAAAAAATTTTTTTTTCAAAAAAAAATTAAAAAAAAAATTTTTTCAAAAAAAAATTAAAAAATTTTTTTTTTTTAATTTTTTTTGGAAAAAATAATGTTTTCTTTATTTTGGCATATTTGGGAAAATCTGAACTTTTTTTCAACGCAATCGTACTGCTTTAACTGCATAAAGACAAAATATCAAAGAGCGTAAGCGCCGCGTCGCCGTCTAACGAATAAACATTGGTACGGAACCCATAGGAATGCAAACAAAATCTATACTCATTGTTAAAATCTCTATAAAATATCTGATAATTTGATGTGCATATGCATAATGATCATTTTTGACCGCCAAATGGCATTTTTTTTTACTTTTTTCGTTAGATCTCCGAAGCCGCTAGACCTGCCCTCATGAAAATTTGATCAATTCTTCATCTTGTCAATACAAGTCAAATGCTTTTTGAATTATTAAAATCGGACGCTTCGTTCTCTTAAAAACTGAGTTACCGTTTTCGGTACTTTTTGACCCGTATCTTTGGAACGGCTGGACCTGCATTTGCCAAAAACTAATCAGCACGTCTCCTTATCAATACGAATCGAATGCTTTTTGAATTATTCAAATCGGTTGATCCGTGTTCCCGAAATCGTCGACGAAAATTTGTATCCGCACATACATACACACACGTACATACATACACACACTCACACACACACATACATCAATTTTTTCTAAGGTAAAAATTTTCATTTTCGATTTTTTTGCGATTACTATAACTTGCCCTACGGGAAGTTAAAAAACTGTTGAATCTAACTTGAAAATAACGATACATCTTATAAAACAATTAAATAACGTATACCTAAAGGTTATATCAAGGTCTCAACAACAACAGTGCTCACAATAAAAAAATAACAACGAAATAAAATATTTTTGTTCTAGATTTTCAAACATTGCCGTTTATCTCTCGATAGTGACGTCGTAAAAATGAAAGTGACGGGTGGTCATACATCTTTTTCTCTCTTCTTTCAAATATCGTTGCTGAAAAATTCTTGACTTGTTTTTGAGATATTGCTGGTGGACCTTTTCACCCGCGGATATTCAAGTGCCGCACTTCCCTATAGCATCCAAAATCATAAATAGCGCATTTAAAATTGTGTATATATAAAAAATAACAAAAAGTAATATGATTGGCGATTTCAAAATGTATACAATTAAAATTTTAGCTTGATAATAAATTAATGTTTAAGTTCTTGAATATATTTTGCAATATTCAATTACGTGAATTCAATACGTCATTTAGTAATATAATATTAATTTTTACAGCTTTTAAAGAAAAAGGATATAAAGCTATAGGAAAAATCACTGGTCTTGATCCCAACGGACCTTATTTCGAAAGAATGCCCGACAAAGTAAGATTGGATATAGGCGACGCTACTTATGTAGAAGTTATTCATTCAGATGCGGAACTCAATGGCCAAGGTATTATGGAAGCCATCGGCCATGTCGATTTTTATCCGAACAACGGTTATTCCCAACCTGGATGCAACGTGTCTAAAAAATATCCACATATCTTGGAACTGACGAGGGATTCTCTAAAAGAAGGGGAGATATATCCGGGCTGTTCTCACAAACGATCATTTAAATATTATATTGAATCTATAGCAAATTCAAATTGTAATTATATAGGATTTCACTGTAAAAACTACACAATGTTTTTAAGAGGTGGCTGTACGTCTTGTGATATTTACACGTCTCCCTCCTGCGCTGAACTTGGATTAAACACTCCTTTTAACGAATCTTTATTTCATTTACCCTGTTCTACAAAGTACTACTTTAGAACTGGCTCATCGGGAACATATTGCTTGGATTTGTATAAATTTAAAATTAGTTTTTCCTCTAAATCCAGAAACCCTACTCAAATTATGGGGTATTTTGATGTTAATTTAACGAGTGGCGACCTTGCAACCCATATGATTCTGAATGAATTCAGATTTATTACAGAGATTGATTCATGCACAGAAAATTACACGTTTGTTGGATGGTCTCAACCACCTCCGTCTATAGATTACATAAATTCTGCTAGATTTAAATGGAACTATGAAGGAAACTCATTAAGTATGACCAAAAATAGCCCAGTTTATATCAAAAGGGTAACTATTTCACGCATTACAACTGATAAATCAACACTTAATAGATTATGTCCGGAGGAAATACATGGCTATCAACTGAGACCAGGACAAATAGAGCTATTTCATGTGTGCGATAGCGAAGGGAATCAAACTATTCCAACAACAACTTATGTTACTGACACTGAAAGTAATATTGATGATGGTACAACGGATGTTTCAACAGATTTTGAATGAAAGCAAATTCGAATAAAAGAATTAATAATAAGCTACATATTTTATTATTATTTATTTACTTTAGTTACCTATTATTTTAATTATTATAACAGATTTTGAATGAAAGTATATTGGAATAAAATAATAAATAAAAAACTAAATATTTTTTTATTATTTATTTACTTTATTTATTATTTTATTTATCATAACAGATTTTGAATGAAAGCAAATTCGAAACTAGTTGGTATTGGTATTTTGCCTTGAGGCAAGTTACACGAACTTTCCGATATGTATAATTATTCGACTTAAATAAATTAATTTATGAGTGATTAAAAGTATTCTGAGTGAATTCATTACACATAATTTAAAACGAACGAACACGTTAACTCGTAGTATTTTCTAAAAGCAAATTTTCAAAAGTCAATAATTTTTATAATTGAACCAGTTTTGTTAGGACTTTATTGGTTTAGTATGTGCATTAAGACCAAGTACTCTATCGTTATATTAAGTAAATAGTCTAATTTTAATTTTAACAAACGTCAAAAAAACTACTCATTTTCTCAAACTTTGATGAATTTTTAAAATTGAACGATTTGTCGTAAAGCCGCAATATTTCAGTATGATCTATAAGACTATGAAATCTACCGTGAAAAAAAAAATCCTAAAAAATTTAACCTTCTTTACAAGAAAACGGCCCGGCCGATCAAAAACTCATCAGCAAGATTCCGAACCTGTATCTTTCGAACGGTTTTTAAAATTTCAAAATCAATTTAGAATTGTGGGCTAAAACCTAGACGATTTTTTTTTTACTTTTCTGCTATTTACAAATAAACGGCTTAGCTGATCATCGCGGAAAATTGATAAGCGCCTCATCGAGATACATCGTACCGCTTTTATATTTTTGAAATCGATCCAGCCGTTTTTGAGAAAACGTCAATTTACGGCAAATCTGTTCACACATAAATACACACACACATACTTTTTCTAATTTGGTCTTATTCGATTCAAAATGGCTTGAAACGTCGAAAAAATATAAAATTAGGAAATCGAACTATTTGGTAAAAACATAAACTTCTCCTTCGGGAAGCTAATAAACCGAAAAATTTATCCAATGTTATAAATGAAACTGCAAGTCAACACACTATAAAAATGCAAAAATTATTATTGAACATATGAATAGAGCGAATGGGGCAAAGTGAAAAGTTACGCGCCACTGGTATTCATTCATTGGGCGGTCCGATCCGAGTATTCATTTCATTTCTATCGCGCTGCCAGATATTCGGTCGCGACGGATTAGTAGATGCTGCGCGAGTACAATTATTTAATTGAAATAACGAATTGGCGTGACGGGGCCCAAGGATTAATTGAATTTATTGCAATCGCTCCTTTAAAAGGTATATATCTACCACCTACTTATGTGACTACCAACCGAAGGCTGCGCACCCAAGAACTCCGGCAAAAAGTAAATCGGATGAAACCAAGACAAAAGAGGTTTTCGTCGAATGTTTGAGGTCGTTAATGAGCTTCCAGAATGATTAGGGTAAATTGCAGATTTGAGTGTAAAAAGTCAAATTTTAAAAATATAGACCATAAGCGTTTGCCCCTGTAAAAGATAATATACATTTATAATGAAAAGTGAGAATAATTAACAAAACTAAATACTCCCAACGGAAATGTGAAATCTTATTTGCGGTTTATTATATATGAGAATTTTTATTGAAAGCGAAGTTTATGAAGGTTAAAACAAAACCGAAAAATCCCAACGGTGAATTTACTTGCAATTCATGTACGAACGAAATCTAGCAGTTACTGCTTCCGGATTCTATACTCATCTTGTCCAGCTTGATATTAAGCAGTAGTAATTTTTAATATGAAAAGTGCCTTTTGGAGCAATGACATAATTCTCAGAACTTACACCAATACCAGAAATTTGTATATAAACCCCAACAATATATTTCCTTGCAACTCATGTATACGAACGTAATCCAGCAATAACCGGTTCCGGTTTCTATACTCATTTTGCTCAGTATATCAAGCAGTAGTAATTTTCATTAAAAAAATAGCATTTGGGAGCAATATCTTACATAACAAAATTTACACGAATACTATAAATCTGAAAGTAAACCTCAATATATTTGCTTGAAACTTAATATTAAAAATATGTATTATGGATTAATATTTATATTCGAGTGGAAAGGGTAATTAGGAATTAGGAAAAAAACCTAAAATTTTTATATATTATTCGTTCTTGCGGTAGATAGACTGAATACGTCTAAATATAGGTCATATAGAAACCGCTTGTACCGGGTTCGATATCAACCTTGGCCAGCTTTGATATCAAGTAGTATGATATCAGATTATTATTTGAGATTAAAGATCTCAAATAAGACATTAAGTATAAACAGCTATTTCAGTGTGTATCCACTTTAAATCGAAACAAAAAAATTATGTCTAATATAATCTCTATAAAAATAGAAAGGTCAACTACTGGATTGCTTTTCAGTTCTGTACTTCAAACATATAAAAAAATTTTTTTACTTTCCATAACATATTCCTACCATATGTGCAAGAGAATTTAAAAATTAAAACGACTCAGCGTTATTTTATATATAAAAATGGAGCTCTCGATCAAATGATCTGGCAAAACTCGAAAACGGCTAAACCGATTTGGCCAGTCTTAGTCTTGAAAAATTCGTGCCAATCCAGAGATTGTCGAAAAGGTAAAATATTATTTTAAATTTGCGTTAAAACTTTACATTTTTATTTCGAAAATTTTTGGTAAACAGCACTTGATTTAAAATTGCTTCCTACACAATATTATTCATGATGACAGGTGAATCGCCTACTCATATGACAAATGGTTTTGACAAGTTGAAACAGATTATGTTCAGTGTTAGAGTGTTAGATAGTGTTGTTATTCTTTTAATTTTAAAATTTAATTATTATTTGATTTTATATAAAGTTTTTATATAATTCTCAAATGACCATTTGTTTGCTCACTGCCTTTTGTATTCATTTCTGGCACATACTATTTAATTTAAACGCTGTGCTTAAAAATTAAACTTATTGGTTTAATGTGAATAATGTGTTACCAAAATATTTTCTTAATTATTATTATTGCATTTAGGTTATTCAAATTGAGATCCTAAATTTGAAATTCATCGAAGAGGACACCATAGACATTTTTGTCTAATCACTTATTGCGAGTTAAATTAGACAGCAATACGAATAAGAAAATTGGATTATAACACAGATAGTAATTTTGGAAGTCATATTCATAAAAATTTCGATTATGTGTACATACAAATACAAGATCTTCAGAAACAAAATTGTTTGAAAATTGCTTATAAAGATCGCATTATGTCACCTCACATCAACATAAATACAGTTTAATTTCATACGCCCTAGAAAATAACAATAGGAAAACATCAAATATATTCTCACAAAAAATTTCGAATTGTATTTTCTATGTTTTCTCTACATTTCTGGTCATTCTGAATCGTTCGAGACTATATTTTTAAAAAAAGCGTGTATATGATCCAATTTTTGACTTTTTGTCAAAGTTTTCTCAAAAAACGGTTAAATCGATTAAAAAAATTTGAAAGTCATTTGATGTAACTAGATAGCGACTACCGTCTGTGCATCAGTTCGGTAGAACAATTGGCAAAGCCGTTTTTAATCAACAGAAAAGTGCACAAGTTTTTGTACAGGTTTAGCAAAAATTATGCATCGTTTTTAAACGTTCATTAACTGTTTGAAAAATATGGATCATTTCTTTGTATTTAAATGTTACATATTTTTTACGATTTATGAAACTTTTTTGAAGTTATGAGAAAAATCCACAAGAAGCTCGCTTTCGAAGAAGGATTCGAATATTAAGAAGAATTCTATCGGAAAAGGAAATATATTTTCAACTCCAACATGTCAACTTTATATCGAAATATAGACTAAATGGATTTGTATTCTAAATATATCAAGTATTAGTTACTTATATTATAATTATGTTTAATTAGCTTCCCATAGCGGTAAGTTATTGTATTCGTCTACAAATCGTAATTGAAAATTTTGGCATTTCTTTACGTTTGAGAGGTTTCTCAAAATTTTGGCATTCCTTAAAAAAATTAATGTGTGTGTGCATGTCTGGATACAAATTTACGTCGACGATTTCAGGCGTATGGAACAACCAATTTGAATAAATTAAAAAACAATCAATTGACATTGATAAGGAGACGTGCTGATTAGTTTTTGACAGAAGGTGGTCCAGCCGTTACGTAAATACGAAGCAAAATGTGCAGAAATAGAAATCGAGTTTTTGAGAAAATCCGATTATCCGGTTATTATTGTAAATTAGGGCTCATTTATAACTAGAGCAACTAGGCTTGTATTAAAGGTCTCACGTTTAATCCACTTCGAAGAGCCGATGTCAAGACATTCATTTCTACTTGGAAATATTGACAACAATATATTTTGATGTAAAAATAGCCCTCTAAATATGCATTTGAATCAAAAACTAAACTGGTTTGCTCATATGTGAATAAATTGACGAAAGATTAGAAAAACCACTTTTATGAATAATGGGACAGAAATCCAAAATCTCTTTTGGCAACAATCTCCTGTTGCTCAAAGTGCTAATTAAGCTAGTATGGACACATACAAGGTCGAACTGTAAGAATGCTCGAATACTGCAAATTCAGAGACAACAGTCAGTATCTCTAAAATTAATCACCCAAGCGCCCTGGCATCTCCCAAACAAAATTATACATTTTTTAATCACTTTATTCTACAATTTGTTTATGTTACAACATTAAGCAGAAACTGCTAACAACTATTGAAATAATGTTGATTTGAAAGTAGTAGATACATCCAATGGTGTATCTTGCAGAGCCCTTTAACTCTTTCCACTCGCTAATTAAGGAGTTTACACGTATTTTGCCGCTAGAGCGGCTGCATTCGAGTCGAAAGGGATATGATAACAAACATATCAGTAAAGAAATAAAAATTATAGCAAAATAAAAGAAATAAATTCAATTGTACCATATGATATCTTGTGACAACTTTTTTTTCAACATGGTTGGCTTGCCAACCAGGTATACTGTGCTGGCCAATTCATGAAGATACATGTCAATTCTATTTTTATACATAAATATTTAATGTAGATAGATATATTTTCTATTTAATCAGAAGTTATTTATATTTTCAATCATAATAATATGTAGTAATATATCATTTACTCATAAAGTACAGTTTTTGTCAGTTTTCTAAAGCTTTATAAATTTGAAGAAACTAAATTGGATTAAACTACATTGGGTTAAAAACAAACAATCGAATATGATGTATTTGCAATTTTAGTATTTAATAAATCATAAGATTACTAACTGAAGAGCTAGTTCTACATATAATATTATACATTATAACACAATAAAAATTATATAATATTTTTTTAAAGAAGTTTATTAAGGGTTTTTACAATTATAATAATTTTTTAATTCTTTGTGTTGAATATATTATCACTAATAATTGCAATAGCAAATTATCATAGCGAATTAAATGCATTTTTTGAAATATATCATTTTTAAAATTATAGTATTGCAGAAAATAAAAGTCTAATCTGAATTTTGGAGCTCACATGTATGGAATGCAATGGACTGATAAGAAAAAAAATATAATTTAATATTAATATTATAAATCAATTTAAGTATTTAAAATATTATACATATGACTATATTAGCGTCGACTTTTTTTTAGAAAAATATGCAACAGCATAGAAATTGAAATTTTTAATAAGGGTTGTGATTATTGAAGTTTCTACCATAATTTAATAAGGCTTTAGGTTTTAATTTGAATAATTTGAATACATACATAATACATGTATTAAATATTTTGAAGAAATAAGTATTTCATCACTAATAATATTGATAGCAAATAATCACAATAAAATACTGTTCAAATACAAATTTCAAATAAAATACAAATAGTTGGACGCGGCACAGAGTTTTAATTGACTTCCCGAAGGAGAAGTTTATGTTTTCATAAAAAAATCCGACTCGCTAATTTTATGTTTTCTCGACTTTTCAAGCCATTCTGAATCGAATGAGACCAAATTTGGAAAAAGTATGTGTGTGTGTGTGTATGTGTGTGTGTGTGTGTGCGTGTGTATGTGTGTGTGTGTGTGTGAACAGATTTTTTGCCGTAAATCGACGTTTTCTCGAAAACGGCTGGACTGATTTAAAAAATTTAAAAGCCATTCGATGTATCTCGATGAGAACTAGCGTTTCTTATGTTTTGTACAACGATCGGCCAGGCTGTTTCTTTGTAAATCGCAGAAATATGAAAAAAATTTTGTCCACGTTTTAGCCCGCAATTCTGAATCGATTTTGAAAATTCAAAAACTGTTCGATAGATATTGGTTATGAATCGTGCTGATTAGTTTTTGGTAAAGATCGGCCGGGCCGTTTTTTTGTAATAAAGTTTTTAAAAAAAAAATTTCGACGATTTTTATAATTTTTTTTTTTTTGATGGTAGATACCACAGTCTTGTAGGTTCTACTACAAGTCGTTTAATTTTAAAAAATCTTCAAAGTTTGCAGAAATTAGTATTGTTTTTTTGGCATTTGTCAAAATTAAACCTTTAATCGACGTTTTCTTAAAAGCGCCTGAACCGATTTCAGAAATTTAAAAGCCAATTGATGTATCTCAATGAGGACTATCGCTTGTCAGTTTTGTGAGACGATCTGCCAAACCGTTTCTTTGTAATTTGAAAAAAAGTGTTAAACTTTTTGTCCACATTCAAGCTAAAACTACCGAATCGATTTTAAAAAATCAAAAACTTTTCGAAAGATATTAGTTGGGAATAATGCTGATTAGTTTTATGTGAAAATCTACCGAGCCGTTTTCTTGTAATTAATTGTTGAAAAAAAAATTGAAGCCGATTTTTACGGAACTTTTTTTGGCGATATATATCATGGTCTTATAGAACTTAGTAAAATATTACAGCCTTACGACAAGTAGTTTAATTTTAAAAATTCATCAAAGTTTAGTAAAATGTTTCTTAGCATTAAAATTAGACGATTTACTTGGTATAACTGTAGTTTACTTGGTTGTAATGATCATACTAAACCATTGAAGTCCTATGGAAACTGGTTCAATTATAAAAATGATTGATTTTTGAAAATTTGCTATTAGAAAATACTCCTAGTCAAAGTGTTTGTTCGTGTTCATAATGTGTAATAAACCCACTCGGAATACTTCTAATCCCTCATAAATTAAATTATTTTTTTATTGATTAGTTCGATTATTTACACATATCGGGAAGTTCATGTAACTTGCCTCAAGGCTAAATACCAAACCAACTAGTTCTAATCTACTGTAGTTCATTATGACTTTTTTTTACTTCACATAGGGTAGGTTATTGTAATGGGCCGAAAATCGAAATTGAAAATTTTTAAATTTCTCGACATTTTGAGGGTTTCTGAACATTTTGGCATACCTCAGAAAAAAATGATGTGTGTGTGTGTGAGTGTGCATGTATGTATGGGCACAATTTTTCGTCCATGTTTTTGGGCGCACGGATCAACCGATTTGAATGGTTCAAATAACATTCGATTCCTATTGATAGGAAGATGTGCTGACTAGTTTTTGGCAAAAGCAGGTTCAGCCGATTAGGAAATACGGAGCAAAGAGCAGAAAATAGAAATCGAAATTTTGAGATATCGGAGCATCCGATTTGAATTTTTTTTTTTTTTTTTTGTTACAATTTATATTTGTTAATCAAGACTTTAATGTCTTATTTACAAAATTGATATGAGCAAAAAAAATGCAAAAAAACAAAAAATGCAATACATTGAATATAAAATGAAAAAAGTTGAAATAAAAATTAAATTAAAACAGTAATACAAAAATAATAACATAAATGAACGATGACGTGATGATGTATGCCGCGTACTACGTCAGGACGCGTGCAGACATTGGGCTAGGTGTTTGGTAGATCGGAAGGCCATTTCTTGCTCAATCTTCTTATCGGTCTCTGAATCGCTTGAATTGTAGGATTTGTATGCTGGATTAATTTGTTGTTAAAAGATGAACTTCTAACCTTGATCATTTCGTTGACTGTTGAGATTTTCAAATCCTTATGTAAGCAAAAATTCGAAATATACCAAGGCGCATTAGTAAGGATACGCAGAATTTTATTCTGGCACCTTTGAATGATGTTTATGTTAGATTTGCAAGAGCAACCCCAAAGTTCGATTCCATAAGTCCAAATGGGCACTATGATAGTTTTATACAAAAGTACCTTGTTATCGAGAGAGATTTCAGATTTCCTCCCAAAAAGCCAGTAAAAATCTTTTATTTTCAGTTGGATTTGTTTCTTTTTATATTCTCCATGTCAATTTCGAATCAATGTGCATGCCTAAATATTTAACAGAATTGCATAGTGGAATTATTGAATTGTTCATGATGATAGGTGGACTGTTGTGATGCTTTAGAGAAACAATTATGTGCTGAGATTTTTCGATATTGATTTTGATATTCCAATCTAAAAACCATTTTTCGAGACTAGATAAATAATTTTGTAACTGACAAGTTGCTGTTCTAATATCGGAATTGCATGAAATAATTGCTATGTCATCGGCGTAAGTGCATATGGTTAGAAGATCATCTGTGGGCATATCGTTTGTGAAAAAAAGATAAAGTACAGGGCTTAGCACACTGCCCTGTGGTACCCCGCATTCTATATTTCTGATGCTCGAAGTCACATCTTTAATTTTGATTCTAAATTTTCTATTAAGCAAATATGAGCTTAAGATATTGAAGTAGTTTGGAAAAGTTGTTTTGATTTTATATAGGAGTCCTGAGTGCCAAACCTTATCGAAAGCCTGACTGACATCTAAGAATACGGCTACACTGTGTTCCTTTCTATTCATGGCTTCAAGAATACGAGACACCGTTCTGTTGCATTGTTGAATTGTAGAGTGATTTTTTCTGAAGCCAAACTGATGGTGAGGAATCCAACTATCATTCGGATGATCTTCTGACAATCTCTGCAACAAAAGTCTCTCTAAAATTTTCGATAATATCGATAAAAGACTGATAGGACGGTATGAACTAGCAGTGTGATGGTTTTTGTTTGGTTTAGCGATCATAATAATTTCTGCAGTCTTCCACGCTGTGGGCCAATAATTGTATTGAAGTATGGCGTTGAAAATATTTGTTATATATAAGATACCTTTTGTAGGCAATTCTTTTAACATCTTTGGAGTAATTTTATCCATACCTGGCGAAGATCTATTTTTTATCCTTTTTATTTCACATAAGACATCATTTGGTGAAAAATGTCCTAACGGTGTAGAATGTATGGGTTGATTTACGAAATTGTTAATTAAATTATTCTGGGAAATTTTTCGAGCGCTAAAAATGCTACTTAGATGATCAGCAAATGCATCTGCTTTTTCTTCGTTGCTTTTTGCCCAAATGAATCCGTTTTGGTTGGTTATTTTCAGAGGAGGGTTTTGTTGTAGGGGTTTACTTTTGTTTCTGATTGGTTTCCATATGGAATTATCGTACCTATTTAACTGCAATATATACGACCTGAATGTACAATTCTTCCATTCTTTCATTTTTTTCCTCAGCGTGTTATTGAGATGATTAAGCGATGTCTTATCCGTTGGTAGATGAGAATGTTGCCAGGTTCGTCTTGCTCTTCGTTTCTGTGCAATTAGCTTCTTAATCTCTTGCGGAATTATTAGATTATCATTTCTTGGATTAATGTTCGGGGTGATCTGCTTGGTTGTTTCACGTACAATCTCAGAAAAATAATCTATATTATTTTCTATATCAATAACGCTTGTAGGCCTAGATTTTGAAAATAATTTTGAATCAAGTATGGATTTGAATTGAATCCAGTTAGAAAGATTGTTGTGTAGAATATGATTGTTGATAACTGGAGTAGGAAATGTGCTAAACGTCACAAGTATTGGAGAATGATCTGAAGAGAGATCGTAACTAGATTCAATATTGAGATTTGAAAGATCAATACCTTTCACAATAAAAAAATCTAAAAGGTCTGTAACTTTAGTAGGGTCAGAAGGCCAATAAGTTGGACTGCAAGTTGAAATAAAGGAGAGGTTATTTTGCCCTATGGCTGCATGAAGAATCTTTCCTTTGGCTGTAGTCAGTCTAGAACCCCAGGCAATATGTTTACAATTAAAGTCACCACCAATGATAAATTTATTACCTAATTGAGAGAAAAATGAAGAAAACTGAGCACAAGAAATTTTGAATCTTGGTGGACAATAAACAGCAGAAACACAAAAATTATATAAATTTGTTTCAACAGAAATTTGAGTTGCTTGTAGACAATCATCAGAAATATTTGGTAGAACAAAATGCTTTATATTATTTTTGATTAATATAGCCGAACCGCCGCGAGCCCTGCCACTTGGTTGATTTGAATTATAAGTAGTGTAGTTATAAATTTTGAAGTAGTTTTTTTCAGTGAAGTGAGTTTCTGAGATTAATAAGATATCTATTATGTTTAACTTTAAAAAACATTCTACTTCATTTTTGTGAGGTATTAAACCGTTGGCATTCCATTCAGCAATTTTAATTATTTTTGCCATTGCTTTTGTTGTTGACTAACGTGGATAACATATTTATTATTATGGTGTTCTGTTGCAAAAGCTGATTGAAGATATTTTTAAATTCTAAAATAAGTGTTGCTAGAGAATCAGAATCAGGATTTGAAGGTGAATGATTAGAAGCAGAGTAATTGTTTTTTGCAATGTCTGCATAGGATGAATTTTGAATTGTTGGATTTAAGGCCGGAGAAATGTTGTTTATTTTATTATTAGAATTAGAATTATTAGAATTTTTAAAATTTTGGTTATTTGGATTTGGATTTATGACTGATTGATTTACTGGAGTTTTGTTTCTTCGTTCTTTAATTCTTTGGAAGTATGAGCAACCGCGATAATTAGCTGGATGAGCACCGTCGCAAAAATAACAACATGCCGGAGCATTCGGATCTTTGGTACAAGCTATAGTATTATGATTGTCACCGCATTTTAGGCAAGCAAATGGTCTATTGCAGTATTTTTTGGTGTGATTAAAGAGTTGACAGCGAGTGCATTGTATAATGTTGTTGGACTTTCTCGGTGGTTCGACGCGTATTATGCAGTTGAATAATTTATAAATGTTATAAATATTTTTGTTATTTCTATTTGGTTCCAGATCAACAAAAGACATATTAAGAGGTTCTTTTGTTATTCTATGTCTAATATTTAGGATATTACGTACGACATGACCCTGTTTTAATAGTTCTAATTTAATTGCATCTGTGCTTGTTGAAAAGTGTACATTTCTAAGAACAACCCTATAAGCCTTCTCTTCTTTTAATTGATATGTATGATATACGGCATTAGTTTCTTTTAGATGTCTGGATAAAGTTTGAAAATGGTCGACAGAATTACATAGAATTTTAAATGTATTGTTAGCTAAACTTCTCAGGAAATATTGATCGTGCGGAATTATTTCATTTAATTGATTAGACATATCATTAATATCGTCAACTCCGTAAATAAATATTGGAGGGGGCTTACTGACTGGAGCCGGTTTAACTGAGTTGTCATCATTAGCTGTTTCTATTGTTGAAAGGGCCGAAAATCGGTTTTGAATTTTGACATCTATTCCTAATGGTTCAAATGAAGTTTTTCTTTTTTTGAAATTGACTACTTGCCATGAATTAGGAGGTTTCTTGACATCAGAATGTGGTTGAGTGAGGCTTGTAGATGCACTATTACTAGATGATATTACTTCCTGTCTTGAGTCAGAAACTGATGAAGTTGAACGCAGCGAGACCTTTTCCGATGTAAACATATTGGTCCGACCTTCTTCGCGGGGTATCTTGCTGTATTTGCTGGATCCAATAACGGTCTTTCGTAGTTTTGGGATTTCTGATGGTTTACTGTCCGATTCCATATTCGCTTCTATATCTTGATTGAAATGTAAGACATTTTTTTGATTCCACAAACGCACATTAGAGTCTCGATTATGTATGGTTTTTTGTAAGCAATTATTTAATTATCTGTACACTTTTGTAAGCTTTTCATGCAATTTTAATAAACCGTAAAATTCAATCTGACATGCACTTGTTTTTCCATCCGATTTGAATGATCCCAAAAACATTCAATTCGTAATGACGGGGAGAAGGGGTGATTAGTTTTTGGCAAAGGCAGGTCTAGCTGTTTCGGAGATGCAAAGCTAAATGTGCAAAAAATGACAGTCTTTGAGAGAACTAAACGTCCGATTTGAATAATTCTAAATACTTTCTGCTTGTTTTAACAAAATAATTGATTTGTTGAAAAAAAAAATTTGCTTCAAAAATTTTTTTTTAATTTTTTTTTTCAAAAAATTTTTTTTTGTATATCGAAAATGATTGAGATTTTTTTTAATTCTGTTCTAATATACATTAAACAAATAATTTTAACTTTCCAATTTAGTTTATATAATTCTTATAAATATTCGACAATGTTACAATATTTATAATAATCTATTTTAAAACATTTAATATTCCTCGATCATTTCGTTACGGTACGGGAAGGACCAGCAATTTGCCTTAAGGTACGAAGCCATACACCCCACTAGTTAATGATTGTATTGATACCAATTTGATAAGTGTACAATTAGCTATTAATATGGTTTGTATTAATTTATTAATAAAAAGAACTGAATTAACCGACAGATACAGTGCCGAATTTCTTCCTTGTGTCAAAAAGCAACATTTGTCCAGATTTTTAGTATGGATTGTCCGGGGTTTTTGAAAGGGTCTAGATTGATTTTTCGGAATTACATAATAATAAAATTACAACTATTAATCAAATATTTTACAAACCTACAACACGTATGTTTATATGAAACGATACATTATGTATGAGAAAAAGGGTAAAATTACTTTTCACATTAATAATTTCAAAATTTTATTTTGAATTTTACAAAAAACGACAAGGATGGAGAAAACCAACTTTTTGACTGCCTGGCGTATTTTTTTCAAGATAATTATGAAGATATTTTAACAGAATTTTATACAAAATTTTCAAGCAATGAAGCATATATAGTTCCAAAGTAAAAAATAAAAGGAAACATACTCGTATAAACGATAAACAATTTTCCACTACAGTCAGTATTTCTAAAAAAAAAGATTCATTTATATTTAATGTACTCTTAAATAATATTTATCAACTCAAAATCATATTTAGGTTATTACATACCATCACGCCCAATACCGGATCAGCATAACTAAAAATTACCGTCCGGTTTTGACTTTAAAAATATGACCACCTTAATATTATAGATCCTTAACATAACATTTCTATTTATCCAAGAATTGTCCGATGAATTTGAATGCGGCTTGGAAATATTTTCAATAGTTTTGGGTATATAATGCATCACCAACTATATTTTCCAGGCAATGCATTCCCAAAAAAACAGAAGTGTAGAATCATACTATTATTTTTTTACACTAAACACTAAACTATTTTTTCTTTTTTTTTCAATGGACGAGATATAATAATTATATCATAATGATGAATTAAATTAAGATGCGAGTTGGGTACATTTGGAAGATGTTTGCTAAACGTTGATAATGCACAAAATTAGAATATTTTTAAAAAATTCTTATAATCTAATGTTAAGCAGAAGGAAGTTAGGTTGAAGCTTTTTCAACTAGAATGGGATACAATAGCAACGATATTTTTCAGGTTTGACACCATCGGATTATTACTTGTTCCGAAACTCCAAAAAATAGAACACGTATTGATCAGTTGAATTATACTATACGTTTTCTAATATCACGTATAAAAATTACACTAAGTACTAATACTCCTTTCCACAAGAAAAAAACAGATATAATTGTCATTACTAATTTGACTATATCAGAACTTTAAATATTGATTGATTGTAATGATTGGATTAGAATGCAATTAGGATTTATCTAAAAAGATCTTTTTTGAAAGTTGGCAATGTACAAAATTAGAAAAAATTTTAGAACCTAGCTTAGTACCTTAAATTGAGTTACTATAATATTGCTGCAATATATAATAGAAAAAAAGTTAGGTAGAAGCTCTTCGAACTTGCATGGGATACAAAGCAACAGACACCATATTTTTCAGATATGACACCATCAGATTAATATTTATTCCAATGACTCCAAAAAAAATAAAGCGCATCATGATAAATTAAATTATATTACAAAAACGTTTTTGTTTAATTATTATACTAAGAACTAACACTCATTTCCCAAAAAATAGATATAATTATCATTACCAGTTAGACTAAATTTAATCTTTAAATATTGGATTTGGTTAATTTAAACCAGGGAATGCAATACCGGTATACCGGTATACCGAATTACCGGTGAACCGCCCGATTTTTCGGCGGTATTTTTACCGCTATTCACCCCAAAATACCGGTATTTTCGGTATTTTTACATAAGCGCTATTTGATACATAATATATTAAAGTTTAAATTTCTCGGAACAAATTTATCTTTAAATTCCATAATCGCATAAACAGCTATATCTTCAAGTGATTCTATAGGATAAACAAATGTCAAATATTATCTCAACTCGTCATTAAACTGAATATTTATTGCTTTACTAAGGGCTACATATCGTGTTACAACAAATAGAATTGGACTGATAGATACTGGTGTTTGTTTCATCTTATGTAAAAATGTAACAGTTTTTTAAGTGACATTTGCGCCAAAATATTTTATATCACACAGATTACCCCTGCCTAATCTTTTTTTTCTAACTTCATACATAATAATTATGATAATTACTAAATATTTTTGCTTCTTATTACAATTATAAATTATCATTTTTCAAAAACGTTTAGAAGTTTGAAAATACTATAGAAGCATCACATTGTTTTAAATATTAATACTCACCAATTATAGTAACTTATTATTTATCTCAACAAAGTATCCGATCTTAAATTAGTGTTTTTAAAATATTGGAGATTATGCTAAAGTTTATTATAATAATGCAATATGATCTTTTATGAGTTTTTGGTCTTTCTTACTCATAAGTTTGTTTTTGGTGAAAAGTTTCTCAATATACTCGTCGATAGTGTTTTAATGAATTAATTAAATTGCATATAATTTTGTTAAATTATTATTTAAAAAAATAAATTTATTATTTTATTTTATTGTTTTTATTGTTTAAATTGAAAATAGTAGTAGTTGTATATACATTTTTTATATTTGTACTAGTAACTTTCAATTTTGTTTACGTTTGTTTAAAAAAATAAAAATACCGGTAATTTACCGGTATTTCGGTTTTAAAATGAAAAATTATCGAAATACCGGTATTGAGATTTTTCATCGGTATTGCATTCCCTAATTTAAACGATGTTGCTTAATGTTATCATTATAACATTACCCAGAACATATTAGGAAATTTTCTTGAAACTGGCTTAGGATCTAATGCTGAAAAAGTATGTTATTGCGGCAAATGAAAAAATATGTAAAATGGGATTTAATTCTAGTCTTCTATTACTATATAGTATGGATGTCACTTCACTAGACAAAATAAATAACTATTCGGAAGAATTATGTATTACAATTACAAAGTTGTGTCAAAAATATATATGTTTGTGCTAAGTTATATTAAAACTGAATAGTGAATTAACGAAACAAATGCATAAATGGTAATTGACTCATCGTTTTCTAAAACACTTTATTTACACGGTTATCTATTTGATTTTGTATTTGATTGTTTTAATTAATTTTATAATTTCTTATTAAATCCATTGAATTTCGTTTTATTTGTATTTGTATTTTATGTGTATTTTATTTATTTACTCAAAATTATTCAATCCGTTCATCACTTTTGAACGAGTTGGGTTTTTAATTGTTGATCCATATCTATTATGTTCAACTTTTAATTGAAATATGCAATGGGTAGAATAAATAATATAATTTTGACTAAAATAAAATAATTGTTAGGTGAGAGAAGCATTTATTGATTCACATTTATACCTACAATACGATTTATTTATATGTGAAATATAAGAATAATATGTGAAATATAAGAAATAGGTTTGTGAAGAAGAAACAAACCAAATTCGTTACAAATTTTAAACAAGTATAAATCTAAAATTTGTTCTAATTAAAGTCCTATTTATAGTTTGCAGTATCTTCATAACCAATTGAGTACTAAGTTTTGTAGCATACAGGTAGAGCAATAAATATAAATATCTTAATGTGAAATCATTTTATGTGGTCATAAACTAGAATATTATCCTGTGGCATATTATTATACTGTCAAATTAATCACGGTTGCAGTGAAACTATATATTGTAATTATGCATGCTATAATAAACGGAAATTATTTTCCAATCTGTACTTACAATATTAAATAGACCATTACATTATATAAAAACCTGTGCTGAAAATATTGAGTAATTTCAAAATCTTTATCTTTCTCGATTTGTTTGTTTGTCGATAATAGTCTTTTCTCGAGGAAAACTATATAAAGTAATTTTGATTTTAGAGGACCACTGAGAGGTCTGACCCACAGTATGGTCAACATGGCATAAACAAACAGTGTCATTTATAAACTTCTAATGCGCAAAAAAATCCCATATTGGAAGCTAAAATTAACTATTCAAGGATTAAATTAGGAACCCCAAAAGTATTTCCGCAGTTATAAATTGTAAGGTTGGCAACTAAGTTAGTGCGGATTGCTGTTAGAAAATCAAATACATTTTTCATAGAACTAAATAGTTTAATTCTGTAATGCATTTTATTTATTTTGATTTATTTTCGTGACGTTTCAAGCCGCATCATTATACGACCTTTATAAATTTTGTGGTTTTTATTAGCACAAACAAAATCTGGTACAATTTGACACAAGCTCAATGCATTGTTTACCATTCAGTAAGATTTCTGAAGATCAAAACAAAAACAAAATAAGTAAATGAAAAAATATATAGCGGATCTAACAAAATGACCCAACTAGGGCCCAATAATTTTTGCCACTTCGATTTGTCAATTCAGGTCGCCCTTTGTAAATGTGTTGTTTGAACACGTAAATTGGTCAATGTAGTCATCAGAATTGATCGTTCAACTAGGTGGAAAGTATAAAAGTAAACGATTTTTTTGCAATCAACTGGGCGCTCACAGCGTTTTTTTTATCTTCGAGTGACAATCATCAGAACGAAACTTTGCAAACCAGTTTTGACTTCGATGTTTTTTTCGATTAGAAACATCTTTTATGAGCTTAAGATGCCATACTACTTTCGCAGAAATAAAAAAGCTAAGTATGACAAAAATGTTCGATTGGATTTTCCATCTTTTAACAAACGTCAATTCAAAACTACGTAATCGACCAATTTTACTGATTGACAGATAAATAGAGTCTAGTGTTTAATAACAAAAGGTATTTTACACTTGAACTGCGTCAGCGAACCCAAAAATTCAATCGCAACAATCAATGAATAAAAGCCGCACTTACTTAGTTGCCAAACTAATAAATAATTACATACATTTACAAGTTACATCATTTCATATTTTTTCGAAACTTTCAGTGTTTCGTTCCAAGAGGTTAACTGATCATTTATTCAGGAAGGAATAAATGCAATTAGAGTATTAATATGATTATAGATAAAATTTTAATTACATTAATGGATTGAATTATATAAATTTCAAACCATAAAAAATATTACATGAACAAATTTCAACCAAGTAGGCCATCACCATTGTCTTATATATAAAAATGGATCGCAAAATGTGTTGGTAAGCGCATAATTTAATAACGCCTGGACCGATTTGACCAATTATTTTTTTAAAATGTTCGTTGATGTCCAAGGATGGTTCTTACGGCAAGAAAAAAACCAATTTATCGTAAAAACCCTAAAAACAGCCCTTTTCTAACTAATACAAATAATCGCAATCGGCTTCTCGATATTATTTCTTTTGTTTTACTTTGGGCAGGCGACAAAATTGGTATGGTTTTAAAGAATTTGACTTCAAGTCATATAAGATTAAAAAAAATCAATGTCAATGTCCATTTGCCGCCCTTGCCGGTGTT
Organism: Ctenocephalides felis; assembly: GCF_003426905.1. Taxonomy (NCBI): domain Eukaryota; kingdom Metazoa; phylum Arthropoda; class Insecta; order Siphonaptera; family Pulicidae; genus Ctenocephalides; species Ctenocephalides felis. The sequence goes on along the minus strand of NW_020539726.1, from coordinate 5,636,810 downwards.
ATTTTTCTTGCATTTTCTGTTTACTCTACTGAGCGTGCTTTTGTTTTGTTTGTAGTGTTTTGTTATCTACCTATGAATGAAAAGTTATTGCATGTGACACAATATTTTAATAATGTCTCCTATAATACGAGGCAATTTAAGTAGAAGAATACGAAACGCTACGAACCCAGCTAATTCCCGATCTAATCGTACTGCACAAGAACATGACGACCGAAATGAGCATAAAAGTTGCTCAATATCAAATGGGCCGCTATGTTAGTAGTAATGAAGCAATTTGGCGAATATTTTCTTTCCAATTTATGAGAGACACCCTTCTCAAAGGTAAAGGGTGTACTTTACAGCAGTGAACGCAGGTCAAAGAGCTTCTCAGCCACCATCTACTACATTAACAAGTTTTTTTTGAGACATGTCAAAACGATAATTTTGCACAAACACTGCTATATTCTGAAATTCCAAAATAGTATACTTGAAATCAAGAAGATCTATACGACGGAAACAAGGAAAACCAGTACCAGGATACAAAGATGTATATTCCACCGATGCGAATGATCGAATGTATTTAGTACATCCAACCCATAATGAATGTTTCTATTTACGACTGCTATTAGTCAATGTACGTACGTGGTTGGGCCATCATTCCAAATTTACGAAATGTTGTTGGTGAATTGTGTGGATCCTACAGAGAAGCCCGTCAACGTTTACAATTGCTAGAGAATGACGCTCATTGAGATCAAACTCTCAGCGATGATGTAATATCTTCACACGCTCATCAAATACGAACATTGTTTTCTATAATTATATCCACATGCTTTCCATCAAACCCATTTGATTTGTGCATTAAATAAGTACAAAGATTATATGTGTGATAAATACAGAATAAAATCGGAAATCCAAATATGCAAATCAGTAAAGAAATTTACAACGAAGCATTGATTTCAATTGAAGACATGTGCTTGATGATGTCAAACAAAGTAGGCCTGGCCGCGCCCAATCGTCCAATGCATGATGCTTTTAACCAAGAATTGCATCGAGTAAAACTGTATGATCTCAACAATTTGAAAGAATTAATCGAAACAAATCTTCCACTGTTGAATGAACAACAGAGGTATGTATTTGATATTTTTATGAAAGTAACAAATGATGGAACTGGGGGGATTTACTTCTTAGATGCGCCTAGTGGTACAGGAAAAACTTTTTTGATTTTATTAATATTAGCAACAATTCGCTCACAAAACAAAATTGCACTTGCACTCGTTTCATCGGGAATCGCAGCAACTATACTCGAAGGTGGTCGAACAGCCCATTCAGCACTAAAATTGCCAATAAATATGCAAAGCAATAAAACTCGATGCACGATGGCACATAAAAAATCTTTTAATGCCATAGACAGAACCTTCAAATATCAACTGAGCAATCAGAACCGATTTGGTAGATTTTTTGACAGGACGAAGTCTGTCGGGTCAGCTAGTTATATATATATATATATATATATATATATATATATATATATATATATTATTAGATCACAAACTATTATATATATATATATATATATATATATATATATATATATATTTCAAAATATATGATACAACGTTAAATATAAAACATTTAATCAATCAATTTATATTCCATGTCATTTTTCGACCGAATAAATTAAAATAGCCGATGAGTATTCGAGAGATTAATTTTAATGGATATTTCTTACTCCGATATTTAATTGTTTCACAAAATGTACATTTGAAAAGCGAAGGACAAAAATAGTGCTACATATAAAACCGATTTATTTATTTACAGATTTCAAATAAAATGTCATGAAACTTAAAATGTAAGGCTAAATCTATTTATATTTATTAAATACATATGGGGTTATAAACACGTATCTCATAATGTGGTATCACAAAAAAAAATATGTAATAATCCAAATGCATCTGAAAAAATGCTGATTTCATTATTTGTTATATTTAAAATACAAAATAACAACCATTTGCACAAGCTTATAAAAAGTTATAATTAATAAAAGAGGTAATTTTTTTATTAATATATTATTTTATGAACAATAGAGAGATGAGATAGGACATATTTCTGCGAGAGTCATCAGATGCGCACTATTTTGCATTTAAATCGTTTGGTAGGTCTTTAACGATACTAAAAAAATTAATAAAAAGTTTCTTTTGGCTTTTTACCCAATAATGGTGGACTACAATTGTGTTCATACCTTGATGAATTTGTGCAAGATTTCGTGTGCTAAAGGGTGTCAAATTCACAATACTGCTACAATCTGCTTTACCATCAAATATTTATAACGTGTTTCCGTGTACTGTTAAACTGGTAAGGTCAACACTGGGCGGCAGGGAGTATGTAAGGAATCAAGCAAGCTGAAGAATGGTCACAGACACAAATATCATGAAATTTTATAATCAAATTGTTTATATTTTTATACAAATGGATTTTGTATTTTTATATACATAATTATTTCCATATACCAAACTAACATTCAACGCCATTACAACAATAATAACAGTTCTTGGTCGCAGCCCGAAGCCCGAAGTTCTCCATTGTAAGCTCCGGTTTTGATTAGTCAGATATTCATAGCTCGTACTTTCTAGTCGTACATCACATGTTGTTCCCTATGTACAATAAACGAATAATCCCCGCATGAAAATATTATTTATTTAAAGTTGACTCTGAACTATGGTTCTATATATACTATATGTGGCAATGTTCCCTAATAATGAGAACAATCGGGCCGCACATGTGTTTCAGTCGTAACAACTGCGAGACTTCTCGGAAAACTTATCAAACGCGAATATTCGGTCGAACAGTGTTGCACAGTTAATTCTTGACTAAGCAAACTTTTGCTGGACATATATACCAGGAGAAACGAATTGAAATTCTTTAGGATTAGTTCTTGTACTTGAATTAAAAAATATGCCAAAATCATCCACATATTATGGACCTAGGTGATTACCAGCAATAGGCGTTTTTCAATAATTACAATTTGTTTGGCCATGTAAACTTTTCTACATAATATTTTCATAGCTATAGTGCAGTAAACGGAGCGTTTTAGGTCTGAATTTTTTTACTATGCTCCGAATTGAATGAAATTTTGGAATTAGGTTCATCTTACCCTCAAGTTCATGGGTGAAAACAATTCGGGTTGCGCTATTACCCCCCGGGGGGATGACACCCCCTCTCAATTGTGTAATTACATTTTTTCAAAATAATCGATAGAAAGTGGGAAATCGATAGAAGAACTAATTATAAGAATAAAATGTTTTTTATAGTTTTTCAAAAAAACTAATACTTTTCAAGTTACTGGCCACTAAAGATTTTTATATTTTTGGCCTTTTTCTTCGTTTTTTGCAAATATCTTTTAAAATATACTCGTATATTTTAACGAAAATCATGTAATAAACAAAATAATGTCAATAAAAATCTTAATAAATCGGTAATACATAAAGTGTTCTAGGAAATATTAAGCAAGATTTGAAAGAGCAAAGTCGTTTTTTATTTCATTCAAGATTTAATTGTTGTATTTAAAGCCATCTAGTGTCGAGGTTTTACATTTTATGCATTTCGGTGAAATTGCGTTTTATAGTGCTCAACATAAGCTTTAAAATGAGTGCTGTTACAAGTTTTTGGCGTGTAAAATGAGTGAGCTATCATGCAAATAAGAAGCATATACGAAATTTTTTTCTTTTAAATCATGTGGTTTAATGAGCGCCATTTCCACCAGAATTAAAGTAATTCACATTCCATCTAGAATTCACTTCATTATAAACATCTTAATGGATTTTAGAAGATTCACTACTTTAGTACAAACTATTTTCAGAAAACTCACGATTTTATAAAAACTTTTTTCTCCAATTTTTTTAAAAATCGAATTTATTTTCATTATATCTCAAAAAGAATGAAAGATACGTATAAGAGCATATAGATAAAAATCAAAGTGATATTTCTGGCTTATTATTGTTTTTTACTATTTTTCTTTCACACAAAAATTGACAGAGTTATGAATGTTTAAAGACTGCGCGGCCGCGCAAATTAGAAAAAAAAGTTAAAATCGTGAGTTTTCTGAAAATAGTTTGTACTAAAGTAGTGAATCTGATAGAATCCATCCAAACCCAATTTCACCAAAATGCATAAAATGTAAAACCTCGACAATAGATGGCTTTAAATACAACAATTAAATCTTGAACGAAATAAAAAACAAATTTGCTCTTTCAAATCTTGCTTAATATTTTTCCTAGAACACTTTATGTAATACCGATTTATTAAGATTTTTATTGACATTATTTTGTTCATTACATGATTTTCGTTAAAATGTATATTTTAAAAGATATTTGCAAAAAAACAAAGAAAAAGGCCAAAAATATATGAATCTTTAGTGGCCAGTAACTTGAAAAGTATTAGTTTTTTTGAAAAACTATAAGAGACATTTTATTCTTATAATTAGTTCTTTTATCGATTTCCCACGTTATTTTGAAAAAATGTAATTACACAATTGAGAGGGGGTGTTATCCCCCCGGGGGGTGATGGCGCAACCCGAATTGTTTTCACCTTTGAACTTGAGGGTAAGATGAACCTAATTCCAAATTTTCATTCAATTCGAAGCACAGTAAAAAAATTCAGAGGTTACACCCTTTTTTCCTCTCCGTTTACTGTACTACTACTGCCGATGCCTTATGCGGCATTATGAAGGCGTCACATTTGGCAGGCAATATAAAATTGATTTATATTATTAGTATTGATCGATTGCTATTAAATTTGTTTTGTGACTGTTTTTTTTGAAACTGTGAAATTGTTTTTATCATGAAATTCTAATAACGTATTAATAATCACAGCTTTATTTAGAAATATGATAACTGATATACGACAGTCATCATTGATTCATTAATAATTCTACTTTTGCAATATTGAACAAATGGTGAAGTCTACTGATTGTGTTATAATTGTTAATTCTCCAAACAAAATTTTGCTAGATTTATATACCAGAAATAACTAATTGAAATTCTTTAGGCTCAGTTCTCGTACTTGAATTGGAAAATATGCCAAAATCATGCACATATAGAGGAGAGCTCTCCGAAACCGTTAGATCTGCCTTCCCAAAAATTTAATCAGTTCATCTTGTTTTATGAATAATTGCAATCGGAAGCACCGTTCTCTTAATTACTGAATAACCATATTTTCAAAACGGGTGGCATGTTTTAAGGTATGCCAAAATGTTCAGAAGGCTTTGAAACTTAAAGATATATAAAAAATTTTATCTTCCATTTTTTGCGATTACTATAACTTACTCTACGAGAAGGAAATGAAAATTAAACTTTTTTTCATATTTTTGTATCCAGAACATTCTAAAAAAATTCTCTGCCGAATGGCAATGTGGTTGTACGTAACTGTCAATTTAGTAATTTGTCGCATGTTTGAATATAACAAAAATAATAAGATTTTCTTTGCATTTTACAAACGCATACGCATATTTTTAGAAATATAAAAAACATGAGCTAAATTACATACAATGTGTATTCTATATTCCATAGAGAACATCATATTAATAATTTCCTCCGTTGCTTCACAAGACGTTCTCTTATTGTGATAAAATGTTAGACGGCGGCGTTGCGTCGTTTCTGCGCTTCTCGTGTGTAAGCAAGCATGAAAGCACATGTATATACATTCTCTTTGTTGTCTTTCATTAACGTTATTTTTCCTTATATTAATATCATGATGCTTTCACAGACCATGTACACCCAGGGCTTCTGCAATCTCTCGTAGAGAAAAATTCGTCTCGAAATTCAACACACTGTGCAGTAAGATAAAAGAAACATTGGCTGTTGGCAGTCATGATGTAAGAAAAATATTCAATGATAATAATCGGGATTGTTTTGAATGGCTGCGGAGTATCTGGTGACGTGCCGTACGAGCTCTTGCTTTCCATAAGTCAACGGGATGCGCCGTATGAAGACAAAATCATTTCACGACGACGACAGAAAGATCTGATTCAAGTAACAGATGAGACATGTAATAATAACACTGAAGATATTACAAACTAGCTGTAAGTGGAATTCTGTCTTAAGGCAATTAAGGCATCGTGCCTTGAGGCAAATTGCTGCAACTTCCCGTACCAAAAATTATTATTTTTTTAAAAACGATTAACATTTTTGAAAAAATTTTACTTCGAAAAAATAAGATTTTTTAGAAATTTTAAATTGGACAAAAAATTACTTTTTTTGAAAATGAAATTTTTGTTAAAAAAAAAATTTTTAAACAATTTTTTTTATAAAAATTTTTTTTTGGAAAAAATGTTATCTTCATTTTGATATATTTTGGAAGATCTGAACTTTTACTTATACTTATTGTAAAAATCTCAATAAAATATCTGATAATTTGATATGCATATGTCTAATGTCTAATGATTATTGTTGACCGCCAAATGTTATTTTTTTTTAGTTTTTTTTACTAGATCTCCGAAACCGCTAGTCCTATCTTCATGAAAATTTGATCAAATCTTCATCTTGTTAATACAAGTAAAATGTTTTTTGAACTATACAAATCGAATGCTCCGTTCTCTTAAAAACTAAGTTACCGTTTTTGGCCCTTTTTGCCCCATATCTTCGGAACGGCTAGAATGTTTTTTGAATTATTCAAATTGCTTTATCCGTGTTCCCGAAATCGTCGACGAAAATTTGTATCCGAACATACACACATGCACGCACACACACACACATACACACACACATACATCAATTTTCTCCAAGGTATGCCAACATATTCAGAAACCTCTGAAACGTGAAGATATATAAAAATTTTCATTTTCGATTTTTTTGCGATTACTTACCCTATGGAAAGTTAATTATAAATAAATCAATTTATGATCTCCAGAACATTAACAATCGTCATTTCATTTCGAATCAAATTCCAAAAAAAAATAGTTGCCAAATTTACACAAAATTGAAAAAGTGCTCCCGCATAGTCACAGTCTAAACGCATTTGCAAATAATTCTGTGCGACATTTTCACTTATACTGTGCTCAGTTTGGCGGCATTTTCACATTTTTCAATAATTTTCACAAAATTGGAAAAGTGCTCCAGTACACAAACAGTCTAAACGCACTTGCGTAAACATTTCTACCAGAGTGGCGCTTAGACTGTGCTTAGCTTGGGCGATTTTTTGAATTTTTAGTCCAAAATTACAAAAAAATTTTTTTGAAAAAAAATTAGAAACAAAAAATTTTTTTTTCCAAAATCAATTGTTTTGTTGAAAAAAGCAGAAAGTTCTTTGAATCATTTAAATCGGACGCTTAGTTCTCTCAAAAACAGCCATTTTTTTTAAATTTAGCTCTGTAACTCCGAAACCTCTGGGCCTACCTTTGCCAAAAACTAATCAGCACATCTCCCTATCAATAGGAATCGAATGTTTTTTAAACCATTCAAATCGGTTGATCCGTTCTCTCAAAAATTCGCTTTCTATTTTTTACACTCTTTGCTCCGTAACGGCTGGACCTGCCTTTGCCAAAAACTAATCAGCACATCTCCCTTTCAATAGGAATCGAATGTTTTTTAAACCATTCAAATCGGTTGATCCGTGCGCCCGAAAACGTGGACGAAAAAACGCGGACATACAAAACACACACACACACACACACACACACACACACACATCCATTTTTTCTGAGGTATGCCAAAATGTTCAGAAACCTTCAAAACGTCGAGAAATGTAAAAATTTTTGATTTCGATTTTTGGACGATTACTATAACTTACCCTACGGGAAGTTAAAAATATTGTAATTTTTTTTTTGTGCGATTTTTTGTTTTGAATAGTATCTGGTGACGCATGGCATCGTTGTCTTGAGGAAAATTGCTGAAACTTCTCCCGTACTATAATTTCAAATTTTCAAAAAAAAAAAAAAATAACATTTTTAAAAATATTGAAAATATTTGGATCCTTGAAATGAAAACGACTTTCTAACGAAATTTAGTTGACCGCTGGACTAAAAGCAAATTGTAAAAAAGTTAGCGAACAGGTTTATAAGAGAAAAGTTTGATGGACAAAAATCAGATGCATCTCAATGGATGGAAGTATTCGAAAAAGAGTGTACAAGATTTTATAAGCAGAAAGATAAAGAAAAAAATGGGATTACCAGGTTATTTCTAGAAAAAAATGGAATTACCAGGTTATTTCTAGAAAAATCATGCACTGATTGGAATTCTTCCATGATGAACAAGCTGACTCTAGATTCGGAATGGTCTGAATAGAAATCAAATTTTTTGCAAACTTATGCCAATAAGGGTTGGAATATTAGCAAGTATGCTATATTTTTCAAATATCAATCGGGATCTTTATTAAAAGAAAGACTTTCACTAGAAGTAAGGAAAACAATAGATGAAGGAACCTTAATTGATATCATTGCTGCTGGCTTATCAGATTTTATCACAGATAGAATTAATAAAGAAGAGATTTTGCATACAAAAAATTTATTTAATAAACTTGGCAAATTAGAACATTTAGTTTCAAGGAAAAAAAATATTTTTTAGAAAAAAAAAAGAAAGACAGTAAATAAATTAAAGAAAAATGTAGCATTTGTGAAAAATTAAAGAAAGGTGTACGATATCATGCAGAGGATTCCTGCTGGTTCAAAGAACAAATAAATACTGACAAAGATAAAAAGCAAATAAAACTCATTAACAATTCAGAATTCGAATGTGAATTACAATGTGAAAACACAAAAAAAAACTATTAGTGCCGCTGGTTGGGCTGGCTACCATCAGTAATTAATATAAGAGCGGACTGTAAAGTAAATAATTGTTATCTGACGATAACCGTTCCAAATTTGAATCTTGCTGAATAAAAACACTGTGATTGGTATAAATCTTTATTAAATTTTATTAAACTACTACAAATACAGCGGTGATTGAATATGCTTGTTGACTGTTCCGCTGCATTGTCTGATGGTAGCCAGCCCAACCAGCCGACATTGATGAAAGTGCTTGATAAATGTATTGAAGTATTCGGAATTTACGACTCGAGATCTAATGTCTCACTAATAAATTAAAAGTTGTTAAAGATAAATAATAAGGAAACGAGTCATTCCAGCAACACTAATATGAAAACGATTAATGGCGTTAAAAAAGCAATTGGCATAATTACACTGGATGTAGCCATTTTTGATGTAGAAAAAAATTAATGTCTTAGTAATAGACAAAGAACATTTTTCTATTTATTATTAAAACAGTTTCTATGGAGACAAATAAAACAGATATGAATTCTAAGAAGAAAAAATCTGATAATTTAGTAAACTTCAATGAAGACTTTTAAGAAGAAAACTTCCAAATGTGTATAAATCATCTAGGCTATCAAGAACAGGCAGTGATTGATGATTCGATTTTTACAAATAAATATGCGTTTGCAAAGGATAAATATGATATAGAAAAAGTAACTGATTATGAAGTACTGATCTACTTATAGAAAAATATGCAGTAAGAGGCCATATCGTTGCACCATGGAAGACAAGAAATATATTGAAAATCAGATCACATAACTACAATAAGACAATTTATGATAAGAATCGAAGCCATGTGGATTTTAAAGTTAATGATATTGTTTTAGTTAAAAATGGAAATAGATTGAATAGGAGCAACTCGATGAATTGTGACTAGATTCCTACAAGATTTTAGAAAAAAATTCAAACTCAATCTACAATATACACACGAGCTACAAGAAATTAAAATCAAACTTTTTCTCAAAGCTAACGCCAGCCCCGCAGCCCCTGCCTACGCTTGAAGAGTACACGTAAGCAGCTACATTGTATGATCTCTGGGAAGGTAGTTTAAATTTCGCGCGTTATGATTGTCATAGATACAGCTTTTAACAAGTTCTACCATTTTTTTACAAAGAAAAAAAATATGACCTTGAAAGAAGAGTTGAAGGATCTGTTTTCATTTTTTTAAATTTTACTCGTATAATATAAATTGTATATATCTAATGTTTCCTCAAATTCCTTACTTACTACAATCATATTGAATCTTAAATGTTTGATCTAGACATTAGTTTATCTTTGCTTACATGAAAATATGTAATTGTTGAAAAAAATATGCAAGTGTTATTTTATTTGATTGGTGTGTTTTTCCATGATTGGTAAACAAAACTAGATTTTTCACTTTTAGATATTTTTAGATTTTTTTGTTATAATTTATTTTTGTAAATCAAGACTTTAATGTCTTATTTACAAAATTGATATGTGCAAAAAAAGAAAAAATGCTAAAATACAATAAATTGAATATAAAAAAAAGTTAAAATAAAAATGAAATAAAAACAGTAATACAAAAATAATAACATAAATGAACTATATAATATAATACAAAAATAATAACTAAGTCAGGGCGCGTGCTGATATTGGGCTAGGTGTTTGGTAGATCGAAAGGCCATTTCTTGCTTAGTCTTCTTAATGGTCTGTGAATCGCTTGAATAGTAGGATTTGTATGCTGGATTCTATATTAATTTATTGTTGAAAGATGAACTTTTAATCTTGATCGATTCGTTGACTTGAGATTGTTCAAATCCTTATGTAGGCAAAAGTTCGAAATATACCAAGGCTCATTAGTAAGGATACGCAGAATTTTGTTCTGACAACTTTGAATGATGTTTATGTTAGATTTACAAGAGCAACCCCATAGTTCGATTCCATAAGTCGAAATGGGCACTATGATAGTTTTATATAGAAGTACCTTGTTATCGAGAAAGATTTCAGATTTCCTCCCAAAAAGCCAGTAAAAGCTTTTATTTTCAGTTGGATTTGTTTCTTTTTATATCCAACGTGCGTTCTCCACGACAATTTTGAATCAATTTGCATGTCTAAATATTTGACAGAATTGCATAGTGGAATTATTGAATTGTTCATGATGATAGGTGGACTGTTGTGTTTTAGTGAAACAATTATATGCTGAGATTTTTTGATATTGATTTTGATATACTATTCTAAAAACCATTTTTCGAGACTAGACAAATAATTTTGTAACTGACAAGTTGCAGTTGTAATATCGGAATTATAGCATGAAATTATAGCAATATCATCGGCGTAAGTGCATATGGTTAGAATATCATCTGTGGGCATATCGCTTGTAAAAAGGAGATAAAGTACTGGGCTTAGCACACTGCCCTGTGGTACCCCGCATTCTATATTCCTAATGCTCGAAGTTACATTTTTAATTTTGATTCTAAATTTTCTATCAAGCAAATATGAAATTAAGATATTGAAGTAGTTTGGAAAAGTTGTTTTAATTTTTTATAGGAGTCCTGGGTGCCAAACCTTATCAAAAGCCTGGCTGGCATCTACGAATACGGCGACGCTGTGTTCCTTTCTAATTATGGCTTCAAGAATACGAGACACCGTTCTGTTGCATTGTTGAATTGTAGAGTGGTCTTTTCGGAAGCCAAACTGGTGGTGAAGGATTCAACTATCATTGGGAGTTTTGCCATGAGGGTAATATTTTGACGAAAATCATGTAATGAACAAAAGAATGTCAATAAAAATCTTAATAAATCGGTATTACATAAAGTGTTGTTCTTCTATCTATGTCCGAACATTTTGAAAAAATGTAATTACACAATTGAGAAGAAGTGTCACCTCCCCCCCCGGGGGGTGATGGCGCAATCCTAATTGTTTTCACTTTTGAACTTGATTGTAAGATAAACCTAATTCCAAAATGTCATTCATTTCGAAACACAGTAAAAAAAAATCAGACCTAAAACGCTCCGTTTACTGCACTAAAACGCCGCTCCAGCATAGAACGCGACGACTAAGACAACTTACGGAAACTACAGACATTACAAAATAAGACACTACGATTAGTACTTAACAAAAGGAACCCACTGGCTAGACATTACTACTCTACAAAATACATACATACACAGACTGACGTACCGACAATATTCGATCATATAAAAAAGCTCACCGAAAGTTTTGATAAAAAATGTTGGGATCATCCTAATACCCGTATCGCGGGTTTCGGCCAATATACTAGAGAAGTAGAGACGTAGTTTGGTATGGCAATCACGCCATGCCAAACTATATACTGATCGACCCATAGCGGCAAATGATACTTGGCTCGACACAGATTTTCCTTCAGAGCGAATAAATCTTTTATTTTGTTTTTCTTTTTATTTGTAATTAACTATTATTATAAATCTTGCTTTGTGTTTTTTTTTTGGGAGAAAAAGTTTTCTTTTCTCTTTTTTGCCACACAATTTGTCACACATCTCGCTGTATTCACAATCAATATTCACTGTATATATTAAGATCAAATATGATTTATAAAGTATCCAAGGGTAGACAAATATATATTAAAAATAACAATGGAAAATATATGATCAATTATTGTAATAAATACTTTTGTCTGTCTGTAAAAAAATTAATGTTTATAATATTTAAGGATATAAAGAATTATAAATAATTTATGTTAATAATATCAACTTCTGAAAAAATGCATAGAAAAATGAAATATCACAAGTATCATGATAATATTTATTTTATAAATCTAACTAGACATTTATTAATAAGTATGTTTTTTCTTATCTAGAATTGCGTACATTTATCTACAAACCAAAAAATATGATTTCAATAAAGTATAATTAAAATGAAAATGATAGTAGACGTGGCACACATTTGGTGATGAAAGTACAATATTATATAATTAATTACTCAATATTAGATTCAGATCAATGTTGTTATTATTACCAATATCTTAGAGTATATAAAATAAATTATGTTAATATTATCAACGTTCAGCATTTTATAAAATGCAAATTTATAAACATCATTGGTTATCGTCCTCTAAATATTTATTTTAAGAATTTGACTAGACCTTTATTAATAAATATGTACTATCTAGGTACTTGGGTAATTTTCTTCTTTGACTTGCCGAAACAACTATTTTAATAATGTATAATGAAAATAAAATGAATATTAGGTATGGCCTCAAATGTTATATATAATTAATATAATAAATCAGTTTTACATAAAATGTAAATATATGAAAATAAAAATTATAATTGTGTTACGAGTATGCATTCCATCACTGTTATATTATACCATGAATGCAAATTTATATTCCAATTTATTGTAGTTTATTATCAATATATTTCATTAATGAAAATAGAATTAATTTGCATGAACAAATAACAATATCGCCCCATAAAGCATTTTGTTTAAATCGAGATCTATATTTCAAAAGCAAACATTGCCGAAACGCAAATAATAAAATACGACTATTTGTAAAATGAAGAAAATAATAACAAAGCATTCGACATTCATTCCAATAAACTGTTGTAAATAGCTGCAATATGTTGCATATAAAATAGGATATTGCATACAGAATATGGATTATTCTCTGACAACGCTGCATGTTTCACAATTTAATAGCTATTTTTTTAGTAAAGCAAAATTATTTTTTTTTTCAATTTTATTGAAAATCGTTTTTTTAGTAATTTGTTTTTTTCATAGCAGAAGAAATTCTTAAAATAGCTATCATAAGCTGGCCAATGATACCTATAATTATTTTTTTGAAGAAGAATTTTATTTTTTTCAAATCCATAGATTTGAAGAATATTTGAAAAAAGCCATTCGATATATTGTAACTAGCAAAGAAGTTCAAGATTTTTCGTTCAAATTTGAGCAAAAATCCTGAATAAAAATATCACTTAGGAATCGTGCTGATTAGTTTTTGTCAAAGATCAACCGAGATATCTTGAAAAACGGATGTTTTGTAGTAAAATGTTAGTATTTTTAAATTTATTTTAAAATAAACTGTTAAAAGTTTTATATAAAATACTATTACCTGAATTTTTATTGATTAATTCAACTTGGCAATGCAAAATGCTTATTGCACCTAGTAATTATTATAAGTGGTATATTAATATTATTAGCGTTTTGTTTTTATTTTTATTTTTTCATATAATTAGTTAATAATAATGATATTGATAAAATTAATTTTATTCTACAAATGTGATGATGAAATAAATCACGGTGATAAAATTAAAATATGTTTGTTTTAGCTTGGCTCTTATTGGTAAATTAATCAATAAACACCTAAATCACACTTGCAAATGTATAAACAAAAGTTTTTTGTATACATTCGATTCATACACTAATGCTTAATCCATAATTAAATATGTATAATTTAAAATGCGTATTTAACCATAAAATTTGAAATTCCGACAATTTTTTTTTCTAATATAAAAATTAAAAATTTCAAAGAGTGTGATGATAATATTGATTTGTTTTAAAAGCAAAATAGCTTGTCGTTAGTACAATTAAAAATGTTAGTTTGAAAATTTTATTCAATAATTTTATCGTACGCAAAAAAAATAAAATTTCACTAGGGATCTAAGTATGCTTCTGCAAGATATTCAGCACTACAGCTCAATTTCTTAATAGTACAAAACAACACGTTACATAATATACAACTAGTAAAATTTAGTAATTTAATTTGAATAATTTGTTTAGTAAGACTTGTGATTATAACAAGGTATAGTCCATATTTCGATTGACATCTATGCTTTAAATTTTTAAATACAAAACAAAAACTATATTTCTAAAAAATTTTATCGAACAAACTATAGACGATAGTACTGCATTTTTCGTAATATGCTGAGCTGAATTTACGATAGCTTTCCTACAAAGCGGTATCGATTATTTTAAAGCAATTTTTTATAAGTTATTATTGCAAAAAAAACAAAAAGTGATTCTTATTGTTTGATATTTTTACAAAATTTAATGTAAGTTTTATATGAACACATTTAATAATTTATATAAACATGTCATTGTACAACGCATATGTGTACGACATATTAGCCATAGTGTTTCTAAAAAATGAAGTTTGAAAAAAAAATTTTAGTACAGTTAGAGCTTACCTGCTATTCCATTTTTATCATATTTATTTCAACTCCAATTCAATATAAATAATTTATATTTATTTATTATATATATATATATATATATATATATATATATGAACCCGTCCATTTTACAAAAATAATTTATAATTTATCCTATCATTACTTACCATATTTATAATATGGTCGTCATAGAACATTGTTTGAACAGTGAAGTTTCAATTACTTATAAGTTTCTTATAGCGTTATAAGAGGATTTACTGTAACTATTTTTTCTCAATTTAGAAAAAAATCACTAAAATAGATTGAAAATCACTTAACGTACAAACCGTAAAGATTTATAAACACATATAAGCTCTGAAATTTTTTAGGATCCATAATTGTTTATTTCTTTAAAAAGTCGACAATAGTTTTTTTTTTTCAAAACGCCAGCGATACGGATCTATAATACTATAGTATAGCAGTAGCTGTTATATATTGACAACTTTATAATAAGTTGTATTTTAAAAACGAGCTGTTTAAGACAACGTTTTTTATTATACCTATAAGCAAGCAAATATACTATCTTGTAATCAATATCTTAAACAAAAAGTTGCAAAATTTTTCGGCACGAAAATCAGTACTCGATCAACACCACGCACATATAATATCTTAGTTCAATAACACATTATAATAAAGCACAAATATTGCATCATGGTGTATGGTCTCATTTTATTAATTCAAGAAATCATCACCTAAGTTGCACAAATTAAAATGCATTTACAAAAGTATTTTAAAAATGGTCGCTGTAAGGCTCACCTTGGTATACAAGAGCTCGGGCAACTGCAATCGCCAAACCACTCCTTAAATTGAAAGAAAATTAATAAATCACTTAACACAAAGTTCTTCTAAACACTAAACAAAAATAAATGTTATTATAAGAAAAAAAATTATACGGTACGACTGACATGAAATATGGCAGACAAAAAAGAAACGTGCTGCCATTCATACCTAAACGCGTCCGAACAAGGAACTGACCTGCGAATATCGATACGTCTATCTAATTTGTTTATAGTGTTGTCAGAAGACAAATAATGACATTGTCAAGGCGGCAAAATCAAACAAAAAACATAATGTTAATGTATAAAAAATTATAAATGGTGCACTAAAGTAGAAAGAACCTGATAGTTTTGATCTTAGGATGCAAACTGTAAACAAAATTATTCTACCAATTGTAAATAGAAATTAATATAGAAACAAAATAATTAATAATAATTTTTAAATCATTTGTTAAAGTTGGATACCACTTTTCAATAATATGGAAAGTTAGATAGGAAGATTTTATCTGTTAGATAGCACATTTATCATAAAATATTAATGTTATGATCAAATCTAAATCAAATGTGGCAATAATGATAAGTAAAAAATATCTCAGTCTTTAAATGAAAGTACAAAAAGCCAATGCCGTAGAAAATCAAATATTTGTATGAATGTGCAACAAAAGTGATATAACTCACCAAAAAAATAGCTTAACTAGTTTTAAGTAGCCTTAAGAAAAGTTGCATAAACATGCCGGCGATACGTCATAATAATCAACTTAATCAACAAGAATTGAAATTAGTTATTTAGATAAAATGTTCAACTGCTTTTATTTCGAGAACAAAAACTTTGCTTTCATGAAAACTTATTTTCAATTGATATATTTTAAACATACTAATATATGTAAATTGTATAAATTACATGAATTTATTTAACTTTATATTTTTAACTTCCCGTGGGGTAAGTTATAGTAATCGCAAAAAATCGAAAATGCAAATTTTTATACATTTTTACGTTTCAGAGATTTCTGAACATTTTGGCATACATTAGAAAAGATTGATGTATGTGTGTGCATGTGTGTGTGCGCGGATACAAATTTTTGTCGTCGATTTCGGAAACAAAGTTCAACTGAGTTCGATTATTCAAAAAACGTGCTGACTAGTTTTTGGCATAAGCAGGACTAGCCGTTTCGATGATAAGGGGCAAAAAGTGTGACAAATGGTTACTCAGTTTTTAAGAGAACGGAGCGTCCGATTTTAATCATTCAAGAAACATTTTACTTGTATTGACAAGATGAAGAATTGATCATATTTTCACGAAGGCAGATCTATCGGTTTCGGACATCTAGTGAAAAAAGTAAAAAAATGCCATTTGGTGGTCAAAAATGATCATTAGACATATGCACATCAAACTATCAGATATATATTTTATAGAGATTTTAATAATAAGTACAAACTTTGTTTACATTCCTATCGGTTCCATACCAATGTTCCATACCGTTAAACGGCGACGTGGCGCTTACGCGCTTCCAAATTTTGGTTCTATGCAGTTAAAGCAGTAAAATACTTTGAAAAAAGTTCGAAATTTCCAAAATATTTCAAAATAAAGAAAACATTTTTTTCAAAAAGTCTTTTTTCAAAATAAGTGAATTTTTATCAAAAATTTATAGATTCTCAAAAATCTAATTTTTTGGAAAATGTTAATTTAAAAAAAAAATGGTACGTGAAGTTCCAGCAAGAAGGAGGACGTAAAATGTAATTAGTAGCAGCCTACGAAACACTACATAACATACAAATGCTTTCTGATTAGGATCAGTCAAGCACGCGGCGAAATTCTAAACATTGATTTATTTTTTATAATTTAAAACCTTATTCGTAGGCCTCTAATATATTAGTATGAAATGTCAGACTACAAAATCTATCAAACAGTTTTTAAATTTTTGAAATCGATTCAAGATTATGAGCTATAACGTAGGCGAAAATCCGTTCACATACTGACACACATACTTTTTCCAAATTTAGTCTCTCGATACAGAATGAATTGACACGTGGAGAAAACATAAAATTAGCAAATCGGATTTTTCCATAACAAAAGTTCTCCTTTAAAGAGTTAAAATAATTCTGACTAAATATAAAATGAAGCATATTGGACGGCTTTCAAAATTCAGAATACTTGGAAGCCAACGGAAAATCCATTACGATTGAAATTGGAGAATTTCCGATCTTTGTTTCGCAGTGTCAACGGGTTATCGACATTAATATTAAAATGATAAATTATTTCGTTATGCTGTTTTGAACAACATGCAAAAAAAATTTAAAAAAAATGGCATATGGCCAAAAATGTAATTGAATTTTATACAATTCATAAAAAGATCAAGGATTTGGTTCAAGTACTAGTAAAGCTCACTTGCGTTAGTACTTCGCACAAGGACCTATAACTAAAATCTTTTGAACATTTTTTTGGTAGCATAAGAAGTCAAGGAGATTTCAACATAAATCCATTATTTGAGATATCAGAATTTATCATAGTTCAGAAAAATTGCGAACGCATATGTAGCAGAATAATGTTCAAAAATTATGCAGGGTATAGGCTAATGACTAATATTATGTTTGCAACTAGAGCTTCATAATGTCCTTAATATAAAACAAAAAAATATTCATGAAGACCACAATCTTCAAAGAGATAATGTAGGAGGTGAGTGCATTTAAAGCCAAATTAGATAATTAAGAATATTATATTTTTGAACATTTATTGTTAATTTATTTTTACACAATTTTACATAAATTTTAAAAGAACTAACCGCGACAAAATATTAATGTATATATTCAAACAAAAATTTACTTTATAAAATGCATACTATGAATGAGAATTTTTAGCATAAATATATTCCTAGTAATGAATCTCATGGAAAATTATTTAAATAGTGTGCAATATGTAATAGAGTGAAACGAGTCAGTGCCAAAAATTAATCACTTTGAGACAATTCGCAAAGAACCTATTTGCGTCTACGATTCAAGTAAAAATAGCCCTATCCGGGATTGTTGCATGAAAATAAACAATAGTAAGACATAATAAAAAATTATAATAATGAAATATTAAAATAGATTAATCAACCATTGGGTTGCCGTCCTAAAAATACGAAGTAATCAACGCAACAGCTTTAGAGGACAAAATATTCTCATAACTGTTAAAATTTGAGATTATAAAAAAGCGAAAAATATTTGAGAAAATATATTCAGTGCTATTATTTGATAAAAGGCACAGCAAAGGGTGGCCGAATATGCTTGTATAATAAAAAAATCATTATTTTTACTAAATCAATAGCAAATAAGGTTGATATAATTAATAAATAAATCTAATGACTATCATTATGTTTGCAACAACAGCTTCAAAATGATCTGAACATAAAAAAATGATTAGTGCACTCAAATCCAAATTAGTTAATTGAGAATGCTATAAATCTTATTTCAAATACTGAATACATATTATATTTTTGAAAATTTATTGCTAATTTATTCTTACATAATTTTTATAAAATTTAAAAAAAAATAGTGCGACAAACTATTAATAAAATACTTTTTAAAATGTACTCTATAAATAAGAATTTATAGCATGAATTCTTATTCATAATAGCATCATAATGAATTCTACAAAAAATTTGTTAAATAGACAGCAATATGTAATTCAAAAATCAGTGCCATATTAACTGTTTTGGGACAATTCCTAAAGAAGCTATTCACGTCTACTGCAAATACAGGTTGTGTATCCCACTTTAGCTATAATAAAGCTATCAACATAAAAAAGATTTATATAATTCAAGAAAAAACAGCCTTATCGGAGCATTGCTGTATTATAATGAACGATATATATATATATATATATATATATATATAAATAAACAAATGAAGAAATTTTGAAATATTTGAAAAAAATTGACTTGTTTGAAAATTTTGATTTTTCAAGGGCATTATTCTTTACTTTTATATTGGATCTCCGGAGACGCTGAACCTACCTTTACAATTTAACCAGTTGTTCATTTTGTCAATACGAGTAAAATGTTTTTTTGAATTACTTGAATCGGACGCCCCGTTATCTCAGAAACTGAAATTCCATTTTTAGCACTTTTTGACCCGTATTTTCGAAACGGTTAGACCTGCCTTTGCCAAAATCTCAGCACGTCTCCTTATCAGCAGGAATGAAATGTTTTTTGAATTACTCAAATCGGTTGATTTGTATTGTAAAAAGTTAAATCGTAGACAACAATTTGTATCCGCACATACATACACATTTATCCAAGGTAAACTAGAATGATCAGAAATCTCTGAAACGCAAAGATATATAAAAAATTGCATTTTCGATATTTTTGCGATTACTATAAATTACTCAAATCAATAGCAATATTTTGTAACTGTTTATTATTAAGTGTATATTATGTGCATATTTAATTTTCAAAAACTGACAAGTTTTCTATTTATTTACAATTAGATAACAATCAGAATATATACATCATGTGAGTTATTGGGATCTACTTTAACCCAAAATATTTGATTTGTTTCATCAATATTGCCTTGTTCTGGTAACTCTCCAACGAGAGCCCTAATTTCTTAGTAAATCTATTTTTTTTCTTCAGTCTCCTCCTAGGAGGAAACCAGTTGGTGTCAACATTCTTAAAATAAACATTTTCATTCCGTATGTAAATATTTCAATAATACTGCGAAAACAATGTGAAATGGGCAATTTAAATTTAAATTGAAATCGAAATTCATCATCTGCGGCAGGTACCAATCGTTGGTTTGCAAACGGACGGAAGCAATCACTGATGTACACAGCTGCCGAGCAAACGAAATCACTGCAATTAATGGATCACAAAATGTTTGCTCCGATGTTTATTGTTGTTATAAATTCCCGATATTCCATTATTATGATGGGTGTTCGCTTTTTATTCAAGTCATTGAAATCCGGAACGTCTTCCATGAGTTGCATGAGTTGTAATAACGCGCTGGTATGACCGGAAAAAAATGCGACTTCAACAAATAGTTTCTCAGCAGAAAGAATTGAGCCGAGATGACATTTTTCCCTTTTTAATATAGAAATAGTTTTTTGTATAACTAAAATTGAAACTTTACTTTTATATTATTACAAATTTTATTCCGGAGTTATGTCGCAGCAAATGAGTCTAACAGGCTTGGTGCTAAAAGTTATTAAAGTTATTACAACTAGTACATAGTCAGTAGTAATTCCATAGTTACTATTAGTTCAAAGTTAATGTTAGAGACAATGATGCACTTTATTTAGTTTTTATTAACTGCCCATAGAGTAAATTTATATTAATCGCAAAAAATCAATAATGATGTATTTACAATATTTTTACGTTTCAAAGCCTTCTGAACTTTTCGGCATAGCTTAGAATAAATTGATGTATTTGACGATGAAAATACATGCTGATTAGTTTTTGCACAAGCCATGTGCAGCCGTTTTGAAAGCACGCGGTAAAAGTGTCTAAAACGGGAAAATGAAGACTGGTTAAATTTTTGAGAAGGCAGCGGTTTCAGAATTCAAATAAAAATACCATTTACCGATCGACATTTTGTTTCCAAAACGAATCGCGATTGCTTTGTAAAAAATCCAAAATTCATTCGATCATTTTTAGGACCAGATTTTATGTATATATATATATATATATATATATATACATACATATATATATATATATATATATATATATATATATATGAGTGAGTTCTTGAGGGCGATACATCAACAAATTTGTTTGATGTATCGTCCTCAAGAACTCACTTATATATTTCAACATCAAAATTAACTACTAAATCATATATATATATATATATATATATATATATATATATATATATATATATATATATGTATTGAAATGTTTTGGTTGGTAATTGATGGAGTACAGAGGGTTGGTACTAGTCCTCCTGGTATCTGCTAGTCAACAAAGCCTTGCCGAGCGGTGATTATAAATGGAAGTAGTACTTCGAATGCCTTGAGCTCTTAATAAAAGTATAGAAACACTATGATAACGACTAATTCCGTGACTCTAAAATGTAAATTACAAATTTTTTTTTTCAAAACTTTATATAAATAATGGTAAAATTTTAGCAATAATACAAATAGTGCTATCTCAATAAATTATCATACAAGTGATCAATTTTATAATGCCATATAATATCGAAAATAATGCGCCATAGATAGTGTATATTACATCGTATTATAACTATTAAAAAAATCTATAAGATTCCATTTCCTTCAGTATAATTATAATATATTATTATAATTTAAAATGATTAAAATAAATTAATCTTGCAACCAAAATTTTCCTAGGATTCCATATTTTTATAATGATTATCACTAAATATATTATTGAACACTGTACATCGATTATGGTAAAATATTAGCAATTACTCAAATAACGCTATCTCAATGAAAACTTTCAACCAAAATTTTCTTAGGTTTCTATTTCGATATTTATTGATTATCACTAAATATATTAATGGACACTTTACATCGATAATAGTAAAATATTAGCACATTTATTCAAATAACGCTATCTCAATGAAAACAATCAACTTAGTAATGTGAGATGATAACGAGAGAAACATGTGTAATAATGTTTTGTCAATTGTTAATGTTCTAAGAACTTTTCAATTCAAGTTAAAGGTTTTTCATCATACGTCGTCAAAACGACAAAAAATGATTATTTAAAAAAAAAACTACTAAATCAATTTTGCAAAACGTTATATAAATAGTAAAAAAATATCAATAAAACAAACAATGCTATCTCAATGAAAATATGTGGTGAAAATAATAATGTGAGGTAATATCAAGAGAAGCATGTATATTGAATCATATTATATTAAATTTAAATCAATTATATATTGAATCAAAGATGATCTAAAACGTCTTTAAGCGTTTTTATTTTTATATTATAAGTATTATGTAATATGATATCAGACGAAATTGTCAGATATTAACCCTACACAACAAAAAAAAACGATTCTTTCCTTAATCCCAAAAATCTCTATGATTACAAGAATAAAGTGTTTGATTTTACGACTAAAATATGTTTATCTCTAAATTTGAATCGAAATTGAAATTTAAGTGTTCTAAAATTATTTTAAAACATTTTTTAATATAAAAATTATATATTAAGATATTTAGTTAAATTTCTGGTAAAACCCCACTGAAAAACAAGCATTCGTAAAAAGAAAAATGTTTGAAGAAACGAAAAATTTTATAAGCAGGATAAATTTTTTCTTCAAAATACCATAAATTTATCTGAATCACAAAAATCACTATGATTAAAAGAAATTTGTTTGTGTATGCGATGAAAATATTTTTGTCCGAAATCTATATCTTTTTAATATCTAAGGTCATGCATATATTGAATTATAAATGTTTTAGGACTTCCTTTAACGTTTCTTTTTTCTCAATATAAATATTATATATGTATAAAAAAATAGTTTTTAAATTAAAGTTCAGGCTAATGCTAACTAAACTAACCTAACTAAAAAATAATCATCTATGAGAAAAAAAATGTCCGAAGAAACAGAAACTTTCACCAACAGGATAAATTTTGTAATATAAAAATTTTACCTGAATTACAAAAATTACTATGATTATAAGCATAAAATATTAGTCTATAAAATATTTCGACAATCCCCGAAATCTTTACCTTTTGAATATCTCTAAATCTATACTAATCTGACCACTGGGTTTACCGGCCTACCTAGTACGTCAAGACCTTGGGTCACATCGAGCTAGACGGCAATAGTACCATGTGCACCAAATGAAAAGTAGAAACACAAAACGTGCTAAGTCGCTATATCTACATTACTACTACACTCTTCAAGATCGGTTTGCACAAAATTAAATACAACGTGTTTCCGATCACCTATGTCCACACTAACCGGGGAGTGATATGACAATCACGTCAGATGAGAAAAAAACATGCCATGACATTTTTGTAAGAATAAAAATTTCTATATATTTTCATTCAGTTGGAAAGAGTTTAATTCATTTCCACACTATAAATTGTTTGTTTATACCATCAAAATATTTTGTATATTTTCGAAATTTCTCTAGCTAGAAAACATTCTAAAATAAAATTCCTAAGGAATACAAACTAATATTTTCGGCAATAAGGCCTTATTATTTTTTATACCGACTGTCACGCTATAATCTTATGCTGCGGTGCGTTATTCTATATACGAAGGCTCCATTCTTAGACACTCATAGTGCGAGCCTTCCCGGTGTAATTGTAATTCAGGGCTCGTCCCTCGTTCGTCGGGCACCGAAATAAAAAAGTGAAATCTTTGTGACTTTGATCCCGAGCCCCGCGGTACGACAAAGACGCAGGACCACAGTTGGCGTTTGTTCGGCCATATGCCAACAAGTATTGTTGGCGAATTATATCACTGTGATGTCACATAGAAGCGAGTCATGAATCTTTTTATATTGGAAAATTTATTACGCGTAAGAGAATCTGGACATGCTGGATACTAGACAGCGTCTCGATTGCTGTACGTCCTCTATATACGATTACATTATATGATTACATAAATGCAGGGTCGCATACAGTACGCGTTTAATATTTATATTGATAACATATCGAAACTAAATTTCAAAATTTTTATCATCGAAACATTATGGAATTTTAAAATATTGATGAAATAATTAATAAATTTATAAATTTAAAAAAAAATCTAAATCGTATAAAAATATTAGGTGCGCAACTAAGTTCTCGCTGTTTGTCAGTATATGGCTCTAGCAGTAAGGGTTGGTCGATTTTGACAAATCGAAAACGTCATGAACCAAGGGCTTAGACATATGGCAAACAAACTGATGCTACACATAAGGTAAGGGGCCCAGTTTCTGACCTTTTTAGAGTGACGGTGGAGGTTAAACTATAATAATTAATATAAAACTTAACTTAATGAAGAAAATTATAATTTTATCTATTAGTTTAGGATTTTTAAAATAAAGTAATGTGCATAAAAAAATTATTTGAACTAAATTTATATTTTAGATTGACGTTTTAAAAATTGACATTAAGAGCTCCAGTTTCTGACCCTCAGAATTCTTCGTGTGGCAGTTTCTGACCCTGACCGTAGCCCAATTTCTGACCCTCAAATTTAATCATGATTAGGTTATGAAGTGCTTACTAATTTTAAATAAACTGAAATTATTATTAAAATAAATAAATTAAATAATTATTCTAAAAATATACAGTTTGTTAAAATTTAACGTATAAATAGTTCAAGTCTTATTATAACATATTACACAAACAAAAAAATTAAAATTAATTATTTAAATTACTTCGACTTTTTTTTTATTTTAAGAGCTTTTTGTTTCTTTTTTTCTTCAAGTTTTTCTTTTTTAATTATTTTTTCTGCCTCCTTGATGGCTTTATTTTTGGACCTTTCAGTTTTTTTCAATTCTTTTTCTTCTTCTAATTTTCATTTAATTAATTGTAATTGTATAATTGTATAATAATAAAAATATTAGTAAACTAAAACAGTCATAATTTAAGCGTTGATAAAACTGACATTTTTTTTTAAATAATTTTATCACTTAAAAGATGTATTTACAAGATTTAAATACAATCTTTCATTTATACCAATGAATATTTAAAAAAAAAATTATCACTTTACTACGAAAAATAGTAAAAAAAATATAAGATAACAATAAATATTATTATTTTTACATTTAATGAACAAGTGACTAAAAACATGTGACAGATAACCTAGCTTTTAGAAGGTTAGAATTGCAGGGTCAACAACTGTGACATACACTTAAAATTGAGCCTAGTTATTGACCCTCAAATTTCAGTAATAAAACTAAATTTAATATGTTTTATTAATATTTTAAAATAAATTTTAATTAACTATTGACTTATTTGTATATTTTTAGTTAGATTTTCGTACTTACATCATTATTAGTGCACGAACTCAATTGTCGTAGCTCCTTACATAAACTGTTTAGACTAAAGCTAAAAAATGGCTTCCACAGTCACTTTTGGTTTAAAAAATTTTTTTATTTAGTTAATATTTTTTATATTTTTTTAACTGACATTAATGAGGCATAGAATAAATTACTGTCAATTAAGAAAAAAAATATTTTCACATTAAATGTATAGTTTTTTAATAAATTCCAAAAAAAGTTGAAAAGGTCAGAAACTGGGCCAGGGTCAATAACTGGGTCTTTTACCTTAAGTTATTTAGTTTTCGCAATATATACTTCTGATCAAGTGAAAATGTCTAATGTTATGCCAAACAATCGCCATTTGCGGGAAGTGTTGATTTTCTTCTTTCATTCGAAAAAAAAAACGGCAGCTCAAGTGCATCAAGAGCCACGAAAATTTTACTCTGAGTGAAACAACATGCCGTGATGCGTTTTGTCGCTTCAAAAACGGTGATTTTGATGTTGACGACCACCCTCGTGAAGGAGGGTCCAAAATCTACAAAGACGCTAAATTGAAGGCCTTTCTCGAAGAGAATTCGTGCCAAATTCAAGAAGAGCTTGCTTCAGAATCAGGAGTTACCCGTCAAGCCATTTCCAAGCGATTGCATGCGTTGGGGATTATTCAGAAGCAAGAAACTTGGGTTCCTTGTGAGTTGAAGCCATCAGACGTCGAGCGTCGTTTTTTTGCCTGTGAACCACTGCTCCAGTGGTGAGAAAGGGAGGGTTTCTTCATCGCATCGTGACAGTGATAAAAATGAATACATTACAGCAATCCAAAAAAAAACAATCTCGACTCGGCCGAATGTTCACTGCGAAGGTTTACTTTGAATATTGTGGGACCAAGTCAGTGTTATTCATTATGAGCTGTTGAAACCGAGCGAAATCATCACTGGAGAACTGTATCGAACTCAATTGATGAATACGAGCAGAGTGATTTTACTGCATGCCAACGCTCAGCATCACGTTTTCAAGCCTGTTAAAACCTACTTGGGAAAGGTCAAATGGCAATCTTACCCCACCCGCTATATTCCAAACCTAATAGTTTATATATTGTACAATAGAAACTTCAACGATTTGCATTTTTTAACGAATTATATTAATATATGTCAATTTTCAAAACTTCTGACAACGGCCAGAAGACTTTGTTCTTCTAAAGTAATTTCAAAATCTTACAGTTTTACTTATGAAAGATGCAAAAATTACTATATAATAAACAAAAGTATATTTAGTAACTGATCTAATTTTAATATTTACATTTTGCAAGTTTAACAATATTTACATTTTGCAAGTTTAGTTTAAGCAATATACAAATACTGTAATAACAATACTGCAATATTCTAAAATTCCAAAACATCAAAGAAATAAAATTAAAAAAACAGTTTCTATAAAAATAGTTTTTATATTGTACTATAGAAACTTCGATAACAATTTGCACTCAAATCAGATTAATTAATTTTAAATAAAGGACTATATTTAAGAACTAAAACGTTCTTCTTGTTTTTATTGTTAATCGAATAATTTCTGTGTGAGTTTCATAAAAGTATGAAAAATTAAAAGAGAGAAATTAAAAATTAAGAGAGAATTATTTTGCAGTATTGCAGTATATGAATAATATATCAGAATACAGTCGATCAACAATTATTGTTCAATACTAATAAAAAATAGTGTGCATTTGAAAATTGTTTTAGGAGACTTCACTAGGTAGATTACAATCTACTGGTTATTAAATTACAAATGGAATTTTACAAATTGCATATAACGAAATATTTCGTCGACATTTTCTCACAAAAAATGACGTTAATAATTTTCAAATAATAAAAATTCACTCACCGTCAAACGGCACTCTTGTCAATATCTGAAAAGAGAAATAACATTAAATTAAATCCAAGTTAGGTAAATTTTTCATATTAGCCCTATATTTTAAAAGCTATGTAGTCTCAAATTACAAAAGTTATCATTGTAGAAAATTATATTGGCAATTTTCATTATGGTTGAATGATTAAAATTGTTCCACAGGTAAAAGATATTGTTTGATGATCATTAATTTTCTGGAGTATCATTTATCACAGAGAAGCTATTTACAAATTGCCCATTTTCTTATAAACTATTTTATTATTGTTATATTATATTATAACAAAGATAAATAATATTTCATAATTTATTGTAATATTCTATTCCGATATATGTTTTATATGGAAGCCTTTTTAATGTATAAGGATCAAGTTGCTTGCAATATATACGAGACATATTATTCGTACATATTATTTAAATTCACTATAGTACAACTTGAAACTACTTATAAACAGCGAGTCAAACTTTGACTTTCACAAATCACAAGCATTTAAAGACTTTAAAAACTAAAATGCAATTATATGAGTAAAAATTTTAAAATAAAGTTGTATATTATATACTCAATATATATTGACTAATTAAATATAAAACTTTATATCGGCAATAAATTGTTGGGACTGTTTTTATGAAAAAATAGTGAAGAGAACTCCTTTTCTATAGTACTGGATGCCGCTTTATTATCCCCACTTTATTTAACAATTAGGTAACAATAGATCAAAGTAAATCAGAATGTTAACCACTGATTGATATAGTAAGTTAAAGTGACATATTTGACATGATAAATTTCAGCGTTCAAGATGGTTTCAATGATTGAATAAAAATTTAACTAGTTGGTATTGGTTTTTTGCCTTGAGGAAGTTGAATAAACATCCCCGATATGTGTAAATAATCGACTTAATCAATAAAATATAAATTAATTTATGAGTGATTAAAAGTATTTCGAGTAGATTTATTACACATAACGAACGAACACGTTAACTCGGAGTATTTTTTAAAAGCAAATTTTCAAAAATCAACAATTATTATAATTGAAGCAGTTTCCATAGGACTAAATAGCTCAGTATGTTCATTAAAACCAAGAACTCTATCGTTATACCAAGTAAATCGTCTAATTTTAATTTTAACAAACGTCAGTTCGCCACGAGCAGCCGACCCAGTCGGATCTAAATACAGATAAAATATCTACCTGCGATTTATACCTGTGCTATTGCAGTATAAACAGTGTTCAGTAGTAATATATAGTACTTAAATTAAATAATTATTGTGATAGTTTTTGTGTTAATAAATAGTGTTTATTAGTGATTAGTGAAATCATTGCTTAACTCATGAGTCTCCCCTCGGGGAACTCAATGAGCACCTCTTTAAACATACCATTATCAGAAGTAAACAATGTCCTAAATGATGATTCACAAACTTGCTCAGATTTTGTTACTGAACAATTGCGTTTAAAATTAATTCAAACCTCTCAAAAAATGTTAAATTCCTCAGCCGCCATGGAAACTGATATTGCGCAAAATAGTTTGACAAATTCTTGGCAAACTGTGACGAGTGCAAAAAGAAGACGGATTAATAGGCCGACTGAAACTATAAAGTTGACTAACAGATTCAATGTTCTTGCCAATAATGAAAAATCAATAATTAATGATCAACCATCGTCATCATCAGCAAATACTGAAGCAATTTCTCAGCCAAAAAAGGAATTACCACCGCCGGTGTACATTCACGGAGTAACAAATTTTCCCGATATGATTAACGTTCTAAAACCGGTTTTGCCCGATAACAGTTACACAACAAAAACCTTGGCTGACAATGTTATCAAATTTAACGTTTCAACAATAGCAGACTATAGAAACTTTGTTAAACTTCTGAAACAACGCAATGTTGCTTATCATACTTATCAGGTAAAAAGTGAAAGAGCGTACAGAGTTGTTCTGAAATATATTCACTCAACCACTAATGTTGAAGAAATAAAGCAAGAGATTGAAAAAAATGGACATAAAGTGCGTAATATAGTTAACGTCATACACTATAGATCAAGAGAACCGCTTAATATGTTTTATGTAGACTTAGAACCAAATAAGAATAACCATGAAATTTTTACTGTGAATAAAATTTTAAATAAAATAGTACACTTTGAACCACCGATACGATCTTCACAAATCATCCAGTGTAAAAGATGCCAAGACTATGGTCACAGCAAATCATTTTGTAATAAGCCACACATGTGCGTTAAATGTGGAGATGAGCACCCCTCTAAGTCATGTACTAAGACTAAAGAAACTCCAGCTACTTGTGCTAACTGTTTGAATGAACATACTGCTAACTTTAAAGGGTGTCCAGTATATCAGAAAATTATTGCAAGAAGAGAAGAACACACGAACAGACCATACGGTAACCGCATTGAAAATCAATATGGGCCAACAACTTCTAAGAACATGGACCAAGTAAGGCATGCAAATTCTCATCATATGACATATGCACAAGTTATGAGATCACAACAATTTCATCAACAGGCTAATGCAACCAGTGAAAACTCTGCTGGAAATTTAACAATTTTCTTAAATGAATTCAAAAATATGTTCCAACAATTGATGAATCAAAACAACATGATCATAAACATGTTATCAGCTTTCATAAATAAAACAAAGTAAACACCATGGCGAGGTTTATAAGGATTGCGTTATGGAATGCAAATGGGCTCTTGAAGCATAAACATGAGATTCAGTTTTTTCTTTTCGAGAATAAAATAGATATACTCCTTGTTAGTGAAACACATTTTACGCATTACTCAAATATGTACGTCCCGAACTATAAATTGTACCACACACCTCATCCGGATGGAACAGCCCACGGGGGCACGGCAATTCTAATAAAATCTGATATTGTTCACTATGAGCTGCAAAATTTTTGTAAAGAACAAATTCAAGCAACTTCTGTCAAAACAAAACTGATGAATTACGAATTAGTAATTTCAGCCGTATACTGTCCACCTCGACATATTATTAACAGTTCCTAATTTTACGAATATTTCTCAATGCTTGGATCAAAGTTCATAGCTGGCGGTGACTTTAACAGTAAGCATTCTCTCTGGGGCTCAAGGATATCAAATCCAAAAGGTAAACAACTGTATGAGATGATCCTTCGACATGGTTTCTCCACCTTTTCAACGGGCACACCCACCTACTGGCCAGCCGATCCTAAGAAGAAACCCGATCTGTTAGACTTCTTTGTCGCTAATGGTCTAAGTTTCAAATGTGTTGAAATACAACCTAGTTACGACCTCTCATCAGACCATTCCCCCGTGATAGCAACCATATTCTCTACGGCTGTGAACCTGCAAAGAACTCCAAAACCTCATTCTGCTAAAACTAATTGGGAACTATATCGCCAAATTACTGAGAAAAATACTAATTTAAAAATGAAACTCAAAACATGTCGGGAAATAGAAGATGGTATTGCAACATTCAACAAAACTCTGCTGGAAGCTGTTAAGGCTGCTACACCTATAGATCAACAAAATCAAAAACCTTCTATTCCACTTGAAATAAAAAAACTTTTAAGTGAAAAACGTAAAGCTAGGCGCAAATGGCAACATACACATTTACCGTCTGACAAAAACATTTTTAACAACTTGACTAATAAGCTTAAATCTCGGCTTAAAGAACTAAATGAGGAAAATTTTAATAATTATGTACAAAGCTTAAATCGATATGATAACTCTATCTGGAAACCGATTAGGAACAGGCTAAAACCGGCTCTCAGGAATCCGCCTTTACGCCGTAACGATATAACAGGAGCAGTAGGTGATGATCTATCATGGGCAAGGAGCGATGGAGAAAAAGCTGAATTATTCGCCCAACATCTATCCTCAGTTTTTAAACCAAATCCTGTTCGTATCTCTTCAAATGATCTGGATTTAAACCCGTTTGCACCAGTGAATAAGGGCAGCAACTGTCTTAAATTCTTTTCATTGAATATGGTATTCAAAGAAATAGCTAAACTAAAAACTAATAAATCCGCTGGTTTTGACTCAATTACACCGAAACTGTTGAAGGAAATGCCCAAAAAGGGATTTATCCTACTAACATACCTATTCAACGCTATAATTAGGCTAAATTATTGGCCAGTACATTATAAAACTTCAATAGTTAAAATGATCCACAAAAACGGTAAAGACCCATGTAATGTGTCATCCTACCGACCTATTAGTCTCCTACCAGTGGCATCAAAAGTATTTGAAAAACTTTTGCTTAAACATATACAAAACAATACTAATGTAATTCCAGACCATCAGTTTGGTTTTCGAAGACAACACTCGACGATTCAACAATGCCATAGAATTGTGAACATCATCCACAACACCCTAGAAACAAAACAATTCTGCTCATCAGTTTTCCTTGATGTAAATCAAGCTTTTGATAAAGTATGGCACAAAGGATTAGTGTATAAGATAAAATCATCTCTCCCAATTGAGTATCATAAATTGCTGGAATCGTATCTTCAAAATAGACGGTTTAAAGTTAAAGTGAATATGGAAACTTCATCAGCCTGCTTGGTTGAAGCAGGAGTCCCTCAAGGAAGTGTACTGGGTCCATATCTATACCTGCTCTATACTAGCGATTTTCCTACAGATGAAAATTTAACAACTGCAACATTTGCCGATGATATTGCTATTCTATCTTCCGATCCTGATCCAGTTGTTGCATCGAGAAGGCTCCAGAGTCATCTAAGAGTCATTGAAAAATGGACTAGCAAATGGCGTATAAAAATTAATGATAATAAATCAACTCATGTAATATTCACACTCAACAACTCTTCTTGCCCAGCAGTTCAATTTCATGATAAGACAATTCCAGTTAAACACTCAACAAAATATCTCGGGATGATATTAGATAGCAAACTAACCTGGAAGCAACATATACTATCAAAAATAGCTCTAGTGAAAAATAGAGCTAAGGAACTCTATTGGCTCATAGGTAACAAATCAAAATTGCCTATTGAAAACAAACTACTAATATATAAAACAATAATAAAGCCGATATGGACCTATGGCGTGGAATTATGGGGATGTGCAAGAAAATCCCACATTGATTCAATCCAACGAGCACAATCAAAAATTCTGAGGCAGATCGTGAACGCTCTATGGTATGTCAGTAATAAAACCATTCATGATGACTTGAACATACCATTTGTGAAAGATGTTATTACCAGTACCAGTCATCGCCATTTTGAGAAGTTGGAATCCCATCCCAATGACATAGTTAAACATCTTCTTCAAGAACCCCGATCTAGGAGGCTCAAAAGAAAAGTCCCAATTGATTTGAAGATTGAGCAATAAAGACCAGACTTAGCCATTATTTACCTCAGGCAGATTAGCTGACCACTCGATGGAGTGGCAGCTATTGAAACTTTTAAAATTCAGCCAATTTATTATGTGTGTGTGTATGTTTACTGTGTGAGTGTGTTTATAACATAAGCATAATAGCTCATAGAATTTTGTAAATTCTGATTGCTATTAAATAAAGTATATAAAAAAAAAAAAAAAAACAAAAAACAAACGTCAACAAAACTACTCATTTTCTCAAACTTGGTATCAAATCGTCTAAATTTATTTGAAACAAATCCAAACAACTACTCATGTTCTCTCGGTGAGTTATATAAGATCATGATATATATCGACAAAAAAAGTTCCATAAAAATCGGCTTAAATTTTTTCTTCATCAGTTAATTACAAAAAAACGGCTCGGTAGATTTTCACCTTAATCTAATCATTATCATTTCCAACTAACATCTTTCGAACAGTTTTTGATTTTTTAAAAGCGATTAGGTAGTATAAATGTGAACAAAAAGTTTAACAAATTACAAAGAAGCGGCATGGCAGATCGTCGCACAAAACTGACAAACGACAGTCCTCATTGAGATACATTAAATAGCTTTTAAATTTCTGAAATCGGTCAAGGCGTTGTTAGACAAATGGCAAAAAACGATACTAATTTTTGGAAAGTTTGAATTTTTTTTAAAACGACTTGTCGTAAGGTCGTAATATTTTAGTATGATCTATAAGACTATGGTATCTACCGTCAAAAAAAATTATAAAAATTGTCAAAAGAAATATTTTTAACACTTTATTTTCAAGAAAACGGAAAAAAATAGTTTTTCTGCTAATTACAAAAAACGGCTTGGCCGATCATCGCACAAACAATAGTTGTCATCCAGGTGCATCAAAGAGTTTTTAAATTTTTGAAATCGGTACAGTCGTCTTTGAAAAAATGACGATTTACGGCTGAAAATCTGTTCAAATACGCACACACACACAGTCAGAAATTAGATATTTTGTCATTAAATAATATAATAATTCTATCAGTTTTAATAAGTTACCTATAAGATAGTAAGCTGAGCGAACCTTGCAGGTAGTGAAAATGTTGATACAATCAGTGCATCTAATGAACGTAGCGCTATGCCTAGGTTTATTAGATGTAGCCCAAAACCCCCTAAAAAGCTTATGAAACGTTGTAAATAGTAAAGTAGAACCCAAAGCTAAACGGTTTCATTAAAAAGCTGTGAAAAATTGATAAATGTACTGCACAAGATTGTCAAATCAAAGTTCAATACTTTAAGAATTGAAGATAAAAACAGGCAACATAGCGGCTGTATTAAAAAGATTAATAAAAGAAACCGGATTCTAATCATAAAATGATAAAAAAATCATAGAATATTTTGCAAACCAAATGCCTTATTGATTCGGCCTACCAAAAAAGTTAATTATTCCAAAATCTTACGACGTATCAAACAAGATGTGCCTGATGACCAGGTAAATACGACAGTAGACGAAATAAATAAAACCAGAAATGGAGACTTGTTGATAACCATATCCAAGAAAAGCGCGATAAATTTCATGCCTTGGGAACTCTTGGAACCAATTATTATTTTGAAAAATATTACATAAAAAACAAGGATGCCGAGCGACGAGAAAAAACCTAAATTTTACCAAATATACAGTTGAGGAAAAAAATATGAAGACATATTTATCAATTAGCTTCTTTTACAATATTCCATTTATTTTGGATTAACAATACAGCAAGATAATCGTTCAAGCCCACGGTACTCCAACCCAAGATGCGCATTACGAAAAAAAATTTGAATAAATTTCGAAACAAATAAAACTTTGTTGATATAAAATATGTATAAATTACTTGAAGGTGCCGCCGTTATGGCAACGACGCTGATAAGATAGAAGCGTTAGCTGAGGGATTTATCGCCCATCTTCTCCCATTATATTGAAAATATATTTCATATAAACGAGAATGTATAGAAGGTGACACAGTTTTCATCCAGAGCACTCAGTATTTAAGCCATAAAAATTCAATAGTAAACCTTGCAAAATTACATTTGTGTATATACCTATATACTGAGGAAATTTATGCATACAAAATATTAATTGACATATTTTAAATTTACATTTTGATCATGGAGAGATATTAAGTTTTACAATTGTTATTGAAAATTGGAAATATAATATATAAGGTATTGAGTATACGAAATTTTTGTTGAAATAGTGTCTAATAAGATATGATATAAGTTGCTTGATAATAAGGTTATAAGTACGAATAGAAATAGTTTTGCCCTACCTGTTTACAAAAAAATAGGTGTTATATATTGTAATATACTTAGTTTGTTTTATTCAAGAACAAATTTCAAATAAAACATTATATATGTAGTGGAGATAGGATACGTTTGTGCCAGAGTCGCAGGGATAAAGATGTAGTAGGTGTGTTTAAACAAGTTGAACATCATTGCTTTTAGTCGGCATCCAAAAATTCAAAAACAAGTTTTTACGTTCGATTTCTTTCAATTATTACTGCTTCTTGTATACATATAGATTTGCTTTGTTTGTTATTTTGCTATAAGTTGAATATTAGTGATTAACAAGTTTTTGAGTAAATTAACTTGATCATAACGTGTGCGTTGGGTTCGGTTGTGACAAATTTTGTGGGTACGGTTATGACATGTATTTCTTGTAGTAGTCAGCGGTAGGCGGTTAAAGCGACGGGAGCTGAATCAGAGGTCCCGGGTTCGATACCCACTTCGAGCAGCATGTTGTCAGGCAGCAGTGACAACGATTTTCACTTGGAAATATAGATAGCAATATGCTTCCAAGTGAAAATAGCCCTCACCCGGCATTGCTGCACCAATAAAAAGTCGGCCTTATTAGATTAATCAAATATGGATGGATTAACCATTGGGTTACCATCTAAAAAAATACGAAGTAAGGAGAAGTTTCAGCGCAACAGCTCATAGAACGTAAGGTTCTGATTGCTGTTAAAAAATATAAAAAAACTAATTATAAAATCGTCGTTGACAATAAAAATTATTTTGATGTTTTTACGTATTGTTTTAAGTATATTATTATGCCTGTCATAACGGTGCTCCTGGGGCTGTGGACGTCTTTCAGAATCAAGTTGTTCCAATGGCTCGAAAAGTCAGTACAAATAAAATTATTGCAAATTCTTTCAATGTTTGAAAGTTTGAACACGAAATATTTGAATATCAAAATTAAATTTAATTATCAAGCTTACGTGAAAAACAATTCAGAATCAAGTTGTTCTAATTGCTCAGAAAGACATTATGAAAAATCAATAAAAAGAATAATAACTCGTTGCAATGCAAATGTGCACAAACATTCAAAATTCGAATATAATACATAATATTTACTTCCAAACAGATATTAACAATATTAAAATTGAGATTAAAGCTCTCTAATATTATTAAAGCTCTATTAGATTGAACTATAGATATTATAATTATAAAATTAAGGTTTTAAATTAAAATTTGAAAAACGATATGTAAGTTTATTTTTAATAATTTTAGAAGTTAAAAGAAAATTAACAATAATACATATATACTATATCAGATTGCACTATTAAAAATAAATTTTAAATCAATATTTGAAAGCGGTGCAAATTCAACTCAATTCCTATTCTGTTTCCTAGAGCATTAGTTTCTTTGTTTCCTAAACTGTAATTATAAATTTCAATCTACATATCTCATGAAACTGTATTATTTTGATTGCTATTTTTAATATCAATAAAAATGATCAATATATAGACTAATCGTTTCTTCATATTGCGGATTTGTTTTATAGTTTTTGATATTTGCTCTATAATGATAAGTGCAATAAAAATATAAAACTAACGAACAATCCACAAACAAACTAAAATTTGTAATTTAAAAGTTTTTAAATTGAATGTTTGCTTGATAAATATTACGGGTGTAGACAATTTTAATTAATATATTTTTATTGTTTTATAAAAAAATACAAAGCAATTGCAGTTTTTCGCAAAGTCTAAATTAAAGAGAACAAATTACTACATAACTGGAAAACACGTTGAACTCAAAAAAAATTGTAATGGAAACATGAATATAAAGTAAAATGCAATATTAATTTGTGTTCCAATGATTTGCCTCATTAATTAAAATATAATCATTTGTATAAAATAATTCGAGCATAAAAATAAATCATAGGTAATACTGCCCTATGGCAGGTCTGTGAGCTGAGTTAAACGCCAACCTAATTCAGGGTAAAAAGTAAACATTTGAAGTGAATATAGACATCGCTACTGTACGATGTCAGGTTGTTCAAGCGAGATTCAAACACACGACCGTGAGCTTAACCGTTATACCATATAGAACACTCGTTATAAATAAATTATATATAAATCTATATCTAAATAAATTTTAGTATATTAGATAATTATTTATGGAATGTTTGTTAATTGTTCAATTATTTATGGAATATTTGTTAATTGTTCAATTATTTTTCTGCTTACTTTGTTGAATTCGTTACGAGTATCACAAATTAAACTTATTGAAAGAAGAAGTTAAAGGCTCAAACGTACAGTATTTCAAGTTATATAACTTCAATTTCTATCATTATTGTCAATTTTGTAATTTAAATAATGTAAGTTTTAATAATTATTCGTTATTGTCTTCTCATTAAATTAACTTTAGTGAATCAAATATAAGCCTACAAATCCAACAGATAATTAAAAAAAATTTAAAACAAAATGAGCTCACATAATTGTATTTTATATATTAAGATATCATTATAAAGTAAATACTTTAATAATAATAATAATAATACTTTTAAGTAATTTTGAAAATGATTTAATTTGTTTCCGACATAATTATTGAAAATACTTATCTGACATAATTTAGGTTTTTTGTTAGAGCAATTGTAGCACATTTAAAATTTTGATCCAAAAATGATGAGGAGCATGGAAGCTTACAGTCCAATTACAGAAAAAAATAATAGAAAATCATTAAAATAGTAACGAAAAGAGATACAATAGTTTGCAAAAAATTTTATATGTTATATGTCATTTGTATGTTTGTATATGAAATGCATATATAAAATAAACCTGTTTTATGGGTTATTTTATAAATATAGTTTCTGTATTGTGAAAAATAAAACAGTTACGAAATTTGCAATTACAAATACAAAATGAATAAGAGGTATAAAATTCCTAAAGAATTAATTATTATAAGGTGTTACAAAAAAATCACATAATATTATATTAAAACTTAATTATTCGAACTTGCAAAGCTTTTTATTTGAAAGCTTGTTAAACAAATTTATTCTTTAGATGATATAAAAATCAAGAAATAATATTTCTTTTAGTTAAAAAAATATAAAAAGGAAGAAAATGCCATAAATGTATAATTCAAAATTCAGAGGTTATAATTGTATCAATATATTTATAAAAATATAGTAAAAAGTATGGTGTGCTACTTCTTTTCAGAAAATAATATGAGAAGCAATAAATTAAATAGAGTACTAAAATAAACAATAAATTAAATAGAGCCAAACCAGTTTATATAAGCAACTTCAAATATTATAATATATAATCTATAAACAATATAGTATTATAATCTAGTTATTAAAATAATTAAAAAATGTATTTAACGTATGAATTTCAAGTTATATTTAGAATCAAATAATAATTTACAAAAAATTATACAGAGTAATTAATTGATAAAGCATTTCTAATATAAGTAGATATCTTATTATTTCTAATTAAGGTAGATATTATAGTTGTCAATTTACAATGTAGGGGTGACTGAAGTGTCAGATTCTTACTCCATTCGGACAACTTGTTGACAAGCAGTACTGTTGTCGGTTTTTACTTGAAAAGATAGAAAGCATCATTATTCACCCTTGGAATTTTTCATCAAAAAAAGTATTAAAAAAAACTGTAGGGATAATTTCATAAAATTTTGCTAATAGATTGTTAATAGAATTTGCTATCTAAAAAGCCATGTTCAGGTTCGATGTCAAGTACAAATGTCATAGGTTAACACATAATAATATAAATGGAACTAAATAAAATTAGCCCTATATCAACATTTCAGAACTCAATCGACAGTCGTCAGAAACACTATTTCTAAAAATAAATTCATTAGATAAATACTGGACAATCTTGCCTATTATAAAACAAGACGTGTTAAAAAATCATCAAAATAGGTCATAGGACTCGTTACGCTAGGATTGCTAAATAAAATTTCAAAAAATATATCAAATTGTTTCTAGTTATTTAAATAAATAATTAATAAGTACAGTATTCTAGTTTTGAAAAAAAATATGGCACTATAAATTTGAGTATTATTTACTTTTTACATGTATCAAAACGTCAAGTAAATTTATATTTTCACCGCGGGTAGTAGTTAGATCTATGAACTTTGATGCCAAGTAGAAATAACATCGATTTTCACTTCTTGTTCGAAAAATATATTTGAAACACAGAAATATAGCTAAAGTATTGTATATTCATATTGCAATATGTAATCATAAAATACAAAATAAAAATATATTTGCCCGTGATTTAGTAGTTAGAGTTACAGCTATCGGCTTCTAAGCAGACATTTCAGGTTTGATACCAGGTACAAATAAAGATAGCCCGTTACCAACATTGCAATACTCAAGAGTAATCAGCATTACCATTTCTAAAAATAAATTCATTGAATAAAGACTGGGCAGCCTTTGGGTTGCCTATTATAAAATTACGTAATTAAGAAGTCATCAGATAGATCATAGGACTCATCATTACCTTGTTATTGCTATTAATAAAATCACAAAAAATATATCAAATTATTTCTAGTTATTTAAATAAATAATTAATAAGTACAGAATTCTAGTTTTAAACAAAAAATTCAAATATGAAACTATAAACTTGAGTATTATTTATTTATATCGCGACACATGAAGATGCATGAAGGTAATGCATATTTTCCCCGTGGTTGGTGGTTCAAAATCAAAATAGTTCTGGTTATTTAATTAAAGTTAATTAATTAATTAATTAATTAAAATTAATTAATTTAATAATAATTAATTTCTAGTTTCAAAAAAAAAAAATTGGAAATATGCAACTATGAAGTTAAGTATTTATTATTCATATCGGGACACATGCTAATACATAAAGAAAATGTATATTTTCCCCGTTGTTGGTGGTTAGAGGCTTTGGGCTTTTATTATAAATATCAAATTATTTCTACTTATTTAATTAAATATTTAAGTACAGAACTCTATTTTCGAAAAAAAATATTGAAAAT
Source organism: Ctenocephalides felis (assembly GCF_003426905.1). Taxonomy (NCBI): domain Eukaryota; kingdom Metazoa; phylum Arthropoda; class Insecta; order Siphonaptera; family Pulicidae; genus Ctenocephalides; species Ctenocephalides felis. Next base: position 5,596,679 of record NW_020539726.1, on the reverse strand, counting down.
ATGAAACTATGAAGTGAAGTATTATTTATTTATATAGGGACATATGCTAATATATAATGGAAGTATATTTTCTTCGTGGTTGGTGGTTAAGGCTATGAGCTTCTATTCAAAAGCTTCAGGTTTGATTCTTGAAAATCTATATATTATGCTGCTGAACAAAATTCATCAGAATTACATAAAATTGATCAGTCTACTATAAGCAACGTAATTAAGAAAATAGTTATTTCATTAAATAATTAAGAAGAGAATTCTTGTTCGAAAAAAATATTTAAAATACAGAAATTTAAAAGTGAAGTATTATTTTTGATATCACAACATATGTTCATATAAATATAAAATGAAAGTGTATTTGCCCCTTGGCTTGGTAAGTTAAGGCTATGAGTTCCTTTCCAAAAGATTCAGGTTCGATACTTGATGTCAAATAAAAGTGGTATCGTTTTTTACTTGGAATTACATATATCAAATGTTATCAGAACTAAAAACTCTAATAATACATTCGTGAAACGGAGCCAGGCAATCGTTGGGTTGCAATATATAAAGTAAAGTAACGCCGATGACATATAAAGAACCGAATGCTGTCAATGTGATAAAAAATGATAATAACACAGGCCAACAAAGAAAATGGTGCAAACGATTTTAATGCTGTTTTTAAGTATATTTGGGGCGCTGATTTCAAAAATGCAATTGTTTTTTTCCTATGAGCTTTAGTTTTCAAGATATGATATATAAGGAATGAAAGTACAAAATAGTAATACAATTCAGAATATTATTTTAATGAGCTATACCTACTTGTACATACAAACTTACAAGACCCATTTGGCCTTACTTACAAGACCCATTTGACAAAAAATACTATAAGAATCAGCTCTAACACTTGATGCAATTCAGTTTATATAATTTTTATAAATATTAGACAATGTTACAATATTTATAATAATCTATTTAAAAACATTCAATATTCCTCGAACATTTCTTTAAGTTACGGGAAGTAGCAGCAATTTGCCTTAAGGCACGATGCCATACACCCCACTAGTTTGATTAATTAAATTAGGAATAAAAATGATAAATTGATCATCGTTAAATATTTAATAAGTTCACAAAGAAATTAAGTTTCTAGTGCTATTGGTTCTATAAAACTACAATACACGTTTCTAATTTAGTAGAAATATAATTATTAGTTTTTCATAAATTCAGTCAAATGAAATGTCAAATCAATTGACATAATTCGAATTCACATCATAATGATTAATATTAAATTTACGAATAATATGACATATTATACATGCATACATTGCATAGTACTGATTACTATGCCTCTTTTTATTTCTTGCATAACTTTTTTAACAATATACAAATAATGTATATATGTAAATAAATAAATAAATAAAAAATAAAAAAAAAATAAATATTTAATAAAACAATGATTAAAAAAATATATTTAATATAAATAATATATAAATTATTAATAAAGATCTATTAAAGCAAATGGATAATTATAAACTGCTCATCTTTTCGATTTGTCGTGTTTATCGCATCTATAACGGTAATTAGAAAAATTAATTATTATATTTACTGTACTAACTTTATTTTTTATTTTCAGATAAGAATTGTCTTTAGCCATGGGACAAATTACCATGTTGAAAATTCTGCGTTTAGTGATTTTTGCGTCAATTCTCTGTGTTATTGAAAGTACTGGATTAGAAGATCTAATTCACGAATTGGACAGGCCAAGTAAGTTATAGAATAAAAATATAAAATTTTCCTTCAAATAAAAATATTAAAAAAACGTATCAATTTGCACAATATTAATTAATAATAATGATATAAAATTTTCTCTTGCAATAGGATATTTGTAATGGATATTGAAGCATATATTTTGTTTATTAAGAGATATATACATATTACAACATTGCATTTTATATTTTATCAGAAAAAAATATTCTATATATTATTACACCATAAGGGGAATAAACTAGTAAATTTCTCTCATCGAAGTTTTATATAAGAATCGTCGAATCGTCGTGAGAGAAACTGTCGTATTTTTCAATCAAAATCATATATTCATTGATAAAACTCCTATTCGAATACAACCAAAAATTTATAATTTTTTTTTGAAAAAACTAACATCGACAGATAGAACGCACCTAGTACTGGAAGGCCCAAATTAAACAAGTCATAATAATGTTTAATTATTAGTTTTAGAATTTTCACCCAATAAAAGACTTGTTTATGTTGTAGATTGTTTAAATAACATTTAATTTTTTTTTAAGTTATTTAACTAAAATAATTAAAATATGACATAGAGTAAAATGATTCGGTTACCAATTATTTAATATTATAAAAGCTAACATGAGCACAGCTGCAAAATTTTTTTGAGGAATATTTTTTATGAAAAATTTTATTTATTTATTAGATGTATGTTACAAACATCTCAATAAAAAAAATTTATCCTACCCAATCAATAAAATTATCCTACCGAATCAGTAAGACAATTGTCAAGAAAAAAATGTAAGATAATAAAAAAAGTTTTTTATCAAGAATTATAAAAATGTAAACCAATTGTCCTTTCAGGTAAAAAAAGTAAAATTTACAAATTTAAAACTTAATTTTGGAAACCAATCAAAATTAACTGAAAAACATATTTTCTGAATATCTTCAGAATTTCTTATATTAAAAAAAACTACTTATTTCCAGTTCAGATTAATGTCTGCCTTCCGGTTTGTCTATTATAGTCAAGTATCATACGTCATTAATGTTATTTCAGAAAATGTACTTAAAAGGCTTGTAACATATAATTGTCAAATTTTACTGTAGCATAATTATCTAACCAAAGAGGAGGTCGGTCCTTAGAATTTGCAGAAAAGCCCAAACCAAAAGTTTTAGCTAAAAATCATTAAATAAAACCATTCAAAAGTGCTGTTTTATAAAGATCGGCCGGGCTGTTTCTTCGTAAAGAAATATGGCTCTACATTTATATAATAGTAGCGGCATTCTCTAAACAAATGTCCTTAGATATTATGGATTTAGGATAAGAGGTTTAATTATAAAAGTTCCTTACAGTATCGTACATACAGTTCATTTTTCTTACAACAACATCTATCTATCTTAACCTATTTGTCAAAAATAACTAACATGTTTTGCTGGATAAAATTGAAAAACTTGTAATAGTTAAAAATTATTAAATAATATTTTTCATTTCCAAAAACTTAAAATAAATTAAAAAGATCTATTGCCAAATGACTTTAGTCTTCTATAAATACAAAACAAAATAAACTGTAAATTTAATAGCATAACATTGGCTATCCTCGTATTAGTGATTAGAGCTATGAGATTTTAACCCGTAGTTTCAAGTTTAGTACGCACCCCGGATAGCTTGATATCAAGCACATGTGACATTAGTTTTTATTTAGAAGATAGCAATATGTTTTCAGGGAAAATGGTCATGCGGATCATTGAATAAAACGTGCATAAAATTCACGGTTAAAATTATGCAAAGCAATAAAACGTTCAATATTAAGATTGAATCATAGATCAGGCATAAGTTTTTCAAATATTTGTATGTAAATAATTTACAAAAGAAGGGAAATATTGGACATTTTCATATGGTTTTGAACATTCTCTGGGAATTATTTCATATATACATATACTATACATTCATATATATTTGTGATAAAGGGTTGGACGAGGGCACAAAAGCCCAATTTGAATTTTAGCAATTATACTGTGAAAACCAAGAGGCAACCAATGATCAATACAAATAATATATAAGAAACAACTATATATCTATCTGTGTTCAGTAAAATTATCAGCTACTTTGTCATTATAGAATTATGTTTTTTGCTATTTTTCACACATTTGTCACCTGTTTCTATTTACCCCAAAGGCGGACGGAAAACGAAAAGATGAGAGGCACAAAAATTCACTATTTTATCTTTAATTTAGAAATGGTTTAACAGAATTATAGCTACATTATTTGATCAATGCCATGCTGCTCAATTATTAGGTTGAGCAACAAAAGTAAAAATAATATTGTATTTTATATTGTTTTTTCTGTTTAATTTAATATAATCAGACTCATTAATAAAATACATTTACATCAAATAATATAAATAGAACTTTTGTTTTAAATTCTTGTTTCATGGGTACATTTTATAAAAAGATCATACGACTTTCGAATGAAAATCAGAGTTGGAGTAACTATTGATTTACACTATCTTTTAATAAATTGCTTTTTTAATTTATTTTACATTTTCATTTACTATTTTGTACACCTTGCCAGAATGTAGGTTTAGGTTTATTCTTTACCTCGACCACATGTCAGCTAGTCTCAAGGTTATAGAAATAAAACTGTTGAATCTAACATAAATACAACAATGCATTTTATTAAACAATTAAATAACATGTACGTTAAAATTATATTCTGGTATCATAAACTAAACGACCATGCTCAAAAACAAAAATACTACGGAAAAACAACTTTCGTTACAAAATTGGCAATGCGGCCGCTTATGTCGTGGTAGTGGAGTCGCCCGGTTTTAGGCGTTGAATGGTTATATATCTTTTGCCCTCTACTTTCAAATATTATTATCTACATTAAAATATAGATGATGACCCTTTAACCCTGTAAGACCGGTTCTACCTTATATACATGTGTATCAATTATTTCAGAATTTCCTATCCGACCATGAGCAAATTTCAACAAACCGTGACACCAGTAACATCTGCTTAGAAACTTTCAATTCGGAATCCCATTGTTAGCGCAAAGTAGCGTAATCTATTTTCAATTAATTCAGTTCAAATCGTCGGTATTTTCGGACAGCTAGGAGAGTTGAGAGAGAAGTAGCAAATAATTCGACATCTTTTTACGGCGTTTCACATTATAATGAACATAGCATGCTTTTATGTACTTTAGTGGATTTAGGTACTTATTTTGTGCAAATAAAAATGAAAACATAATCTACCGATACAAGTAAATAATATAATAAATCTTAGTGCACTATAAGCAATAATTTTCATTGCAGCTATACAGTACTGATTTTGAGATAAGTTCCAAAAGGAAAAAGATAAAGTATGTTTGTTAGAGCAAGTTTCCAATATTGCCTTTAGTTATGTATTCATTCCATTTTTTTTAATAATAACTGGTACTTGCTGGATTACTTTGATTAGACTTTTTCTACAAGTTGAGCTTTAGTAGCTAATTACCAGCAATTAGTTTTTGCGCACATAATTAAGGTCGGTCATAACATCAATTTGTCTCCAAAATTTTTGGATGAAAATTAAACAGATAAAGAAAAATCTTCATAGCCTTATATCTATTGTTTTTCAACCTATTGTTATGCCATCTTTCGAAATCATCCAGTATTATAGGCCAGCATGTGGTAACATAATAGGATTGGTAACACTGTTTCCGCCACATAGGAGCAAGGAGCAATTAAGTTCAGTATCAGTTCAACTACGATAACAATTGATAGTGGCACAATTTTATGTTTAATCTTCAGTGACCATTGGCTATTTAAACAATATTTAAAAAAAAAACGAATATAATCTCAAATTTGTTCTAGAATAATTTAAGTCTATGCAAGAAAACAGGAATAAATATATTTATAAAATATAAAATATTTTATATTTATAAATAAAAAATAGCTTTTTGAGGACATCCCCAGGATGCTTAGGTTAAAAATCAGTTCAGATAATAGTTGGGAAAAAAACGTTTAGATAGTACAACAAATGCTAGACTTGCAAATTCCTGTTTTCTATAGTACCCAGTTCGGAAATATATCGCCGCCACAAAAAAACATATTATGCTTATATTAATGGCAAAAATTACAATAAAATTTTAATTTAAACCTATTTTGTCTAATCTTTTAACAGCACATTTAGTGGTAGACGAATATACTTTTCACTTAACGATTCTGACGTGTTTAATTCATGAATACCTACTAAAAAATAAATAAAAATTACCATAAGTTTATTAAAAGTATTTGATTCTAATAAATATATATTGTAATTCATATTTTAGTTCGTAAAATTATATTATATGTATGTATTTATAAATTATATATATATATATATATATATATATATACGAGTATATATATATATATATAAGAGGATAGCTTAAGTTAGAACACTTATAACTAATAGTAATTATAGCTTATAATTATAACTTATAATAATTATAGCTGAACCGATTTAGATGAAAATTTGCAAGGAGGTAGTTTAGAACCAGGAGAAACATATGTGATACTTTTTGTCCCGTTTTTTCATTCCAATTCAAAATTAATTATTTATAAACTATCCATTTAGTTTATGACATTTACTTTTAATTGTCAACTCTCATTCGGTGTTTTTATTTTGATACAAATATATTAATATGCATTTTTTAATCACGACTTTTAGAAAATTATTACGTGAATAGTATAAATTATTTAATAATCACGAAAAATTATTACAAAGTGGCAAGTAAATTAATTCTTAATAATAGTAAGCGATGCCAGATGGACGATGCAAAAATTTATTTCTTGGCAATGTGAATGTAATTATTTATATACTTAGGAAATTACATAGCATGTAATCATGCATAGATGACAATTTGATATTTGTAGGAAATCAATAATAAAATTATTTCTTTTGAATAAATAATTAACAATTATAATATAATGATAGTGCATTGCCTATTCGTATAAACAGTGAAGTAAACTATAAAACTCACTATGATTGACAAATCATATTTTTCTCAAACACGATGTTCTGAAATAACTCATTTGTATAATTATATACCCAATAGTATTTATAAATCATTTTCTAGAATATATATTTTTTTTAATTTACGTTATTTAATATAAGAACCTAAATTTGGAATCGATCAAAGGTACATTTTGTCAAATAACTTATTCCCAGTTATAATTTCCCAGAATTTATCGAAGAATGGATAGTAATATATGAAGGTACGGGGTTAAAAGTTCCACGACCAAAGTGTCAAAAACCAGTAAAGGTAAAGCATTGTTTAACCATATTATTTGAAAGTAAAGGGAAAAAGATGTATAACCAGCTATAACCTTGATTCTTATGACTTTGATATTGGGAGATAAATGGTAATCTTTGAAAATCCATAGTAAAAGTATTTTCTTCTGTTGGTACTTTTTGGTTATTTGCGTTAGTTAAAAATGTAGTTATTTTGCAAAATACCTTTTAAATTAAAATAAGACAAAACGCAAAAAAGCACATTTTTATAATGATGAAGTAGCTGGTAGTTTTACTGAACGTAGTCTGATAATTGTTCGTTTGAAATATGTCATTTGTTGTGATAAAATTGGTTTGATTTTCATAATAAAATTTATATTTGCTCAAACTCAAGTTGGACCTTTGTGCCTTGGCCTGCTCTACATATATACTTTAATATTAAGTTTACTTTAATTCATGGTATGTTACTTGAAATTTTCAAAAAGCACGCCAAAGCAGATATATTTCATTCATTTTCTATCTCTCCTCGCAGAAAGCTCAGTAGTATTATTTACAATTATACACAAAATCCAGAATCCAAAAAGAATCTGGAAAGCTTAAAACGTAATCAATAAGTAATATCAAAACAAGACTTGAATTAGATTATAACATGATTTCTATAGAAACTGTATAAAACTTCCAGTTTGATTGTATTGACAAAATATAGACAAACTAATGGGGTTTAATGTTTTTATAATACCTCATTGTATATAGCATTCAAACAACACTTAATCCTTATACACTTTAAGTATTATTATTTTTGATTCTCTAGAAATTATTTAGAATATACCTTACTTAGCAGAACAACGTTTGCCGGGTCAGCTAGTTATTATATAAAACTTTATAAATAAAGTTTAAATGTGAATTTACCTACTTCTAACAAATATCTTAAATGAATTTAGATTCGATTATAAAATAGTTAAGTTACAATTACTAAACAAATTCGACGATTTCCCCCGAATCGTATTGATTTTAGATATATTATATCTTCCATTTTTGAAAGTGATTAAAATAGTAATATATCATTATATTCCAATGTTGTATAACAATAATTATTTACATTTTTAAATAAATACGTATTGTATTAATTATAGATAACAAAATATCGAAATAAATGATGAAAATTGTGATGCATTGATATACATGGAATTAATGAGTTATTATTATGTAAAATTGCAATGGAACTTGAATTAACGATCATTTGTGTAATGAGTTCATGATGATGGCATGAATTCACTTGAATAATAATTTTTGAATAATATGCTCGAGTAAATCAGATTGCTGAATTTGTAATTGCTAGAAATTGAAGTCATTATTAAAATATTTATTATTTTGAATAACATTTTAAACACCTTTGGCTTTTTCCTTAAATTATTACTTATTATTAACAAATTATTGATAGACGTGATGTATCTAGGGGCAGACCAACAAGGTCCAATTTGACTTTAAGTAATAATACTGTTTATATCATAATACACATGACACGAATCAAACAAACAAACTACGTTCAGAAAAGTTTCTGGTCAATTCCTAATCATGAAAATGTGTTTTTTTTACTATTTTTTTTAATTGTCATCTATCTATTTTTACCCCATAGGTGGGGTAACATGGAAGTGCCAGGGCCAAACCGATAAAATGCATGACTTATTTTGAATTAAAAAAGGAATTAATTACAAAGTTATGGCTACAGTAATTTACCAATGAAAAATATAAATTTCATGGGTACAAAGGTAATACTTCATATAACCTTGAGATCTAGTATTATGACAGAAATATTCATCAGCCCCTTATTGTTTAATAACTTATTAACTTATTATTTTTTTTATATGTATTGTGAATTTGCTTTTTTTAACTTAATTTATATTTTTATTTACTATGGTTTATTGTTTACACCTTTGCCAAGTTGTTTTTTTTTACCCCATAGAACTAAATTTTTATAGAGGTTATATGAAAAAAGCTGTAACTTTAAAATAACAATACACCTTGTAAAAAAATTACATAACAAATACTCAAAAATAATATTAAGGTTTTGTGAATTAAACGACAGTACTTGATGACAAAAAACTAACAACCAAAGAAAATACTTTTGTTATGCATTTTCAACAATTTTCATTTATCTCCTGATAGCGACGTTGTAAAAATCACGATTTTTATTAGAACTCTTATTTATTTAACAATCCGAAATACATTAAGGTACCTATGAGCTAAATTGAAAATATTTGAGAGCGATGTCTAAGAAGAGCTCTAATGTGATTTTGTTAGTTTAATAATTCATATAATAATGTTATATTGAAGCTAATCTAAGACTAAGTCTAGAGGCTAATGTCATAAAAATCAAGATAAAGACTGGTTATACATTTTTTGCCCACTACATTAAAATATTGTTGTTAAAAAGTCCTAACTTCATTTGTTTTTAAGACACCGGCTCTATCATATAGCACAAAACTCAATTTATTTCAGAGGCAGTTATATTAAATAAATAAACGATATATTTCTTAAACGATATGGAACAAATTTTCTATCAATACAACGTATTACACGGTTCGTGTAACTTTCAATTATATTTTAAATTAAATTTTATTCATATAAAATATCCAATGCTAACCGTTGAATATAATTAAAATAACTTATAGTATAGAAAAGCTCTGAGATAATGGAGGTTATCTCAATGAAAAAATATTAGAAAACCGTTTTATTGTCTGAGTTTTGTGTTGAAGAGGAGTAACCTTTAAAATTAGGACACCGAACGCAAAAAATGTTTACGCGTTTACTTGATCGGCATTTAAATTCATTCTGTGGTATTAAAGTTTCGAAGTAATACGAGAGGGCTTTCTGAAAATATAATTGGAACTAATAAAATTTTGTAAATAAATTTGCAAAATTACGTGAAATATATATGTTCACTTGGTAGACAGACAGGAACAACTTACTGTAAAATATAATGTTATAAATTGTTTTTTTTTAATATATACTAGTGCAAAGCTAATGAAGCTGAAAATGTTCAGCAAATCTACGTATTAATATAAATTCTGAATCATCCAACGATGCAATTTAAAAACATAGGCATTTGGAAATGAAACCAAGTAGATATTAAATAAAACAATAATTAATTCATATTTATCGAAAATACAGACAGACAATAAAAATAATTATATAACAGCTAAAATAATATCTGAAAAAATTTGTAAAGTACTCGAAATTATTTAAGAAAATCTAGATTCTCAATTATCTTATAATAATTTTCGATAACATTTTTGAATTTTATTTACCTATGCCCAATTTTATAACTAGTTGGTTTGGTATTTAGCCTTGAGGCAAGTTACATGAACTTCCCGATATGTGTAAATAATCGACTTAATAAAAAAAATGTGTAAATAATATACTTCATTAATCCTACTTTAAAAAAACGATAATAATTTTAGCAAAGTTTGACAAATTTTTGAAATTAAACTACTTGTCGTAAGGCCGTAATATCACAGTAAGTTCTATAATACCATGATGTATATCGCCAAAAAAAGTTCCATGAAAATCGGCTTAAATTTTTTTTTCAACAGTTAATTACAAGAAAACGGCTCGATAGATTTTCACCTAAAATTAATCAGTACCATTCCCAACTAATATCTTTCGAACAGTTTTTGATATTTTAAAATCGGTTTGGTAGGATGAGCTTAAATGTCGACAAAAATGTAACACTTTTTTTCAACAGTTAATTACAAGAAAACGGCTCGGTAGATTTTCACCTAAAATTAATCAGTATCATTTCCAACTAATATCTTTGGAACAGTTTTTGATATTTTAAAATCGGTTCGGTAGGATGAGCTTAAATGTCGACGAAAGTTTAACACTTTTTTTCAACAGTTAATTACAAGAAAACGGCTCGGTAGATTTTCACCTAAAATTAATCAGTACCATTCCCAACTAATATCTTTCGAACAGTTTTTGATATTTTAAAATCCGTTCGGTAGGATGAGCTTAAATGTCGACGAAAATTTAACACTTTTTTTCAACAGTTAATTACAAGAAAACGGCTCGGTAGATTTTCACCTAAAATTAATCAGTATCATTCCCAACTAATATCTTTCGAACAGTTTTTGATATTTTAAAATCGATTCGGTAGGATGAGCTTAAATGTCGACGAAAATTTAACACTTTTTTTCAACAGTTAATTACAAGAAAACGGCTCGGTAAATTTTCACCTAAAATTAATCAGTATCATTCCCAACTAATATCTTTCGAACAGTTTTTGATATTTTAAAATCGGTTCTGTAGGATGAGCTTAAATGTCGACGAAAATTTAACTTTTTTTCAACAGTTAATTACAAGAAAACGGCTCGGTAGATTTTCACCTAAAATTAATCAGTATCATTCCCAACTAATATCTTTCGAACAGTTTTTGATTTTTTAAAATCGGTTCGGTAGGATGAGCTTAAATGTGGACGAAAAGTTTAACACTTTTTTTTCGAATTACAAAGAAACGGCTTTTCAGGTCGTTGCACAAAACTGACAAACGATAGTCCTCACCGAAATACATCAAATGGCTTTTAAATTTCTAAAATCGGTTCAGGCGTTTTTAAGAAAACGTCGATCAAACGTCTAATTTTGACAAATGCCAAAAAGACCATACTGATTTTTGCAAACTTTGACGAATTTTTAAAGCTGAATCGGTTGTCGTAGGGCCGTAATATTTTAGTATGATCTAGAAGACTATGGTATCTATCGTCAAAAAAATAATCATAAAAATCGTCGAATTTTTTTTTTTTTTAAACTTTATTACAAGAAAACGGCCCGGCCGATCTCTACCAAAAACTAATCAGCACGATTCCCAACCAATATCTTTCGAACGGTTTTTGAATTTTCAAAATCGATTTAGAATTGCGGGCTAAAACGTAGACGAAAAATTTTTCACTTTTCTGCAATTTATAAAGAAACGGCTTGGCCGATCGTCGCACAAAACTGACAAACAATAGTTCTCGTCGAGATACATCGACTGGCTTTTGAATTTTTGAAATCGACCCGGCCGTTTTCGAGAAAACGTCGATTTACGGCAAAAAATATGTTCACATACACACACACACACACACACACACACACATACTTTTTCCAAATTTGGTCTCATTCGATTCAGAATGGCTTGAAACGTCGAGAAAACATAAAATTAGCGAATCGGATTTTTTGATGAAAACATAAACTTCTCCTTCGGGAAGTTAAAAAAATGCATAAAGGTTTAAAGTATTTTACAGTAAACGATACATCAACTGCGACCAGGAAATTAACACATTCATTAACATACGTTGAGGGTTTTTAGTTAAATAGATATTATTTATACGATGCATTTAAAAAAAATCGTCATCTACGTACTTTATATTGTCTAATTAATTTTAAATAAATGTTTAACAATTTTAATGAAGTAGTCAATCCTCTTCTCCCAATAAAAATTTTGTGAGAAGCGAGTTGCACACACGGTGTTTTTTATTATTGAAAATGAACAACATAAACAAAAAAATGGGTTAATAGTAAATTTCACAGAGTCTTTTTTATATATTAACCTCTTAATCAATACATTTACTACTCTTTAAGAAAATCGAGAATATCAAAAAAGGTTGTAATTTTTTTTTGCCATACCGTAGCTATTTTGTGGAAATTTTTTTTAGCTTGTCCGTAGTTTACACGATATTCTGGATGGGCACGATATTTTTCAGACCGCCCAATTCATCACCTTCTAGAATTAAAAATTTGATTTTTTTTTGAATTTTTATCTTTTTTTTGATATTCTCAAAATATTACTTAATATAGTCAAAATAGAGTAAAAATATTGTGTCTTTTTTGCGATTTTTCAAAAATTGCATAAAATTCATGCTTTAGGCCAGAATACCTTTTAATTGGGTTATTGGTGCAGCTTTATGTTGCCCGTAAACATATTATATTTTGCATCCTAAACTGAATTCTATATCTCGTAGCTGACCACAAGGCATATGTAGTTAACTAAATTTATTTTGCATTTATAAACATTCTAAGAAATGAGTACTAATACCAAAACCTACATGCGACCTACATTTTGTGCACTCTACCAAGAGGCTATCAGCGCCCGAAGTTATGGTCACAGGTTACCTATAGTTTTTTACGGGTCCCATTTTTCCCATCGTGAAACGTTCCAATTTCAGATGTATTGTCCGAACGAACTGAGAGAGTGGATTGGACAAACTAAAGATTGGATATTAAAGAAATTGTATATTTGTAAAATATTAACATTAGATCATTTATTTACCTAAGAGGACTTCAAAGCTTTAGTAGCATGTAGTGGAGACTGGGTGCGATAGTGTTTAATCTTACCAGCAATAATTTTGATAGATTATCAGTTATCTTGCAGAAAAGTAAAGTAAATGGAATTTGCACTTTTGTCTACGAGAAAATACTGAAATGTTGTATTTAAATACGATTATGTTAAACGAGTAATAAAAACTTCCAACAAATGTACTCCTAACTCTGGACAAAATCAGTATAGGTTAGCTATTATGACGACTATTGTAACATGGCACAACCATAACCAGTTTTCCCTACTATATTAATTTCATTAAATATTAGACCATATTAGTATTATTTATGCAAAAAATCAAATATAGATTTTTAAAGTTACTATCGCACTAGCTGATTATTGTAGCAAAAAACTATTATTAGTAGAGTTATAAAAATTAAATGAGATGAATAAAAACAATAATTCTAATAATCAATCAATTCATTTTTCTAATATTATTTTGATTATCGTGAATTAATATAAATTCATTAATATGCTCTGCATGCAATTTATTAAAATGTATGAAAACTTTAGGAGAGAATTTGAATTTATTAGAAATCTTAAAGAAAAAACTTTACTTTTTATTACGAACTGAAAAACAACTTACACATTCCCAAAAATATTTTTAGTGATTGGATTAGGCAATAAATTGCATTCGAAAAAATTTTAGAAAGGAATATTATATATATGAACAAAATCAAATCTGATAGAAAAAGTTTTGCTCTTTAGATTCATTCATCAAATGACACAAATATAGTTAGATAAGGTTATAACACTATTTGAAAAATTTGATATGAAAATGGGCAAATAATAACTAAATAATAATAAAATTAATTTTGAAATTTGCAAAAATAATCAGGAAATTATTGAATTCATATTTTATTATGAATATACTCATATATGTATTAAAATTTTATTTCAAATACACAATAAATGTGTAATTACCCAAAAAAAATATTTTTATTTGCAATCATGTTTCATTTAATGTTATTTCTTTTTAGAGTTGTAAAAGTAATTATTTTAAATCTTTAACGGAATTAAAATTAGTTATCAAAATTTTGCATGTTAAGAAATGTTTTTCTCTTACAGTAGTTTTATTTTTATAAAATTACAAATTGTAATTATATTATATATACCATCTCTCCTGAGACCCAAAACAGCTTTCATAAGCTTTCCATGCAGAGTGTAAGTATAAATAATAAAATATAAAAATAAGTAAATCTTTATTGTTATTCTTTTTTAAGCAAAAATGTTATTGCCAGTATTAAATGTTCTATATATTACAAATCACTAAGGGAATTCAGTCAAATCATATTTTTCGGCATAACTATCAAACTTTCTACAGAAGTATTGTTCATCTTCTGCCGTAAGCGAAATACCGTCTGGTTAGGTCTGTCGGGAAAATTGTAAGAGTGGCCGGCAGTCAGGCATCTGATATATTGCCGCACCGACCGTTTTTCCCGCAGAGGCCTCATTTTTCCTCCGTTTAGCACTAACACTCGATGAACGGGTGACTACCCCCTGAGCGGAATTAGTGATGGAAAATTTTCGATATCGATTCTGCGGATTATATACTGCTGGTTCGTACTTAACGGGATATAAAGAATTTAGGATTGCTGAAGGAGCACTTGCTCGGAAAAAATAGATTATTGGCCATTATTTTTTAAAACTGTTTAAGGCTTAGTGAGTCGAAACAGAGAGAATGAGATCTCGCCATTTTACTTGGTTGAGTTTAATAAAGCCAACTAATATTGTTATATGGAACATTGTAAACTTGTATACTGAAGTTTTTGTAATTATTAGTATTAAGCAAATTTGTGTGAAAATCATAACTTACTGTTTATAATTTTGGTATACACATTGTAGATGTAGGATTTTTGTATTGATGGAGCCTAATAATTTGGCTTTAAAATAATATTTATATTATTACGTAAAACACTACGTTCAAAAAACTTCAAATCATAAAATTTTTAAAATTAACATATTGTTGTAAATATATAAAAAGTATTTTTTGTTTTTGAATAAAAAAATGTCAATAATCTAGTAGCATAAAATTATAATATAATTTCCCAAAGGGTGAAAAACATGTAAAATATTAAAAAAAGACAAAGAAAACAAATGAAAATAAATGAAATGAAAAATAAAATAGAAAAAATGCTAAATATAGACATTATATCAGATTTACAATTGTTAATTTTTTTTTTTGAGTTCTTGTTTTTTATTCAATACATTATTGAATTATTGAGTTATTGAGTTGTTGAGTGAAATTACATGTCTCCCAGGTAACTTCCTTCACCATTGTAAAAATGTGTTTTTGGCTGTTTATCAAAAATTTGTTCCCCCCACAGTCAGAGAAAAATGGGGGGAAAACAAGTCTAATGCCCTATTTTTAATTTTTAAGGGATTTTACGAAATAATAGCTACATTATTCAACTAAACCACAATATAAATTTCAAAAGAATATTTTTATAGATATGATTCTGTATATAACCTTGGAAGAGTTCGAATGATTATTCATTTAACCTATCTCTTGTAAAATGTTTATACTTTTATAATTACTTTTTCTATGTTTTATTGTTCACAACTTTGCCAGGGTAAAGTCTCGGTTATTGCTATTTACCCCCACCTATGTGTAAGTTTTAATATAGGTAATTAAAAAAAATAACGTAAATAGAACTAAAAACAACAATACATCATATAAAACAATCCCGAGCGCAAATTGTTCATTGTTAATTTAAATTATGAAAACTGTATAGAAATAGCTTTGAGACAATAATGGATTTAATATATAAACAAAAAAATTACTCCGTCGCAAAAGAATAGTCTGTATGAAATTAATAAAATAACCAAATTTTATAGTAACGCAGTACTCCGCAATAAATCTATTGTTAAATTATACTGATAATATTTTCCCATATTGCCATAATGATTTTCCCATACCGATAATATTTCCATTGAAACCAATATGAGTTCAATATAATATTGAACTCTACATTTAGAACTAATATGTGCTTAATATAAATAAACAAAATCTATACCATATTAAAAACTAATATGAGCTCAATAGAAATAAATAATATTTATCCCACTTTCAAAACCAATATAAGCTCTTAAAAGTTCACAATATTTACCCTACATCCAAAGCCAATAAAATGCCAATATGAGCACCATATAAATGAACAATATTCACCCTAAATTCAAAAACACTATTTATCCTACAATCAAAAATATTATTTAATTTAAATTGAAAAACAGTATTGACATTATTCGGATATATCTATCTATTTCATGATGTGATTACCGAGGCAGATAGTAGGCCAAAAATCTCCCTCCTATACCTATATTAATTCTAATAAGATAAAAGTATAAATAGTATAACTGTGATTAGACTCTAATAATTTGTAAATGTCTTATGTACTCGTATACATAATCAATAAAATAACTAATGGGGTGTATGACATCGTGCCTTAAGGTAAATTGCTAGCACTTCCCGTACCGTAACGAAATGTTCGAAAAATACTAAATGTTTTCAAATAGATTATTATAAATAATGTAACATTGTCTAATATTTATAAGAATTATATAAACTGAATTGCAAAGTTGAAATTATTTGCTTAAAGTATATTAGAATTATAGTCAGAATTAAAAATAAAATCTGAATTATTTTCGATAAAAAAAAAAATTTTTTTTTTTAAAAATTGAAAAAAAAGTTGAAACAATTTTTTTTCCAGAATCAATTATTTTGTTAAAACAAGCAGAAAGTTTTTCGATCGGACGCTTAGTTCCCTCAAAAACTGCCATTTTCTGCACATTTAGCACTGTATCGTAAATGGCTTGGCCTGCCTTGCCAAAAGCTTACAAACCCTTCTCCCAATCATTACTAATTGAATGTTTTTTAGATCATTCAAATCGGATGTTCCGTTCTCTCAAAAACTCGATTTCTATCTTCAGCACTCTTGGCTCTTTATCTACGTAACTGCTGGACCTGCCTTTGCCAAAAACTAATCAGCACATCTCCCTATCAATAGAAATCGAATGTTTTTTGAACCATTTTATTTATTTATTTATTTATACAGTACAATTGTACAATTGTAGATCAATGGTACATAACTTAAATTAATAGATAACATACTATATTAAATGAAATATAATTTACAGAAAAACAAATGTTCACTTGAAATCTTATTCTAATTTTCACAGAATAGTTTACTGAAAATTATAATTTAAATACTCATCAATAGAGTAAAAAACTTGCTCTTTAAAAAATGTATTGAGTAGTTTATAAAATTTCCTATTTTCAACTTCTCTAATACCTAGTGGCAGCTTATTGTAAAGCATTATGCCCAGACCATCTAAGGTATTAAATGTAGAGGCAAATTTCAATGTGGGACCTTTTACAAGTTTATGTCTTGTGTCATAATAAATACATTCGGGATTTGGGCTTAAATTAAACAGGTTACCATTATTTTTTATAAAGCAGAGGGTGATTAGGAGAAAAATGCATGGAACAGGTAGAATCTTGTGCTCATGGAAAAAAGGTCGACAAGATGTAGTGGACGAAAGGGAAAATATAACTCTGATTGCTTTTTTCTGTAATTGAAAAACTGATGTTAGTAGCGGTGAAAACCCCCAAAATTGAATGCCGTAAATTACATTAGAATAAAAATATGAGTAATAAATAGTGAAAAGGCTCTCCTTGCTTACTTTCATTTTTAAATTACGAAGCATAAAGCAGGTTTTTGATAATTTAGGATTCAGAGTGTTAATAATGTGATGATCCCATTTCATATTGTTACTAATATTTATACCAAGAAATTTTGTATTTAAATGGGTTGATCCGTGCGTCCGAAAACGTGACCGAAAAATTGTATCCATACATACATACACACACATCAATTTTTTCTGAAGTATGTCAAAATGTTCAGAAACCTTCAAAACGTCGAGAAATGTAAAAATTTTCAATTTCGATTTTCGGCCCATTACAATAACTTACCCTACGGAAAGTTAATAAAGAAAACAAATTATTTCAACTTAACAATTATATACTATTTCATAAAATGATTTCATCTGAAAATTGGTTTATATTCATAGATTCAAAATATAATTTCCGAAAAAATACTAAAACAAACTTTTTCTTAGCAGTCAATTTTATTCCCAACCCCACAAAAAAGTGCGGCTGGCATTCTTAAGTTATTTGTTTGTGAGAGTGTGTTAAATGAAAATTCGTTAAAGCCCCAATGCTGTGTATAATACGAGTCGGCTAGAATTCGGGTTTTATTTACATATTATATGTGTATATATTATTTGCGGCGAAGTTCCGGCTTGTATTATGTTTTTCGTGCGGATATTTTTTCCCTCTCGTTACCTTTTGATTTTAACCGAAACAAGTCCCATCACACGTCGCACTTTGGCGTGAAATTAACATTACAGATACGTCTGTACAAACACCTGTTTTATCTCATGAGTTTTACATGTGATATTAATTTTCAGAGTTTTGGGTTCTTGCCTTAAATCCAGTCCAGATTTATGTACCGACCCTATCACTTTCATAAATATAAATAAATATTTGCAGTGAATTGATTTATAATTAATCAAAATAAATATGAAAGCAAAAATTGCTAAATGTAACAATTTGAATTTAGAAAACATTTGACTCGTATTCAGGGGGATATATGTTGATTAGTTTTTGGCAAAGGCATGTACAGCGTTATGCGAGATACGGAGCAAAAAGTTCAAATAATAACAGCGCATCCTATTAGAGTAATTCAAAAGATAGATAAATAAATTAGACCAAAGTATGAATGTAAAAATGAATATACGTATGATTGAATTATAGAATAAATGATATAAAATTGGAAATGACCATATTATATATATATATATATATATATATATATATATATATATATATATATATATATATATAATGACATGTATAGAATAATACCAGACACTTCCGTCTGTCTGAGATATATAAAATTTATATTTTCAATAAAAAAAATGCTTGTGTAAAAAAATGAAGTGTTTATTTTATTCTCGTTTTTACATTATTACAGAAAATCTATTCCGCGAGCGGTAAAAATGCATGTAAATTAAATATTTACTTAAAATCTTCTATTAAGAATTTCAATCATTTGGAATTCGGAATCTGCACAATCATTAGATGATATCAAAAGTGCTTTCTCTAACGCAAAAGAAATATTCAGAAATATTATAATAAATTTAAAGATGAAAGACATTAATGAAAAATAGTTGACTAAATGCAATAATAAATAAATATTACAATATTGAATGAAATGGACAGAGATGAATATGTGTGTATAAAAATTGTTTCATAATTTCTTACTTTTTTTCTACCAGGCAACCCTGACCGAGATGTAAACAAATTATGTTAAAAACCCCCTTCCGCAATGTCCGGCCTATCTTGTGGAAAATGTTTTAAACAACAAAATATAAAATAATTTAATAATTTATAATTTTGCATGTAATGTACCTTTATTTTTCTGGAAATTGTTTATATTTACATATAAATTGCAATATGTCTATATAAAAATGAGTATAAGGATACAGATAAACATTGCTCGAAAATTAATGGTTATTTGAACTCAATTGCATTTTGGAAAATCATGGTGTTAGTGTTTCTATTTTTTTTTTAAATTATATACATAGAAAAGTGAAGATATTCAGAATGTTCGAACTTGTTTATGGTTTATGGTAATAAGTTTCTCAAATTGTTAGTAAAAGAAACAAATAGATACCAAATATAAGTCGGCGATATTCAGTGAAAAGATATACTAATTATGATTTGGTAATTTATGTCAGTTACACTAGATCTGTATTTTATAAAAATTAAAAGCAATTACGTATTGAAAAATCTTATGCGCAAAATATCATTACATGCCATTTTTGTAATAATACCGGATACAAAATACATGTGAAATACTACTATCAAATCCTAGATGTAAATAATATGGGTATTTTTCTATAATACCATAATGTTTATAGAATATTAATATAATTGTGATCGAATGTTAATCTGTAAAAATTAAGCAAGTCATAATTACTGGAATGTGAAAAAAGAATTTATTTTTTGTAACTATATGGTAGAAACACAAAAAGAAAATATTTTATGAAAAATCTTATTGAATTAAAAACTTATGAATAAAATAATATGCGCAAAAAATACTTTAATATGAGTGTTTTTCTTTTCATAATTCCACTATAACTTTTATGTATGCTCGACATAATAGTATAAAATGTTGAACTATAAGATAATCACAATCACAAGTCCGTATTTTCTGGAATGTGAAAAATATTATAATAGTTATAACTTCAGAAGCAATCTTTTGAAATGTATAAATTGAACAATGCAACATTATGTTTTGAATTAAAACTTACCTCTAGAACAATTAGCCGAAGACTCTTAAAAACATTGTCAATTCTTTGGAAATTGCATTAAAACAATTTTTATATTTCACGAAATGTTGAAACTTTTATCAGAAAATAAAATAAATGAGTTAACTTGTGACATTGATTCATGGGCATTTGTAAGTAAAACCAATATTTTTAAAATACAGTGCACAATCAAAAAAATATTACATATGCATCTTGGTACGTCTTTCAATTTGCAATCTATAATGGCTAAAAAATATTTCATCTAGATGAAGTACTTAGAGACAAAAATAAAACCTATGTATAAAAAAATTAAGATCATTCAAATGTGTTACTTGAATGCATAATAATAAGAACATTTCAGATTATGAATCTCCCTTTGCCTCAATTAGAAAATCACTCATCGTGGTTCTTAGATAATATTTATAACTTCAAAATCAAAATTTAGCGTAATATAAATTGGATAACTCAGTAACAAGATTTGAAAAGAAAATCACTTCTCCAACATTAGTTGGAGATTCTAAAAAATATTGTTAATACATTCTTTGAAAATTTTATCCCCATCATTCATGAAATGTTGAAACTTTAAAAAATACATTTTTCACATATAAATGATTGTACTTATGACATTAATTTATAGGGTTGAACTAGTAAATGCAATATTTTAATAGGCAGAAAACATTTTTTTGTGAAATATTACAGGTGCACTAGATAAAAATACCTTGCGGATTAAAAAATTATAAATACTGATGTAACAAAAATTGAGGATCATCCAAATAAGTTACTAAACCAAGATCTCAATGTACTAGCTGTAAAAAGACTCGAAAAATGTTGTCCTATGGACCTGCCTTGCCCTTAATCAGTTAATAACTCACTGGAGTGATTTTTATAGATTTTTTATTAAATATTATTAGCTTTATTTTAATCACATCATAATCTTACAAAATTCTCTTATTTATTTGCTGCTTAAATAAAGAATTGTTTAGATCAATTAAATTTTCTTATTTATATAATATATAAAACTTGATTATATTTTCTGGTATAGGGTAGAGCAGTATTTAAAGGTCCACTTACTGATATTTCAAAAACAAGTAAAGTTGGGAATTTTATAACAAAAATATTTGAAAGAGGGAAAAAGAAGATAAAACCAGGATTGTTACAACATTGCTATCTAGTGATAAACGGTAATGTTTAAGAATTCATAACAAAAGTATTTTCATTCGTTTAAAGTTTTATTGGGCTATGTGAACTTTGGTTTGGGTTACGAGACCTTAGTATAATTCTGAAGTATACATTATTTATTTGTTTTATGAGAAATGAATTAATTGTTACTTGGAGCTATTATATCGTAAAATATCTTAAACTATCAAAAAAATAAAAATAACACATTTGATCTGTTTGCCCCCTGGCTGTCCCATTATAACCCATCCACTGGTGACAATTTTTCTAAAAATAGCAATAAAAAAGCACATTCACTATAATGATGAATTAACTGGAAATTTGTTTTAGTGATCTTAGTCACATAGTTGTTCGTTCTATACGTGTTAATTATAGTGATATAATTGGTTTGGTTTAAACAACATAATCGCTCAAAATTACTTAATTGGACTTTTCAACTCCGCCCTACCCAATAAGTATATATTGAAGTGGAAGATTATTGTTCATAAACCACATTAAAGCATATTGTGATGCTTCAATAAAGTCAAAAAAAACAAAGCACTCTATCCAAATGCCTACAAAACCAATAGATTATGCATTGTGTGGTGGCTGAGTTGCCCTCAATTTTTTTAAATTTAAATCCATCAACTATTAATTAAATCAGCCGCACCAGCGAAGGCTGTACACGTACGTTTCCTGTTGTTCGAAAGCTAAAATGCCACATCATTATCAAATTTGATGTTAATATCGGAATACAATAAAACCGCAATTAGTATGCGGATATTCTATAGCAAATACATTAGTCCATATTTTATAGCAAATACATTATCTGATTATATTAAAAATCAGGACAGTCAAATCTACTTGGATATCAGAATTCGCGAAATTAATTACAGATTTTTTTTTACTGATTTTCATTTTTTTCAGAAATTTTTATGTTAAGCTCATTTACTAAAAAAGAGTGCGCGTAAGGGTCACACGCGAAGGAAGTAAAACTTATTTGTTTCTGTACAAAGTAACAATTTTAAGTTGAGTAAAAATAAATACATTATATAACAATTTTGAATAATATTTATTAGTAATATGGTAACACTCATGATACCACACATTAAATATTGTCAACCATTATACATATTTATATAATGATAAATTATAAATTATATATTTATAATGGCATTAAAAATATGTATAATATTTTATAATTTTTATTAAATAATATTTTAATAAAGTAATTAAAGCCATATTACAAATCAAATAAAATTATTGAATTATTGTCAAAATCATCTATCTAATCAACTTAAAAACCATCGTAATATCTCAGGGAAAAAATAGTGTCGCGCAGTGTTATAAAAAATTATGAAAATAAATAAACTAAAAAATTATCTTTTATACCAGTTAGAACCAGTTCTAAAAAAAATTGACTCTAAAAATAATATGCAATGAAAAATGTAATGAATTTTTATTTACATTATATTAACATCCCCAAGAAAAAGTTTGTTTTCGCCAGAAAATCTAAGTCACTATATTTGTCATGTTCATTCATTGGACACCAACATTGGAAATACTACATGCTCATGTTTATGACTATGTGTGAATGTAAGCCAAAATTTGACCTTTTCTTGACTCAAAGAGACTGCACCGATTTCAAAAATTTTAAATCCAATACGTTTTTATCAAAACTGTGAACCAATTTCGAATATTCGAAAATTGTTCAATAAACATCAGTGAAAAAGCATATGAAAAGTGATTTACAAAGTGATTTATAAATAAAGAAATTCATTAAAATTTGGATTAATAAACTGCGCTTAAAATATAGAATGTGTTTATTGTCAATTAAAAATTGCATTTTAAAGAAATAAATGGTTGAAAATTGTATTGTTATAATTTAAAAAGATGCTACATTGTTTTTGATTAAGTCCAATTACTTACACGTATCGGAAAATTCATCGAACTAATATTCAAAATGCTACATACATATAGTTATTATTTTATCATTTTATATACTATGAAATTTTGTCTCATTTAAATATCATTTAGTTTCAATAATCACGAGATTTTTCTTGCAAAACATTTGCAAAACCTTGTAAAATAGCACACTATCATTATTTCTCTTATAGGAATACTTTAACAATAATATTATCAAATAGGGGGCAATATATGTATAA
The DNA here is from genome assembly GCF_003426905.1 of Ctenocephalides felis. Lineage (NCBI taxonomy): Eukaryota > Metazoa > Arthropoda > Insecta > Siphonaptera > Pulicidae > Ctenocephalides > Ctenocephalides felis. The sequence continues at coordinate 5,572,670 of NW_020539726.1, read as the reverse complement.
CCAACAATAAACATACAGTAAATAAAAGTCTAAAATAAGTTAGAAATGAAATTTAACAAAAGATAAATTGAATTAATAGTTGTTCCAACTCTGATGATAAATATTACTGACAAAGTTCCAAATAAAAATTGCACGAAGTGTGATCTTAACCCTCCGTCGGTCGTATATTTTTTCACCTTCGAACGGTCGGAAAGGTCTGTCTAGACCATCTATACATTTTGTATGATATATAAGCTGGAATTTTACTGAACATATTTAGATTTTTCTTTTATATGCCTTATTTGTTTTAATAATATATATACATACTTATAATAGAATAGCTCCGTGGCTGTCCGTTTCAGCCAACCTCTGACGTATATAAAAGATCATTACGATATTTGTTTACGTTGAAATTATTGTAAATATAATTATAACTTGTAGTTATTATAAAATAAATATATACGGTTATAATTAAAGTATTTAAAAATAAATTGGTCCATCAAAATTCGATCAACCAAATTATCAAAAAAAACATTGGTCCAGGCGAGCCGGATTTGGCATCCAGCAATCGAAGGAAATAGAATACATCAAATTGGAAGCAAAACGAGCAAAAACCAGGTCACTTACAAAGTAATAATTTTACATTTACGATCCGTGTCAAAAATGGAATCATTAAAATCACTCAAAATGAAACTGCGAGTAATTAAATCACGACTAACGAGATTTGAGAAAATTTGTAAACAAATGTCAGAAACATCTACTTCTGATTTAAATATTGTAGATATTAGCCGCCATATTGAAAATATAAAACTTTTATTTGAAATATTCGAAAACACCATTATCAATATAAGGTAAACGTACACTATTCCGGGATAGTACATTATTACGGGAGTTTTTCATTTTGATCTCAAAATAAGAAAACGGTCAATAAATAAGTTAAATGTTATTCAATAGCACATCAATTATAATTTGAATCCTAATAAAATAGTACGATTTTCGAATTTAAATATTAGTTTTTAAAGCCGTAAAAAGCTTTTGACAGCATCGGTCGTAACAAGATCGCCATTTCGTACTAGCTTATTAGCGAGTTAGGTTATGTGACGGTGCCATTGCTTAAGGTTTTCTTTCGATTCCGATAAGCTTAATCGATTCAAATATGTGAAATTTTTTATCAGTAATAATAAGAGATTAGTTTTATAGTCAAATCGAGCATATATTTGTCAAGAAATTGTCAATATCATGACTCCCGCAATTAGGTACACACAACTGAACCAATGGACGTAATTCCGTGAGAATCCCGCAATTACGAGAAGTAGACTTGAAATAGTTTTATCTTTTATTTTCAACTTTGCTTAAATTCGGCGGTGTTTCTGGTGTTAATAAGTTTGCTAATAACTACAGAATACTGTGACGTAATTACGGTATATGTTTTTTTAAATTTTTGACCCTAATAATTGAGTTTGAAATGACTACTCTTTAGTAAGAAAGTATACGATTTTTTTTCATTTATTTGCATTGTTCCAATATACCTAGAATATTGTAGTAATGAGAGAATCATTTATTTCTACCGTTTCATCTATGATCAATTATTTCTAATATACAAATTGAATAAAAATACAGGTATACCCCGTATAGCGCACGGTACTTATAGGGCGCGGATTCACTAGGTCGCTGGTATGTATGTATGTATGCAGAGATCTAGGGACATTCCTGTAAACACGATAGTTTTGATCCGATTAAGCTTTTGGAATATACTTATATTCTAAAACGTCTAAAACATACAAAATTCCCAATCGAACCTGATTTAAGCTAGTAGTTATTGTTAACTTGAAAGACTTTAAAGATTATTTTAAAGTCTTTAAAGATTTACGTTTGTTGGTAGAATTGTAACTTTTATTTCAAGTTTAATTTTTTTATTTTGAGTTTAAATTTTATATTTATTTTAAGTTTATATTTTTGTTTAATTGCCGTTACAAAATTATTCCTTTATTGTTTCATTTATTTGATTTACCGAAACAGTATTGATAATGATTATTATACTGCTATTACTATAATAATACCAGCTTTTATTTTATTTTTATTTTAGAAGTTTTTCAACTTCTTATATTTTTATTTATTCTTTTATTTTTATACTACTAAATAGATGTTTAAAATGATATCAAAGTATTATTTTATAATTTACCGTACTTTTTATAACCTATTCAACTAAATTTATCAAGGCAATACGATCAAAAATGTATGCTTCGAGCGCTATCACAGAATAGTGTACAGCGACTCCCGGCATTATATTCACGAACCGATTTTTATCACGGAATTAGAGACAACGCGTAGTTCACCAAAATGCCGATTATTTCTATAAATGACGTTCTACGACAAAAAATCTTGTTTTATAATAATCTTAAAGGTCTAATTAATAAAATATAACAGATTTAGTTCGTTCACTTTCCTATTTTCTCCAAAATTCGTCTTTAAAGTCAAACGTTCCTTAACATCCCGTAATATGGTACGTTTACCTTAACAACGCTTTTAGAGAACGAAGATGATATCAATAAGTTAATGGACATCGAATTAAATGAATTTTTTGAAAAATATAATAACTGCCTATCAACTTTATTGAAATTTGGTCAAATAACACCAAACAGATCATATAATATTTCAAATAATAACTTTAATAGTACTAATATGATAAGAAGTTTTAACAACATAAAATTGCCTCAGATTAATTTACCTCAATTTGACGGATCTCATTTAAACTAGTTGCAATTTTACGATTTATTTTGTTGTTTAATTCATAAAGATTCAAACATAGGCAATGCCCAAAAGTTTTATTATTTAGAATCGTGGTACTTGTCGCAAAGTTCAAAAACAAAAGTTTGTCATTATAGAAAAAGCGAAAATAAATTTTGAAAAATAAATACAGTAAATATCATTAATTTTAACTGTAAATAGTGCATAAGCTATTGCATAAGTGATTGGACATTTATCGAATGTTTCCCAATGGGGAAAATAATACCAAAAGCCATCAATTTAATGAAACGTCAATAATGGACTGGGAAAAAATGGATTTAGAAATTTGCCAAATTAAGTCAAGGAAGGTAACAAAAAATAAGAGACCAATTACCGAATCACTTTCACAAGCTCCTTCCGATCCTGTAATCAATTTAGAAAATCAATCTGATTTGAATGAAAACACCAGTAAGGATTCCGACTGGATTGAAATAAAAAATAAAAAACTTAAACGCACCCAAAACGATGATCCACAACCGATAAAAACGACAAACTCAGACTATTGGCTAAACCCAACACCAACAAGAAACTTTTATGAAGTTTTAGCCAGTCCTGATACTGAGGAAGTGACTGAAACGAAAGCTGTGCACAATAGACCGCCGCCTATATTTATACACGATGTACGAGACATAAAACCATTATCAGTACTTTTGGAAAGCGAAGCAAAAAATTTGTATAAATTGAAAGTTATTGATGATACAAAAGTGAGAATAAATCTTGACGACCCACAACTATATAATAAAATTATTAAATTATTGAAAGAAAGAGACACACAAATGCATTCTTTTCAAGATAAAAGAAATCGGACTTTTAAAATTGTTGTCAAAAATTTGCATCACAGCACCGATGTCAATATTCTACAAGAGGAAATTCAGGCTCTAGGCCACAAGGTAGTTCGCATCGCAAACCTCAAGGACAGGCTTACAAAACATCCATTAAATATGTTCATTGTTGAGCTGGAACAACAACCAAATAATAAAGATTTTTACAAAATCGAATTTTTGTACAAAACCAAAGTAGCGATCGAGGCTAAGCGATATACTGAGGAAATCGTCCAGTGCACACGCTGTCAAAGGCACGGCCATACGCGAAACTATTGTCACATGACCCCGAGGTGGGTGAAGTGCGCACAAAATCACCTGACAGAAAAGTGTTCATGGGAAGACAAGATCAATGACCAAGTGAAGTGTGTTCTATGTGGTCTTAACCATCCTGCCAACTACAAGGGATGCAAAATCTATAAGGAACAATTTGAGAAAAAAATTCCATCACCAAGACAGAGAACAACACAAATTCATGGATCAACCTCAAGTGTTAAACCAGGTACCTCATACTCATATGTAACACGTAAAAATACTGTACTGCCTGAATATCAGGACTTCCATCAACTACTAATCAGAGTTCGACAAACATTAACAATATCAATGATCTGTCAGAATTGAAAGAAATGATAAAAACACTTACTGAACAAATGAGCACTATGCTTTATTTACTCACAACCATTCTAGCAAACAAATCATGTATTTCAAATTAACAATCTGTTGATGGAATGCAAATGGCTTGTGTAACCACACTCAAGACCTTAAATATTTTTTAACAATCAACGATATAGATATCATGCTTATATCGGAATCACATTTCACTGACAATAGTTCCGTACGTATACCAAATTATGTAGTTTATAATACTCCGCACCCAAGTGGAAGACCTCATGGAGGAACTGCGGTTATTATAAAAGCTAACATAAATCATCATGAGGCTGAACCATTCCAGAAGGACTTTCTTCGAGCAACATCAATTTCAGTTACTATACCATCGCATAACCAGCTAGTATTATCAGCCATTTACTGTCCGCCTAAACACAGGATTACCGAAGATCAGTTTATAAATTTTTTTAATACGCTGGGCAGTTCATTTATAGCGGGAGGAGATTATACGAGTAATGCTAAGCACACATTCTGGGGTTCTAGACTGATCACTCCTAGGGGTCGAGAACTTTATAAATCGATGGAAAAAAACAATCTTAAGCCAATATCCACCGGCGAGCCTACTTATTGGCCAACAGATCTTAACAAAATCCCCGATCTAATAGATTTTTTCATAACTAAAGGCGTTAACAATAATTGTTTAGATATCAAATCAAATTTAGATTAAAATTCTGATCATTCGCCAATTATTCTGCAATATTCTACAACTACAGAAGTAAATCAAAATTCATATTTTCTCACAAATAATTGGTCAGATTTACTAATTGGTCATTATTCCAAGAAATAATTGATGAAAAAATTTCTTGCAACATACCTCTTAAAAATGAACAGGATTTAAACTTGGCGATAACAAACTTCACAATTCTACTATCATCAGCAGCTCAAAAATCTACTAAACATTCAAATGCATGTAGCACACCTAATTATCCTATTAACATTAAAAAAATTATAGCTCAAAAACGCAAATTGCGAAAAATATGGCAAACCACAAGATCACCGACCGATAAAAACAAATTTAACTGTGCCTGCAGGAATCTTAAGACTTTATTATATGAATATAAAAATGAATGCCTTAAAAATTATTTAACTAATCTTTCATCCACTAAAGACACAAATTATTCTCTTTGGAAGGCAACGAAGAGATTAAAAAGGCCGATAGTACATATACCTCCAGTGCGTAAACTTGATGGTTCCTGGCCAAGAAGTTCAGAAGAAAAATCGGAAGAATTTTCAGAACACTTGAAAAATACATTCCAGCCTCATCCCCGCAGTTGCAACGTAAATGATGAAGATTTTATTCATAATTGTTTACAGAATGAATCTATACCAGGCCAAATAGTAAAACGCATAACGGTGACCGAATTGAAAAATTATGTCAAGGCTGCATCCTAATAAATCTCCTGGACCAGATAAAATTACGATAAAAATGATAAAAGAACTGCCAGAAAAGGGATTTAGATTATTAACAATAATATTCAATTCAATTCTTAGATTAAAAGTATTCCCTCAAGCTTGGAAAATAGCTAAAATAATTCTTATACCAAAACCTGGGAAAAATCCTCATTTATTGTCTTCCTATAGACCAATAAGCCTACTTCCTTGTGTTTCGAAGATATTTGAAAAATTATTACTCCAACGCATTAAGTCAGAATTGTTGAATCAAAACCTAATTCCAAATCACCAATTCGGCTTTAGAGAACAACACTCAACCATAGAACAGGTACATCGCCTAGTAAATATAATTAACGAATCGTTCCATGCAAAAAAATATTGTTCGGCTGTGTTTTTAGACGTTGCGCAAGCATTTGACAAAGTATGGCACACTGGTTTGTTGTACAAACTAAAACTCTGTTTATCAGAACCGATATTTTCAATAATAAAATCGTTCCTTCAAAATAGGGAATTTTTAAAATTCCCTTTCAAACTCCTTGTCCTTTCTCCAACTCTATTTCTTATATACACAGCGGATTTTCCTTTATACTCCGGAACAAGCGTGTCGACATTTGCTGACGATACATGTATCATTGCCTCCAATAAAGATCCCGCAATAGCTTCGCAACTATTACAAGAACATTTAGATATTGCTACAAAATGGCTTTCTTTATGGAGAATTATGACAAACGGCTCAAAATCTACGCATATCACTTTCACGCTGCGTACTGGTATATGCCCTACAATTAAGTTAAATGAACAGGAAATCCCAGTAAAAGATAGCGTAAAATATCTTGGAATACACCTAGACACAAAATTGAACTGGAGAGTTCACATTAACAAGAAAAAACAGCAGATTGATGAACTATTCAAAAAACATTACTGGCTACTAAATAAACGTTCCGAACTATCGACGAATAACAAGTTAATTATTTATAAATGTATTTTTAAACCAGTGTGGTCTTATGGGATTCAACTATGGGGCACAGCCAGAAAAACCAATCTACAGATTATTCAGCGAGTGCAGAACAAGATCATAAGGCAGGCACTGAATGCACCTAGGTACGTTCCCAACTGGCTGATTCACCAGGACAGCAACATAATGACAATAAATGAGGAAATTCAACAAAAAACAAACAACTACAAAAAAAGAATAGACGAGCACCCAAATTACTTGGCCAACAAAGTATACTCAGAAGCGCGCCCAACAAGACTAAAACGAAAAATTCCAAACGATCTTATAAATTTGTAAATTATTATTACCATTATTATTATTATTATTATTGTTATTATTATTATTATTATTGTTATTATTATTATTATTATTACTATTATTATTATTATTAATATTATCTTACTATTTCTATTATTGTTATTTTGTTATATTTTATTATTTTTCTAGTATTATTTTATTATTCTGAAAATTTATTTATATTATTTATTAATCTTATTTTTATTATTATTTGCTTATATTTTACATTAAATCATATTACGGATATTATTTTTATGTAAATTTTATCCTTTGCTCTTTTATTTATTTAAATTTATATTATTATTTATCAATATTACTTGATGTAAATAAATTAGCAGTTGTAATAATTATTGAAATTAAAAAAAAAAAAAAAAAAATTTAGAATCGTGCCTAAAAGGAGGGGCAGGCAGCTAACCTTACAGAATCATTACCGGCAACGGCCGATCATTAAATAATTGCTTGGGACTTATTAAAAACACGTTTTGAAAATAAGAAAATAATCGTGAATATCCATATTAAAAAATTATTTGATCATAGAGTCATGCACAATGAATCGGGTAAAGATCTTCGTAATTTAATAGATACGTTTAATAACCATTTAAGATCTTCAAAAATGTTGCAACAACCGGTAGACCAGTCGGACGCTTTAATTAATTATTTAATAATTTCAAAAATAGACAAGAAAACTCACCAAGAGTGGGAAATGCTTATGAATAGAGGGTCAGAATTAGTTACATTTGCCAAAATCAGTAGTTTTCTAAATCAACGCCGTATGACTTTAGAAGCTATAAACCCTACTAAGACAAAAACCGAAAATTTTAATAAATTTAAAGACATAAACACTAATTACGCAAAAAAAACGAAGTCTTACGATACATCAACTAGTTGCAAAAATATTTGTCTGTTTTGTAAAGGGGCTTATCATTCAGCATTCAAATGCCCAAAATTTAGATCACTATCTACAGAAGATAGATTAAATAAAGCAAAAGAATTAAAATTATGCATTTACGATGTAATCATAATGTTAAACAATGCCTTTCGTCGAGTCGATGTACCTTTTGTAATTCAAATCACCATAAGGTCTTTGACACAGAGATTCAAACCAACCACCGACTTTTGATAGACCGCAAATTATTTCATGTCATTCTGCCGGTAACATACCTCTCAATACTACGCATTCATTTTTAATATGCAATCATAAATCTAACGTAAAAGCGCCAGAAAATAGAATTTGGGATTTGAAAGCAAGCAATGAAATACAATATTTTATTAAAACGAAAACACAACGCAAACAACATTTTTCTAATAGAACTACGACAAATGAAGGAAGGTCTATTGTTACAACTTCATTTACAAATCATTTAAAAAAACAAGGCAAATTGTAAATGCTATATTTCACGCAAAAATGGTTTACGAATAAACCAATCTATTTACAGAAGATAAAAACTTTATGAATATTTATATGTCACTAGGACAAGTTTCTATTGGCCTAATTACGAACCACGGTGTGTTTAAAACCAGAATGGTTTTCCAAAGAAATGCAAAATTATCGGAATTTATATTCCAATAGCAATAACAATCTAAATACTATCTAAAGGAAGCTAAATATAATTCATCTTTATGGTGGCAAGGTCCATCTTGGTTACAAAATTTAACTGAAACACAGCAACGCACAACTAACAATCTTACGATTCCAGAGACTGGTATAGAAATCAGAATTACAAATTTGACTTGTACGAAGAATAATAATTATGAACTTTTTTCATTATATTCTTCATTTATCAAACTCTATCCAACAATAATATAGACATTATGTTAATTTCTGAAACTCCACCGATTTACACCATAGCATACGTTTTCAAAACTACCGACTATAACTATACTATTATACACTAACCATCCGGATGGCAGACCACATGGCGGTACGGCAGTTATCATCAGGGCTAACATCAAACATTACGAGATGGAATCATTTAACACCGACTTCCCACAAGCGACAAACGTCTCAGTAGACCTTATAACCCACTGTCCGCCGAAACACAAAATTATAGAAAATCAGTTTTCCAAATTTTTCGACAGCCTTGGAAATATGTTCATTGCTGGCGGAGATTTTAATGCCAAACACACATTCTGGGGGTCGAGATTGATCATCCCGAGAGGCCAACAATCATATAATGCGATTAGTAATAATGACCTCAGAGCATTTTCAACGGGTGAGCCCACTTACTGGCCAAGTGACTTAAACAAAATTCCAGATCTTATTGATTTTTTTATCACAAGAAACATAAAAAAACTGTACAGAATTAAAATCAAGCTTGGACCTAAACTCTGACCACTCGCCTATAATTTCTCAATACTCTACTCAAACACCGGCCAAAATTTCAAGTTCAATCACAAATAAATTCACAGATTGGAACCATTTCCAAAAGGAGGTAGAGGACAATATAACTTGTAATATTCGTCTGAAAAGCGAAACTGATTTGAATAATGGACTAAAAAACTTTACAAATATAATTCTTGAAGCAGCCAAGACATCAACTCCTCAAATGGATCATTTAAACGACCACTCCCTGCCAATTGAGATTAAAAAAACTATAGCACATAAAAGAAAATTACGAAAAATTTGGCAAATTACCAGATCACCCGAAAACAAACAGAAATTTAACAAAGCGTGCAGGGATCTCATAACATTAATAATAAATTATAAAAATGATTCTTTAAAAAATTATCTGCATAATCTTTCAGGAAGCAGTGATAAAAATTATTTTCTCTGGAGAGCGACCAAAAAACTAATCCGACCCACTATACCTATTCCACCATTAAAAAAATCAGATAGTTCTTGGGCAAGAAAACCTAAAGAAAATACTGATGAATTTGCAGAACATTTACGCCTCACTTTTCAGCCCTACCCGAGTACATGCGATTCAAATGATACTATGTTTATCTACGAGTTTCTACAGTACTCGCCGTCGACTGTAACTCAGCCTGTTAAACGTTTTACAGTGAATGAAGTAAAGCAACAAATCCTGAAAGCAAATGCAACAAAATCTCCAGGGCCAGATGAAATTTCTATCACAATGTTGAAAAAATTACCCGATAAAGCTATCAGAATGATTACAATAATTTTCAACCCAATACTGAAACTAAAAACTTTTCCCCGGACATGGAAAATAGCAAAAATCATTTTGATTACTAAACCAGGAAAGGACCCTCATCTCGTTTCATCTTACAGACCGATCAGTTTGCTGCCTTGCATTTCAAAACTTTTTGAAAAACTGATCCTTTGGCGAATCAGAGATATCCTGCAGGATCAGGATCTAATTCCAAGCCATCAATTCGGGTTTCGCAACCAACATTATACTATAGAGCAAGTTCTTAGGATTGTAAACATAATCAACAACGCATTCCATTAAAAAGAGTATTGTTCTGCAGCTTTCTTAGATCTCACGAAGGCATTTGACAAATTCTGGTACACAGGCCTAATGTACAAAGTAAAAAGATGTCTTCCAGATACTTTATTTCATCTGATAAAATCCTATCTACAAAATAGAAAATTTGAAATATTTGACTCTTCTTTTGGTGCTTTAATTTCATGTTTTTGACATGATATACACATACTATCTATTTTGTAAATAAAAAAAAATTAAAACAATATCTACAGAAAAAACTCTTGCATAAAACTGATGCGTTTCATTAATTAAAATATTAATTTAGTTCGAGACAGATTTCTCTCAACACCTAATTACTGATACTTTCTTTTGTTAACATTATTAATTCCCTTAAATGACAGATCATGGCAAGTTTCTTATTGCCATTGATATATCTCAGAAACTAAGAGCTCGGAGATGTTGAGACAAAACTATTGAGCTCGACTTGAAACAAATCCTGTGAGAATCTTAAACCACCGACTGTGCAAAGTGCCAGGTAGGTAGCTATATATGTCGCTCATACTGCTCTCACTAAAACGTTTTCCCGATATAAAACGCACGCTAACTGGAAACTGCAACGATGCCGTGTACAATAAGGATGGAATCTAGAAAACAATCCAATTTATAGTATCACGGAAAAATGTGGAGGCTAAGCTAAAGGAAGATAAAATATTTGACCCCAGAAGGAATTGTATGTTTCACGGTTTTACTTTATACTCGCTCGCATTCGTAAGAGAATAAAAATTTATTTTATACAATTTGTGGGTGCATATTCGGTATGACTTACGGTAATTTCATACTGGCGTACTTACTGCTCACAATAATATATGAATTCAATCAAGTGCTTTGAGACAAAATATTATATAACGTAATAATACAGAGTTTATTTATTAACATAATTTTACTTGTAACCAACTGGTAGCACAAAATAGTTGAATGTTCATACTACTAATTCGGATAGAAGATAGAGAAAATACAGACTATTGTTATGACAAGGCTATGTTCCGTTTAATTTTCTACATAAAATCGTACTGAATACTGACAAAAGCCAAATGATTATTGTGCAGTCAGGGGTTTTGCCAGATTTGCGTTTGTGAGACAAAAAACCTAATCTAGAAAAAAACTCACAAATATCAAAAAAATCGATCTTATGATAACTGGATCTTTCTGATAATGTGTAATAACATACGAGCGAACTTGCAGTTTTTGTGCAAATGCCTGTACAGCAAATACATGGAATTTTGACAGTATTCAGTCATTGTCATCATATTTGTTTATTTTACGGCAGAATCGGCTCATAACGGACCTTATAACATTGGCTATTTTTAGTAATAGTCAGATGTTAAGCGTCATTGTCCCAGTTTTGTCGCAGTAGTCATTTCAAACGTGTTTTGCGTCTTCAAAAGTTTATTTTGAGAGTGGTTTTTTCATGTTTTCTGAGAACTTAACTTATTGTTTTATGTATTTAATTTTATTCAAATAGTGCCAGTATTAAGTCGTTTCTATCAATTTTATTGCAATTATCGGGTGTTTGAGTATTTATGTTTTGTTCCCTTTTGTACATTATAATATACTATGAACAAAATAACGTAGTAGGTACTATATCGCAGCACTACATGAAAGTTCAGTCGAAAAAATTCAAAATCTTTCAATTTTTTTTTAAAAAGTCAAATTAAAAAAAAAAATTCAAAAATCTTTTTTTCTTTAAATTAGAAAAACATTAATGCTTTTTTAAAAATTTTAGGTTTTGCTAAAGGCAGTTCAAGCAATTTGTCTTAAGGCATGATGCCATGCACTACTAGTTGTATTTGGTAAGAATTGGTATCTCAGTATGTCCCTATATGTCGGTACTATATGACAGAATAAATTCTCTAAAATTTAACTTTTCTTTAATAAATATGATAGTAGAGTTCCCACTTTATTAAAAGTCTCAGCGATAATCAATGAACCTAAGATGAGTAAAAATGTCCGAGTTTGATAAAAAATTAATTGCATGAATGAATATCATCAAAAAGCAAAATAAAATGCTATTTTTAAAAATGGTTTCAGGAATGGAATATCAAAATCAATTTACTAGTTTGTGTTTATTTGACAAATAATTGTATTCTAATTGTCGTTATTTTGTTTGTATTGAAATGCGTAATATTGTAATTCTTGTTTTATAAACAAGGGTAATTATATATTACAGATACAAATGATTTGTTTCATTTTTTAAATAGACTGCAAAATACATGTATATCTTCCAATAAACGCTTTTGAAGCGAATTAAAAGAGTTTTATTTTTATATTTTACATATTAATAAATGTAATGTTTTCCCGGAGAGTTTTTGTAAAAAAAATATGTGGTACGACTTTAAATACAATTTTATAATTTATATATGTTTAAAATAAAGCCTCTAATAAAATAATGAATATTAAGGAAAATATATATAATAAATAATTGTATCTATAGTATTTCGGCTATTTACTAACTAAAAAGAAATCTAACGTATTATGCAAAAAAATGAAAAAAACAAGCAGCCAGGTTTTTTGGAAATTAATTGGAATTATAGTTACATAGAAGACTTGAAGCCAAAGTTACTATGTAAATGATGAATATTTTCACTCATTATGAGTCGAATCAATAGTGAATAACAATTTAATTTATAAATGACATTTTGAAGATGCGCGACTTGTCATAATTCATAAATTGGACTTATAATTTTTGGAAAATATTGTACATACTGCAAGGTGAAATTCAACAAATTCAGCTCACTGACAAAAATCGCAATAAGTGGATCTAATCACACTTGCTGGTGTAGATAATCTTATATATAAAAATGGATCGCAAAATGTGTTGGTAAGCGCATAACTCAACAACGCCTGGACCAATTTGGCCAATTCTTTTTTTTTAATGTTCGTTCATGTCCAAGGATGGATCTTACGGCGAGAAAAAATCGAATAATTGCCGGGAAAACCCTAAAAACAGCCCTTTTCTTTTTTAATCGAGTAGGCAACGAAATTTGTAGAAAAAATAATGATCTATGTCATGACATTTTGTGTAGTTTTTAATATATTTATATAAACATAGAAATATCTTTCTATTAATTAACAAGCTATATTGGCAGCCAAAAACATTGATGTAAATGAATTAAATTTCAAAATTCAAGAACAAATTATAGGATTTTCTAGGATTGTCACCTCACAATCTTCAATTAAAGGTCGGATCGGCAATTATAATGTTGCGAAATATCGACCAACCACGCCTTTGCAACGGCACAAGGTTAGCGATAAAAAAACTACCAAACAACATGATGAAAGCAACTATATTGAAAGAATAGTATAAAGCAGAAGATGTTCTCGCACCGTGCATCCCAATGTTTCCGACTGATGTGCCATTTGAGATTAAACGACTACAGTTTCCGGTGTGTTTATGGTATCATTAAGTGTTTGTGGTATTAATTTGGAAACCCCATGTTTCTTACATGGAAAATTGTATGTTGTCTGTTCCCGTATTGGAAAACCATCAGATTTGTTTGTCTATGCGCTAGGTAATCAAACAAAAAACATCGTTTATCACAAAGCACTACAATAAAAATTTAAATGATTTTTGAATTATGATTTACATGATTAAAATTACTTACTTTTAAATGTTTATAGTGTATTATTTAATTATTGTTAATTTACACCAAATTATTACCAGGGTGACGGTTCTGTTCAGGATAATTTTTTGCAAAGAATAGAAAAAAGATAGGAACAAAACACCGCCACATTACAAATTTTTTTGACAGGACGAAGTCTGTCGGGTCGGCTAGTTTTAAATAAAACTCGAAATTGGTTAGTTTAAAATGTATTAGCAGTAGAGTGTACAGAGAATTTTTGAATTTATGAATTATTACAAACGTTGTGATTTAGAATAATGACATTTAAAATGGAATCAAGTAATTCAAACAAAATTATACTAATTGCATTACGGTTACAACAAACTGCTTTAATTAATACCATTATGAATACATATGGATTTTGATTTTGTCAATAAAAGCCTTACGATTAATTAATTGAATTAAAACATTTATTTAGAGGATTTGCAATAGCAAAGTTTTTCTACATACTCTGAAAACATTATTAATATATACTCGAATAATTATTTAAATGCTAGCATTCGATGCAGCTTGCGTAATACAGTGTTATATATATATATATATATATATATATATATATATATATATATATATATATTGCGGCCTGTCAACACGCATCGCATTTCTACTGGACAGATAGGCTCATCATAGTAACAGCACGGAGGAAACAAAATACTGCAAGTGACAGTTCGGATCTCTCTATTGTTTCTCCCAGTCTCATTGCCAAAATTATTATTCTAAAAACCTTTTCTTTCTCATTTTAAATAAACAAATACTTACTACACTTTATAAATGATCAATATGATTACACTTAGTGTTGTCTATATTTAATCATAAATAAAATTCATTAAATATCACCAACTGTTTCTATATCTGGTGATTATTGTTTGTACAAGAAGATCAATATATTACATATGGACCACTGCCTTCCATATGTGCATATATATATATATATATATATATATATATATATATATATATATATATATATGCACATATGGATTATATATATATGATAAAAATTGTTTCTTGGGCATCCATCCAATAATTAAAAAAACAGTTTTAATGCAAAATGTTTTAATTAAGAGAACATACGTTTCAAGTCCAGATTTGACCCATCTTCAGTGCATACAAATAAATTTTAAAAATAATGACACAAAGCACAACACAAAATTGCAACGAAAAAAATAAGTATGAAATAAAAAATTGAAAAAACATCAACTTATGAAAATTTTTGAAAATTGTAAAAATTAAAATAAATAATATGTTTTATTATAAAAAAGCTTATTCCAAAAACATATCTTGTTAGTTTGGAGACAGAGTTACGTGTGTCAACAACACAATTTTTATCATACTATTTCACCATCTGAAGAAAAACCTCTCGCTTTATATATATATATATATATATATATATATATATATATATATATATATATATAGCTATTTATGTATAAATGCAGAAATAATTCACTAAAATAGCATTCGCTCCTATAATTACGGCTGACTAGTATTCATTTGCTGACATGTTTGTATTCAAAACAATATTAAAATTGTTATTATAAGGTAGATAATTCAAAAATAGCAAAGTGTAGTAAAATATTTATAGTTACAAGTGTACTATATATAATGATCGGATAATGGAGATGACCTCTCATTAAAAGAAAAATATTGGATATTGTTTAAATATTTGAAATTAGCAAAAACAGGAAAGTTAAAGTAAATATAAATTTTTCGGTATTCAAAGTAGTATTCCAGTAAACATTCAGTTACTCAAAAAGCATATATTGCGACATGTAAGTTACATGTATAAATCGTGACAAATACAAAATATTCCATGAAACCAGTTTTTTGCAAACATGTTTATTGAAAACACATTTTAGTGTTCGATTTCAGAATTTTTATTTTGTAACATAATGAATAGAAATATTTATCAAGCTCACATATGTAAATAAAAATAAAGAGCAATTACATAAAAAATTGTTCTTCGTTAAATGAAGACAATAGAAAAAGAATAAAATAATACAATTCGGTTTTTGAAAATTGAATGGATTATAATAGTTAACGTCATATTAAATATAATATATTGGTGATAAATATAATTTTGATTGCAAACGCATTATGGTTACAACAAACCATATTATATATATATATATATATATATATATACATTTTTATTTAAAAATAAGTGAACTATCTGTAACCAATAATACTGTTACAATCAATACAAAAATTTGATAAATATGGAAAATATGAAAAATATGGAAAAATAATTACACAAGATTATACAACATCAACACAAGTTTATTTATTCACTCCTCGAATATATTATATTAATAGAATTTAAGTTTAATATTTAAAATTAATATGTTTATAATGATACTAAATAATGAAATATATTTTTAGTATTTGTACAACATTGATAACTGAAAGGTAAATATGTTTGAGTAATAAAAATAAGTTCAAAATTTTAATAGAAAATATATAGTATTCAAAATTGTAGTAATATATATAAGGAAAAGCGACGAAAAATGACAATATAGTTGACACATTCGTATGGGTACTGATAAGAGCCAAAATAAAACTCGTAAATTTACATGCTTTTTTATCAAACTAATAGAGAACACATTTTATATCAGTATATCGAAAAACTTAATTGTTAATATTTTATAATATAAATAATAATATGAATTATTATTTGCGCTACCATTCATTATCAACTAATTTTGAATTTCATATATATATATATATATATATATATATATATATATATATATATATATATATATATATAAATATATATTTGCTTCAAATTTATCAGGTATTTAATAATGTGTAACATCTTTGCTGAATTGTTTAAATAATATAAGTTATCTTAAATAATATAGAAAAATATCACATCAGGCTTTAGTTAGAACAAACCTTTGTGGTTAGTTGTAACGTACAATTCTATTTAGGAGATACTATATATTTAATTTGTATTAATTATAGTTTATGTCGGAATTTTAGGAAGGTATCATGGTATCGAAGGGATCAAGAGAAAACGGCTCCTTCCTGAAATCCTTCACTAACATTTTCTATTATGTACTATATACTAATTTATAATACCATATATACTACTATATGTTTTATTTAAATTTTTCATCAGTACTGCTATTACTTCGAATAATCAACATCGAAACGGATCACTGGGCAACCTTTCGACCTGTTTTTCCAAATGTTATTAAATTAACCATCTAAATTACTGAATATTGTTTCCTGATTATAACGACAGATTGTAATTCATAAAAACAAATAAATAAAATTGATAGTTTATGTATGTTGATTTACGTAAAGACCTACTCACAAGCAAGTCAGTTATCTTGAAAGTAAAGATTAAATTATAAGATATATCATTGTCCTTTTTCCGACGCTTTTATTTGCCCCGGCATATGTTACAACTAGCCCCAAACAAGTTGTAACAACGCACAGTTTCTAGAAAACTACTAATTGTAAAATAATGAACAATAGTTATTGGATTTGGCGAAGAAATAGTTAAAGCATTTATTTATTTTTATTTTGTAGAAATATAATCAGTGAATCTTAACATATATGAATTAAAAAAAAAGTTACAACAAACTGTCTTATTAAAACTTATTGAGACTGGTTAGACTTCTACAAGAGAAAAGTCTCTAAATTTGCCCTTACTCAACGACGCTGCGGTAAAATACCAATAAAATTTGAAGTTCTAAATTAAAAATAATATAACAAGCATGCGTGAAAGTTACGATAAATCCGATCTAGAGTAATATTCACAGTATAATTCTTGATATTGAGTATATCCTCAAACAGTATATCAAGAGTTGCAAACCATTGAATTCTTGACAATTCTATCGCACTTTTCACAGGAATATATCAAATAACTGTCCTTTAAACTGAAATAATACGACAGCGCCCGCTGACACCGCCATATCACAAATGTAAAATGAATATTGTACGAGTTGGGTGCATACTGGATCACAAACGGAAATGTATTTCGAGACCTTCGGGCTTCGACAAGATATTGTATAATATTCCAGATAATATCGAATTACAAATAATTTATGGCAGTCAGAATGTATACATTCACCGGAATGCCGACAATTGTAATGGCTATAGGGCGGCACAACGGAGAAGGCATTCGATCAAGTTTTTAATCTATCTTAAATTTTAGTTAAAAATATTCGAATATTTATCATTATTTCAACTAAAATTTAAAAATACAAAACGTAGCGTCACATAATTTGCATACGGTGAATAAATAGAAATTATATTATATAAATTCTAAGAATTCTGGCAGTCAGAATGCACACATTCACCGGAATGCTGACGATTAGGAGTTTAAAAAAACTTATATTTATGGTGTAAAAATTCATTAAAAAAATTATTTCAAATGATTAAAATCGATTAAAAATTGATAAAACCTAAAAAAGTCAGATAGAAGAAATTAAGATAAATGTGACTGCAAACGCGCTATGATTGGCTACCACTTTTATGACGTCATAATCATGCTTATTAAGAACTTGACAAAAACGTGGTTAATTTTTTATTGAAAGCATTTTATTGAAGTTAATTTCGTTGAAATATGTGTGATACATGATTTATCAAAGCAATTGTGATAATATTCCTGACCAAAATGTCTGATAAATTTAATAAAATTTTTAATAATAAACTAGTTGGGTATTGGTATTTTGCCTTGAAGCAAGTTAAATGAACTTCCCGATATTAATCGACTTAATCAATAAAACATAAATTAATTTATGAGTGATTGAAAGTATTCCAATTGGATTTATTACACATAATTGATCACGAACAATCACGTTAACTCGAAGTATTTTCTAAACGCAAATTTTCAAAAATCATCTATTTTTGTAATTGAACCAGTTTCCGTAGGACTTTAATGGTTTAGTATGTTTATTAAGATCAAGTACTCTATTTTATACCAAGTTAATTGCCTAATTTTAATTTTAACAAACGTCAAAACAACTACTAATTTTCTCAAACTTTGATGAATTTTTAAAATTAAACTACTTATCGCAAGGCCGTAATATTTCAGCAAGATCTATAAAACCAACGTCATAAAAAGTTTCATAAAAATCGGCTTAATTTTTTTTCCAACAGTTAATTACAAGGAAACGGCTCAGTAGATTTTGACCGAAAACTAATCAGTATCACTCCCAACTAATATATTTCGAACAGTTTTTGATTTTTCAAAATCGATTCGGTAGATTGAGTTTAAATGTGAACAAAAAGTTTAACACTTTTTTTCCGAATTACAAAGAAACGGCTTGGCAGATCACCGCACAAAACTGACAAACGAGAGTCCTCATTGAGATACATCAATTGGCTTTTAAATTTCTGAAATCGGTTCAGGCTTTTTTGAGAAAACGTTGATGAAAAGTCTAATTTTGACAAATGACAAAAAAATGATATTATTTTTTGCAAACTTTGAAGATTTTTTAAAATTAAACGACTTATTGTAGGGCCGTAATATTTTAGTGTGACCTATGAGGCTATGGCATCCACCGTCAAAAAAAAAATCATAAATCGTCGAAAAAAAATTTGTTAACACTTTATTACAAGAAAACGGACCGGCCGATCTTTACCAAAAACTAATCAGCACGATTTACAACCAATATCTTTCTAACAGTTGGCATCGAATGGCTTTTAAATTTTTGAAATCGGTTCAGCCGTTTTCGAAAAAAACGTCGTTTCACGGCAACAAATCTGTTCACATATACATACACACACACAAACATACTTTTTCAAATTTGATCTCATCAGATTCAGAATGACGTGAAACGTCGAGGAAATCTAAAATTAGCAAATCTGATTTTTTGATGAAAATATAAACTTCTCCTTCGGGAAGTTAATATAAATATTGTTTCAATTTTTATGACTTCCGTAATAATATAAGGTTGTCAAATATCTCCCTTTCGCCTTTTTGTATTATAAACCAAGAGCAAAAAAGCGGAAGGGAGATATTTGACAACCTAATATTTATTTGTCAGATTGCAACGTGGCGCTTAGGCGCTTCGCTAATGCCGTGCAATTGTTTCAAAAAAAAGTTCAAAATTCTCAAAAAATCATGATATAAAAAATATTACAAATTTTTTGAAAAGTCAATTTGTTTCATAATTTTCAAAAAAATTATGTTTTCAAAGTTTCCCAAAAGTAAGTTGAGAATTTGCCTTAAAGCACCGCTATAGTGATAATTTAACTAATAATAAAAATAACCAAAGCTAGATTAATAATTTTCATACAAAATGTTTGTAATTTTTTATCACAATCATTTCATTATCGTATATAGAAATTATATAGAAATTATATCCAAAGTATGTTTTTATTTTTTCGAATATTAAACTAGCAATTATGCATATATAATAAAAAATAAAATATTCAACCAATAAAAACACAAAATGCGTAGCTATTTTATGAAATTCTTTACATAAAATTAAACAGTTTTTTTATGTAAATTGTGACAAATGATAAATTCTACTTTACGATAAATTCAAGATTCAACAATGAAAATGTTCTAACAAGTATGAATAAAACCAATTAATATCATCAGTTATCACAAACAAACTGTTAAATTAGAATATTTTGCCTAATAATAAGTAAAGTAATTGTAAATTGTAAAATGCTTTATAAGGTTACATGGCATCCCAAATATTATTTATTTTTTAAAGCCATAATTTTGATATTTAAAAAAATAAAAAATACAGTATCTAAGAAAAAAATTAAGTCCTGCAATTTGCCTCACTTTAAATTATTTATAATTGCAGATTAGACAATAATATACCTAATTAAAAAACTGCACTAGTAATATATCACAATAGTAATAGATAAACTAATTGTAATTGTAAGTTTAGAGAGGTTTTACGTTTTAATAAAAAAGAAGCAACATTAGATAATTATAAAAAATATATGTATAAAATATATTTCGGAAACAACGATTAGGCAAATTACAATGGAAATAATGCAATTAAATGAATTACTGACGTGTGCAAGTAATTCAAATATAAAAATAATACAAAGATCGCAATTGAAAATTTTAAGATGCAATGTAAACGCACTCCTGTATATTACGAATGATACTCTATATAAAAACTTGAAAATAAAAACTATCAATGAAATAATGAAAGAAAGGAGCAAAAATTATCACAAAAAATTACCAGGTCACCCAAACAAATATTTAAAAAAATTAAGTGAGGAATCTCCTATTCGAAAATTGAAACTAGCTGTAAGTGGAATTCTGTCTTAAGGCAATTAAGGCATCGTGCCTTAAGACAAATTGCTGGAACTTCCCGTACTGCAATTCAAAATTCGAGTAATTAAAAATAATCAATAATAATCGATAAAAGTTGATCAATGATTTGTAACTTTTAATAAAATTTCGAACCAAATTAAATCATTCTATCTTAAATCATTTATTTTGAAATATTTTGGAAATTCTGAACTTTTTTTCAAAGCAATCGTACTGCTTTAACTGCATAAAGACGAACTAGCGAAGCGCCGCGTCGCCGTCTAACGCGTAAACATTGGTACGGAACCCATAGAAATGTAAACAAAATTTATACTTATTGTTAAAATCTCTATAAAATATCTGATAATTTGATGTGCATATGGGCATTTTTTTTACTTTTTTTGTTATATCTCCGAAACCGCTAGACTACGTTTTTTGAATTATTCAAATCAGACGCTCCGTTCTCTTAAAAACTGAGTTACCGTTTTTGTCACTTTTTGCCACATATCTTCGGAACGGCTAGACCTGCCTTCACCAAAAACTAATCAGCACGTCTCCTTATCAATACGAATCGAATGCTTTTTGAATTATTCAAATCGCTTCATCCGTGTTCCCGAAATCGCCAACGGAAATTTGTATCTGCACACACACATACACGCACATACACACACACATACATCCATTTTTTCTAAGGTATGCCAAAATGTTCAGAAATTTCTGAAACGTAAAGATATAAAAAATGTTCATTTTCGATTTTTTTGCGATTACTATAACTTGCCCTACGGGAAGTTAAAAAATTGACCGTGCGATCTTAATTGAAATGTAAAAACGAAATATCTCATAGGATTATCTTTTTCAATGCATTTACACCTAGCATATTGACTGAAAAAATTATATTATTTTGATCGGCAATAAATCTATGCAAAAAAAACTAATTACTTTAATATACATAGCTAAACCGGCATTAGATGTAACAATAAAATTTTGTAATAATTTGATAAATATCACAAATTATTTGAAGCATAATAATTCAAATTCAAATTTTAAACCGTTTGTTAGTACATTGTTGATCTATGATGTAAGATTTGTTTAATTCCCGAACCTTATCAATTGTTTAATCGGCATTTTTCTAGTGAATTTGGATGGTTATTATTGTGTTTCGTTAAGTGTGTTATAAATATTGTTGAAAATGGCAAAGTGTTCTGTGCCACAGTGTTTAAACACCAGAAAAAGTATTATGTTGCACGGCTTTCCGGCTAGAAACGATAAGTTGTGTATAATGTTATATTATGTTATCAATATAGGCCAAAAGGATATAACAATGTGCTTATTTACATGAAATATTTTTTTTGTTACAGGCTTTGTGGGTAATCCGTATTCGATGAAATACTGTCTCATGAATAAAGCTAGATTCGATTACAGTAATATAATAAAATTGAATTATGTGAATGAATGGATGATATTAGACACAAAAATTATTTTAGAAAAAGGAGTGTTGATTGTAAAAAGTGCAGTAGGATCAGGGTCATATCGAATGTTAATGGATTGCAAGTTGGTATCAGGTTTTTACAATTTGCTACATTTTTTAAGGTTTATTTATATATTTCATTGCATTAATTATATTGATTACTTGTAGAGACTGTTGCCGTGTGTACTGAGATAGAAACAAAACCTGATGTCCAGATATATGATGAAAGAAGTCCTACTTTCATGCAATCGTATGAAAGGTTTCCCGTGGAATCAGGTGAAAGCCTTTCGGAAGATATATGCAATACACCAAATCGTTCAAAACAGTTTTCAAATCCATCAATTGGATTTTCACCAGTTCATCGCCAAGGTACTTGTGTGTAAAAATTGTAGTAATAATAATTAGTGATTCAAACATTATTATATTGTATTTTCTTCATAGATGTTCTAAGGGAAAAATGCAAACTGTTGCAGAGTGTGAAACAAAAACGCAGAATACTTCGACACCTCGAGCCCACAAGATGTATAATATATCAAAAATATTCATGCGAGAAGTTCGAAGGATTATTAAATAACACACTAATTTAAAAGATAAAATGCGACAGAGCATTAAATGCGCTGAAAAATTCTGTTTTATTCCGTCAACAATAAATTTTAGAACAAGGAATTTTATACAATGTCAATTGAGAGAACACACGAAAAAGCCAAACGGAAGAAAGTTTTCGTTTGAAGATAAAATTCTGGCATTAACACTTTATAAAAAATTTTCAAAAGCTTACTATTTTTGGAGACAGATATTCATACTTCCAAATACTCAAACATTACCAAAATTACTTTCACAAATTCGATTTTATGTCGGTATTAATGAGAGCCTATTTCGATCATTAGGAGCTGCCATTTCACGCAAGAAAGATAATACTAGTAAATATTGCATACTAATGTTTGATGAAATTTCTATATCTGCTGATTTATCATATGATCTCATAGAGGATAGTATAATAGGCTTCGAAAAACTTGCAAATGGAAAACAACTTCTATTTGCAGATCATGCGCTTGTATTCATGACCAAGAGTGCCAAAAAACGGAAGCAACTTGTTGCTTTCTACTTTTATGAAGGCGGAGTTAAAAGTACTGATCTGAAAAGTCTTATTGTTACAGTTTTAAAAAAAACTATTCAGTATTGGCGTAAAAGTTATTGTTACTGTTTGTGACCTAAACTCGGCAAATTGCAAGGCAATAAATATGCTATTGAAGGAAATGTCACAGTTGTATTAATAGTAAAATTTTCAAATTATATTAAAATTAGTGGTGTACGGCATCGTGCCTTAAGGCAAATTGCTGGAACTTCGCGTACCGTAACTATCGAGGAATTTAATATCGAGGAATATTAAGTGTTTTCAAATAGATTTATATAAATACTGTAATATTTTCTAATATTTATAAGAATTATATAAACTAAATTACAAAGTTAAAATTATTTATTTAAAGTAAATAAGTATGCTTTTGAACTTTAGCCATAATTAAAATTAAAATTTGAATTATTTTCGATATGCAAAAAAAATTTTTTTTTGTTACAATTTATTTTTGTAAATCAAGACGTTAATATCTTATTTACAAAACTGATATTAGCAAAAAAATACAAAAATACAAAAAAATTCAATAAATTGAATATAAAATAAAAAAAGTTAAAATAAAAATAAAATAAAAACAGTAATACAAAAATAATAACATAAATGAACTATGACGTGATGATGAAAGGCTAGGTGTTTGGTAGATCTGAAGGCCATTTCTTGCTCAATCTTCGTAAAGGTCTGTGAATCGCTTGAATAGTAGGATTTGTATGCTGGATTAATTTATTGTTGAAAGTTGAACTTTTAATCTTGATCATTTCGTTGACGGTTGAGATTTTCAAATCCTTATACCACTTATAAATATACCAAGGCGAATTAGTAAGAATACGCAGAATTTTGTTCTGGCACCCTTGAATGATGTTTATGTTAGATTTGCAAGAGCAACCCCACAGTTCGATTCCATAAGTCCAAATGGGCACTATGATAGTTTTGTACAGAAGTACCTTGTTATGGAGAGAGATTTCAGATTTCCTCCAAAAAAGCCAGTAAAATCTTTTATTTTCCTCCATGTCAATTTCGAATCAATGTGCATGCCTAAATATTTGACAGAATTGTTCATGATGATAGGTGGACTGTTGTGATGTTTTAGAGAAACAATTATGTGCTGAGATTTTTCGATATTGATTTTGATATTCCGTATTTTGATAATTTTGTAACTGACAAGTTGCTGTTTTAATATCGGAATTGCATGAAATAATTGCTATGTCATCGACGTAAGTGCATATGGTTAGAAGATCATCTGTGCGCAAAAACAATTGTTTTGTGAACACAAGCAGACTCTGTTTCTATTTTCTGCACTCTTTGCTCCGTATCACCGTAACGGCTGGATCTGCCTTTGCCAAAAACTAATCAGGACATCTCCTTATCAATAGGAATAGATTGCTGTTTGAATTTTTCAAATCGGTCGGAAATCGTCGACGGAAAGTTGTCTCCACACATACATATACACACATGCATTTTTTCTGGGGTATGCGAAAATGTTCAGAAACCTCTGAATCGTGAAGATAGGCAAAATCTTCAATTTTAGATTTTCGACCCATTATTATAACTTACCCCACGGGAAGCTAAAAAATCTGCAATATCATAAATAAGATGTCCAACGTGTCCGGCAATCAAGTTTATTAAAACTGTACTCAAGATTTTATGTATGTAATCAATGCATTGGGATGAGCGGGGCACAAAGGTCCAAGTTGACTTTGAGTCATTATAATGTATAAACCAAACCATCACAACAAGTAACACATTTAAACAAAACAACTATGACTATTTTTGTCATTTTTCAACTATGACTATTTTTGTTTTTTTTTCAATATACATTACCTTGTTCTTTTAGTTCGAATGTCTTTATTTAATTTTAGGAGTACTTTTCAAAATAATAGCTATATTATTCAACTAATGATAAATATAAATTTCATGGGTACATTTTTTTATAGAAATAACACCGTATATAACTGTTAAGGCGCGAAGCTTAAAAATTACTTCGACGTCTAACTAGGTTTATCGTTCTACCTAACCACTACACTTTTAAAAATTTGTTCAATAATTGAACTACTGATGTGATCGGTGATTAGTTAAGTAAAAGGCGACGTTTGGTATTAATATATTTATTATAAAAAGAATAAGGTAAATATAATGGCATCAGATAGTTATTGTGTGTATGCTGAGCTCTGAACTTATACTAGATAAAAATTATTAAAAATTGAGATTAACAATATTAGCCCCGCCCGTAAGAGGCGGGTTACATTAATTTATAAATCTGCGGGGGATGATTTCTCAGGCTTATTTCAAGTCATTTTGCAGACACATAAAAAACTATCGACGCGGATATAGACGGTCCCCGAAACATAAATAACATCAAAATTAAAAATATCTTAAGTTACTAATGCATTTTGCACTTGATGTGTGAAATGTAAAGGTATCGTTACAAGATACCCTTACAAAAAATAGTTCAGATTACTACTATTGGGAATCCTTAGCAATAACGTTGACCTGATATTTGATCAGACATATTCATTAGCAGAGGTGGAATGACTATTAATTGATTTATCTCTTGTGAATTTGCTTTTTTTAATTCAATTTCCTTTTTTACTAACTATTTTTTAAGGTTTGCCCCTACGCAAGAGTAAGGGTTCAGCTGTTCCCTTTTACACAAGCCACGTGTAAGCTTCTATAAAGGTTATATAAAATAACTGTTATATCTAACTTGAATTTTACAGCTCATCTTATAAAACAATTAAATAACGTATACCATAAAAATAAAATTATTAACAAATTAACATTAATACAACTTGAACTAGGATTGTCAGTTATGTTTTGCACAGAATGCACAATTAATTTGCAACTCACTTAGTCAATTATGCAGCGGTTTCTTCTATATTCATTCTACCAACACGTTGTGTTATTATATATACTATATATGTACTATTAAATTAGCTACGCGTGGTAAACTTATCGCATTAACTATTTATATGATACATTATTCACACACTGCCAACTATAAGTAATTCACGATCCGAAATAGCAGCATATTATTGTAATTTATATTTCAATAGATAATTGAATTAATATATACTTCAAAACTGATCACTAAACAGGAAGGAGCGTATAATCGAGTAAATATGTTATCCAATAGGTTATCAATCATGTAATAGTGTATTAAGCTAATCATAAAACGAATGGGATTATTGTAACCAAAATCTTAATTAGGATGATTTTTTTGGTTCCCTAAATCTTTTATGTTAGTGGTATTTCAACAAATTGATTTTGATATTTTACCAAACTTTGTTAACCTGCTATGATGTTACCTCAATCGGTTACCCATTCACACGCTAATCGCCAATATAATATCAGGAAAATTTTTACATACACCCGGTAACTTTATTAGATGATATTGGTGTCTGATATTATTAACAACGAAGTTTTAATAACTTTATCAGGTTGAAAATGTATTGCGATTTAAAAAAAACAGGATAACAATTCTCCAAAAAGCTTTTTGTCTGATATATACTGTTAGAAAAACTTTTGTCACCGGTTGTAGGAATTTATGCCAAAATGAAACACATTATTCACATTAATTAGACATGACTATTGCTACATAAAATTTACAGTAAATGTTTAGAAAAACTCTGCCGTACGCAAAAATATTAAATAAATTTTGAAAAGAAGGTTTCAAGATGCTTTTGATGACAGACTGGAAAAACCTATTTTTCATCACGTGTAATCTTTCTGGTGGCAAAACTTACCGGAACTTATAAAATATCATATTTTGGTATCGTAATCAATAGAACAACGCTCCAAATCAGGAGGAAATAAAGAAAATCTTTTGTTGAATTATAATGACAATGTGACCGTTTATCGCGTAATAGCGATTGCTTTCTACGTATCTGTTTCCCTCTACTTTAAAATAGTGTTATAATGGTCGTGATCCAGAACTGATTCCCTACATAAATTTATTTAAAAGTTCCTCTAAAATTTGTTACTATTTTCATAACAAAGTTATGAAGTTTTTTTTTTCTTGGAGAAAGTTCATTTTTACTTTTTTAGTACATGCATACAAACATTTTGTATACAAAATCAATATTCCTTATATATTAACATCATATATGATATATGAAGTATGCACTGGTAGACAAATATGTATAAAAAATAACAATGTAAAATGTATGCTCAATTAAAAAAAAAATGTTAAAAATGTTCATTAATATGGATAATAAATTTGGATTTGAACTAAAAGTGCTATATTCACGTGGAATCATATAAAAATCTAATTTTTTAATAGTATTCGTTTATTGCTGGTGCTTGTTATAAGACTGACGAAGGTGGATATTGAATTCTTGTTCATAATAAATAAATAATAAGTTTGCATGAATTACAAATGCAAAATCAAACCAGATAATAGTAATACCATATCACAATTCAACTTGTGCCAACAGCTATATCAAATAGATGATAATATACCTAAATTATCACTGAAAAACTGTACTTAGTAATATATCTTTCTAATAATAAGTTAGTTAATTGAAATAACAAGCTTAGATAAGTAAAAAAAGTGGTTTTAAAATTTGATCAAAAAAGAGGTAAGAATAGTCGAATATAGAAAAAATTATTTTATTGAGAAACCTAAATTAATTACTCTAAAATACCAAGGTAAAACGACAATAGAACTAACAATGAAGTTTTGTAATAAAATTGGTAATTGTTTGAAAATATAACACTTATATTAAAAACACTAATATGATCGCTATATAACAATTCAACTTGTGTCAACAATCATATCATATTTGAACAATGTCTCAACTCCTGCTACACAGTATTATTTCATACTTAAAAATGTATTTTCATATTCTTTTAATACCAAATACTATTATATCTTATATATAAAAATGGATCGCAAAATGTGTTGGTAAGCGCATAACTCAACAACGCCTGGACCAATTTGGCCAATTCTTTTTTAAAATGTTCGTTGAAGTCCAAGATGGTTCTTACGGCGAGAAAAAACCGAATAATTGCCGGGAAAACCCTAAAACTCATACACATAATTTGAGCTTTATTGCTATTATATATAGTTCATATTAAATTACAAGCACTCACTGTATACTCCTTCTAAACGATTATGCGGATTTTGATAAATCTTTCTGAAGTTTGTTAAGGAAATTTTCTAGGGTGCATGTGATTATAAAGTACTGGGATGTATGTGCAATATTGTAGAATTAAATAAAAAAAATGTAAAAAACGACATGTCATTGTTCGCATTGAAAACAAATAAAAACTATCATCTACAAAAATTTCAATTTACTTATGAACCTAGACAATATTAGAATACGCATGATAAATTTATGATTATGAATCATAATCATCAGCCGAGATGTGCCAGAAATTAAAATAATATAAAATACAGTATATGTATGGCAAATTAAATGATACACATATGAACAAATATAACAAATTAATTCACTTAAAATATGAAATTAAGTATTAATCAGGGCCGGTCCTACCTTTAATGCGATGCATGCGAAAAATACGAGCGCACGCCTTGGGGGGCGCGATCACAAGATTCGGATATTAAATTTTCAAAATAGTTTTTTTTTTCAATAAATAATTTCTTTGCATCTTTTACTAATCTTTCCACAATATTTTTAAAATTCTTAACTTTATAACAACAAATGGGAAAGTGAAGATGAATACATACAATTCGGCCCTCACGATATCGATTAGGAGAAGTTTAAGATGCAATTTTGGATATCTTAAATGATAAAAAAATAAATTAATTTAACCCAATATGAAGTACCAGTGTTATGTTATGGTTATGGTTATGGTTATGTTATACCGTTTAAAAGACTTCAATTTTCAATATAGTGTGGGAATTGAGACTCATCATTTTATTTAAAGCAGTTCTACATTTAACATTCGCTCATATGATAAATGTATATGCATTTTGGCGTGAAGAATAATTTAAAAACTTTTTAGATAAAGGGTAAATATCAGTATATTATATTAAAAAATTGTAGACATGAATACGGGACAACGTCTGTAGGGTCATCTAGTTTAATATAAATTTATAACAAAAAACGAGAATGTTACAAACTAATAAGCAATTTCTAAGTTCTTTAAATAAGAAGTCAGTTCGACAAAGTAAGGGCCCTCCACAGCGCATCCTTGTTAAAGAATGTTCTCCTTCACAGGATGGCAATACATTATATCAAAGAAGCGTTTTACTTAATATTTTTCCTAGCATAAAATATATTTAAATATAGTTTTTTCTGCTGACGCCATTTTTCAAATAGCGCCTTACGGGGCAGCCACCCGGCACGCGCAATATATTCTTTTAAACATCGGTATTATACAGTTTAATTTCTCTAACTTTAAACGGATAAAGGTTTTAATAGAAAATCTCTCGGAGGAATTCGCGGTTGTAATTACATTTGAGCGCGGCATTAAAATTGTATTTACTTTTAGTTCCCGTTGCAAAGACGGCGGAACTTGTAGAAGGTGCGTAGATAACGGCGCCGAGTAAGAAAACTTAATAGTAACATCTATCTACTAGAAAAAGAAATACCATACAAGTCTGAAACCGCATTGTTTGAATTGGATTATATCGAAATTAAGTGAAAACAGCTTATCCTTCTTATGTGTATGGTTTTGTTGGAAATGATTCTCAATCAATTCCAACTGACAATCAATTAATGTATATATTTTATTCTTAAGTAATGAAAAATTTTATTATCGCTGTCACAGAAATAAAGAAATGTACATAAATTTTTGACGTGACATATTTTACAAGTAAATTGTTTGTAATATCTTTCATTACTTATATATTTCAAGCAAAATATATAGTGGAGATTTCTCAGCGCTTACATATGTATAATATATGTACTTGATATACTTAAAATTCATAGTATATGATATTTATAATAAATGTTTGACTTTCATATTTATATTCATATCATTTCTAAATGATGACCGACATACTGTGTCAAAACGTACTAAACTAGTTGGTATTGGTATATTGCCTGGTGGCAAGTTACATGAACTTCCAGATATGTGTAATTAATCGACTTAATCAATAAAAACTAAATTAATTTATGAGTGATTAAAAGTATTTCGAGTGGATTTATTACACATAATTGAAAACAAACGAACACGTTGACTCGGAGTATTTTCTAGAAGCAAATTTTCATAATTGAACAATTTTAATAATTGAACCAGTTTCAATAGGACTTTAATGGTTTAGTATGTTAAATAAAACCAAGTACTATATCGTTATACCAAGCAAATCGTCTAATTTTAATTTTAACTAACGTCAAAAAAACAACTCATTTTCTTAAACTTTGATGAATTTTTAAAATTAAACTAATTGTCGTAAGGCCGTAATATTTCAATAAATTTTATAAGACCACAAAAAAGGTTTCATAAAAATCGGCTCAATGTTTTTTCAATATCGAATTACAAGAAAACGGCTCGGTAGATTTTCACCGGAAACTAATCAGTATCATTTCCCAACCAATATTTTTCGAACTGTTTTTGATTTTATATCGATGCGGTATGAGCTTAAATGGGGATGAAAAGTTTAACACATTTTTCCAAATTCCAAAAGGACGGCTCGGCCGATCGTCGCACAAAACTGTCAAGCGATAGAAGCGATATATCGCTTCAGGCGTTTTTGAGCAATCGTCGATTAAAGGTCGAATTTTGATAAAAGCCAAAACAAACGATACTTATTTTTTGCAAACTTTGACGAATTTTTAGAGCTAACCGAGTGGTCGTAGGGCCTTAATATTTTAGTATGATCTAGAAAATTATGGTATTTACCGTCTAGAAATAATGATAAAAATTGTCGGATTTTTTTTTTAACACTTTATTACAAGAAAACGGCCTGGCCGATCTCTACCAAGAACTCATCAGCACGATTCCTAACCAATATCTTTCGAACGGTTTTTGAATTTTCAAAATCGATTCAGAACCGTGGACAATTTTTTTTCACTTTTCTATTATTTACGAAGAAACGACTTGGCTGATCGTTGCGCAAAATTGATAAACGCTAGTCCTCATCGCGATATATCGAATGGCTTTTAAATTTTTTAAATCGGTCCGGCCGTTTTTGAGAAAATGCCGATTTTCGGCAAAAAATCTGTTCACATACACACACACATACTTTTTTCAAATTTGGTCTCAATCGATTCAGAATAGCTCGACACGTCGAGAAAACAAAATTAGCGAATCGGATTTTTTTATGAAAATATAAGTTAATAAATAGAAATCTTTGCTATTTTCTCATTTATCTATTCGACTTTCATGTCGGTTAACCGCCGCGCCGATTCACAGGAAGTTGCCTCGACCGCTGGCTGGTTAACGGGCATGTGCGGCGACCGCATCGCTGAAATTTTTGTCCTTTGTCAATTTGATAAATTGATGATGGTCCCATATGCAAAATAGCCTCATACGACGTGGAAAGGGCAATTTATGTACATTTCATTATTAGGGATATAAGATTTTTTTAATTTAAAAGCACATGCGTAACTAGTTGAAAGTAGCATTTTCCTTTAGGGCAAGTTGCAAAAACTTTCCGATAGATGTATTAATTGAATTAATCAACCGAGATTGAGATTTAGACATTTAGATAAAATTTTCAAATGGTCATTTCGAAAATAAAGTTTTAGCTTTTCATCTGCTATAAGAAAATACTGTCGCCATTACACATATCATGTATAGTAGACCTTGATATTATTTATTTAAGTTAATGGTAAAATTTTTTACACAACTAGAGAATTTTTGTAGACCCCTTATTCACTTTTTTGCTAATTCTAGAACCATTTCTGATGGCTTGGCCGATGTTCTCGCGGCTGCTCCTTGTCGAGTTTATTCCAATGGTTTTTAAATTTGTGAAATTCAAATTTTGACTTATCACATCACAAAAGTGACTTTTAACACTAATTTTAACTAATCTTTTTAACTAATTTTAACTAATCAATTAAGAATATATTCCAAACTTCGATGAATTTTTAAAATTAAACGGCATCTCGCATATCTATCTGTCAACTGTTCAGCATGATCACTGCCATTTACGAAGAATTGGATTTGCAGATCATCACGAAAACCTGATAAACGTCATTTCTTCATTAAAATACATAGAATGGCTTTTAAATTTTTTAAATCACTAAAAAACAGTTATCAATCTTTATTCAATTTCTTCTGTTAACTGTGTAACAAAATTTTATAATAAAAAGCAGACTTAATTATTCATGATTATCAATAAAAAAAATTTCAATTATTTTTAAAATAGTTTTATTATTTTTGAAATAGTTTTCTCTAAACAAAGTTGCACACCAAATTTTTCTTTGATAACATGTGACCTTTTGTCTAAAGCTTTTGTCTTATTTCATTTGTCCAATGGTATGTTATAATTAAGTCAATAAATTAATAAAATATTCGAGTAAAAAGTTCATATATAGAAAATCGAAACCGATTAAATCCGGTTTGAAGGAAAAGACATACTATTCAAAAACCGGTTTTCTAAAATGTCTGTTTTTGTATGAAGCCTCTATGAGGAAGTAAAGGACTATTGTTATAATAGGCTAGTTACATACATAGGCTAACTACAGAATTCAAACTTAATGTGAGTGCTAACGGTGACTACGGACGTCCATTTTTAGTATTTCCTAGTTAATGAATGAAAAGCTTATGACAAATGCTCAAGTTGAGAGCATAGGTATGGCCCAGCGAAAAGGGTGGATGAATTGTAACTTTTATTTGCAATATCTAAGATTATTCGTCAAACACACATGAGCAGATATTCCGGAGTGTGGAGATGGCTACATATGTGATCAATGCAGGTTATTTTGAAATGTCCGGTACTAGGATGCCACTTCATCAAATCATATTTTTTGTTACCAAAGATTGATTGATAGTACTAATTATTTTTTAGCAAATGTTGCGGTTTTGTTTTATTAGTAACTTTGTTAACTTCCCGTAGGGCAAGTTATAGTAATCGCAAAAAAATCGAAAATGAAATTTTTTGCATTTCTCGACGTTTCAACGGTTTCTGAATATTTTGGCATACCTTAGAAAAAATGGATGTATTATATGTGTGTGTGTGTGTGTGTGTGTGCGTGTGTGTACGTATGTGCGGATACAAATTTTCGTCGACGATTTCGGGAACACCGATCAACCGATTTGAATAATTCAAAAAACATTCGATTTGTATTGATAAGGAGACGTGCTGATTAGTCTTTGGCGGAGTCAGGTCTAGCCGTTCCAAAGATACGGGGCAAAAAGTGCCGAAAACGGTAACTCAGTTTTTAAGAGAACGCAGCTTTCGATTTTAATAATTCAAAAAACATTTTACTTGTATTGACAAGGTGAAGAACCGATCAAATTTTCATAGAGGCAGGTCTAGCGGTTTCGGAGATCTAATGAAAAAAGTAAAAAAAAAATTCATTTGGCGGTCAAAAATAATCATTAGACATATGCACATCAAATTATCAGATATTTTATAGAGATTTTAACAATAAGTATAATTTTGGTTTACATTCCTATGGATTCCGTACCAATGTATACGCGTTAGACGTCGACGCGGCACTTACGCGGTTTGGTATTTCGTCTTTATGCAGTTAAAGCAGTACGATTGCTTTGAAAAAAAGTTTAGATCTTTCAAAATATGTCAAAATAAAGAAAACATTTTTTTTCAAAAAAAAAAATTAAAAAAAAATAAAAATTTAAAAAAAAAATTTTTTTCAAAAAAAGTAATTTTTTGTCTAATTGTTTGGCAAAAATCTTATTTTTTCGAAGTAATTTTTTTTCAAAAATGTTAATCGTTTTTAAAAAAATAATCATTTTTGGTACGGGAAGTTCCAGCAATTTGCCTTAAGGCACGATGCCTTAATTGCCTTAAGACAGAATTCCACTTACAGCTAGTTATCTGTTTAGTTTAATTTCTAAATTTGTTATCTAACATAAATCATAATTTAACTAGTGGGGTGGGTGGCATCGTGCCTTCAAATTGCTGGAACAAAATAAAATCTGAATTATTTTCGATATACAAAAATATATATAAAAAAAAATGAAGCAAAAAAATTTTTTTTCCAAAATCAATTATTTTGTTAAGACAAGTAGAAAGTTCTTTGAATCATTCAAATCGGACGCTTAGTTCTCTCAAAAACTGCCATTTTTTACATATTTAGCTCCGTATCTTCAAAATGGCTGGGCCTACCTTTGCCAAAAACTAATAAACACTTTTCCCAATCATTACTAATTGAATGTTTTTTAGATCATTCAAATCGGATACTCCGTTCTGTCAAAAAGTCGATTTCTATTTTCTGCACTCTTTGCTCCGTATCCCCGAAACGGCTGGACCTGCCTTTGCCAAAAACTAATCAGCTCTTTTCCCTATCGATAGGAATCGAATGTTTTTTGAACCATTTAAATCGGTTGATCCGTGCGCCCGAAAACGTGACTGGAAATTTGTATCCATACATGCATACATACACACACACGAACACACACATCCATTTTTTCTGAGGTATGCCAAAATGTTCAGAAACCTTCAAAACGTCGAGAAATGTAAAAATTTTCAATTCCGATTTTCGGCCCATTACAATAACTTACCCTACGGGAAGTTAATAAACATTTTGTAAAATATATTTTGATTTATTTGTAAATAACCTTAGGTGCCCGTCACTAAGGGACCCCCCCTAATCACTAAATTTAAGGAGAAATATACTTTCATTTACTTTCATCTGAACGCACCAATATAATATAAGAAATATAAAAAATGATTAGATAATATAAAATAAAACCAGGCAGTTTTATTAAATTTGTGAATTCGTAATATAATAATGATAATTAGTATTTGCTTTTTTATGTAATATTGCCAGAAAATAGCATTTTCCAAAGACTGTTGCCATTAAAACTTATTATAAGTAAACTTACAAAGTATATTAGTGTGATAGTATGATTTGTATGCAAAATTACTACAATGTAACTAATAGAACACTTATAATTAATTAGCAAAATAAAATTTTGGTTGAAATACTTATGATGAGCGATGGGTAGGAGCGGCGTTTAAAGATCCCCCACCGAACTAGTGAACTATCTCAAAAACAAGTAAAGTTAGTAATTTTCAAAAAATATTATTTGAAAATACAAATACAATATTAAAATGTCGATTAAATACAAAAAAACGCTTATTTTTGACCTCACTTCACAAAAAAACCCTAGCAGTAAGTGGTTAAACAATGATTGATGTATTTAAAATGATGATTTAATTTTCACTTTTTTTATTATTTGGTATTTAGAAATACCAAATAATACTTATTTCATTTATTTGTACGCGTCATCGTTACAAATATGCAATTACACTTAATGAGCAATTTGCAAAAATTATACTGAATGGTTAAGAGACAAATAGTAAAATTAATGACATTGTGAGAAATAATAAATGAATTGTCATTGTTAAAGATACCTAGACTAGACAATGCCATTCAATATGTAAGTACGAGTTCTATCGAGCAAACATAAAGAGGTGCTACTACCAAGGACCATACAATTTATCACGTTGCTTAAGACATGATTTATGGTTCCGCAATGAAATGCAATGAAATTTTTCTTGAAACAACTAACTGAGATAGATTCATACTTTAAGTTGGCAAGCGTTCACTAAATTAAATTTCTAGACTATTATAAAAATAACTGGATCATTTATAAGAAGATAATATTAAAAACGTTAACAAAGTTTGGATCTCACCGAAGATTTATACCCTATGTTGCGCTTTGTTCGATGATATTTTTTCTTTTAGGTAATGATCTTATTATTGCTATTTTGGGTACATAATTAAGAGTTTGATATAAATAGCATATTGAACTATTAAACCTTCATCAGATTTCACAAGTCTAAGAAAGCATTTCAATAATTTGAGTAAAACACATTTTAATTATATAATATAAATGTAGATGGGGCTGGCTAAACTTATTTATAAAATAAGAAAAAACTATTTGAAATATCTTAGTATCTTTATCTTGTTACTTCTACAGAAAAAAATTAAATTAAAAGTTTAATTTTATATAAAATTCTAACATTTTCATCAACATTAAACGTTCCTTAAATACATATTTCACGAAATAATCATAATTTAAACTAGCAAGTAAAATCAAATTACTCATAATATTACATTTTAACGAACAATAAGTTCAAAATATATTGAATATTTTTTTACAGAAAGAACATTGACAAAATGTCTATATTAGTTATTTATTACAACTTTTCTTCTTTATTAAACTGAACTAAAATTTTGAATAAAATGTTATCATAAAAATCTTAATTTTTGTCAACAATAAACGTTTATAAAAATCACTTCTACTGAATATACTAGTAAAAATCAAATTATTCAAATTATTAATTATTGAAAAAAAAATCCAAAAAAATCTAATAAGTTTTTTTAATAATAAATATGTTTTCTATAGAACAAACGCTGACAAAATATTTAAATTTGAGATCATAATTAACTGCTTACAAACAATTTTCAAATTAATATTTCTCACCATAATCTAAATTTTTTATCAATGTTAAACAACGTTCCTAAAAATCATATTTACTAAAAATTATAATTTAGACTAGTGGAAATCCAATTACTTCGAATATCATATTTAATATTCGAATATCGGGCCTATGGAAAATTACTGGAACTTTCAGTACCGCAATGAAATATTCGAGAAAAATTAAATGTTATCAATTCATTTATTATAAATACTGTAACTTATATATGTTCACAGAAAAGTAAATAAACTGTGGGAGTTTGGCAGGTCGCGTCAAATAAATTAAGCGGCGTAAAAAATAAAATCTTCCGTTGGGTTTTGTTTTTCTAGATGTTTTGTCGGTCAGATATACTGTAGAAATAAATTTATAAAATGTATTAATGAAATAAAAGCTTAAAAACATAATAATCGGTAAGTTTACTAATTCCCGAAAGTGGTGAAACGAAACTCAATCAATCAAATTTAGAACGAAGAATATCTAATATTTATAAAAATTATATAATCTAAATAGCAAAGTCAAAATTATTTATTTAAAGTATATAAGTGATTTTTAGAACATTATCCGAATCCGAATAAGTTACGGTATTCAAAAAAAAATTTTTTTTTAAACTTAAAAATATATTTTTTTTCAAAAGCAATTGTTTCGTTAACACAAGCCGAATTTTTTTTGAATCATTCAAATCGGTTGATTCGAGCGCCCGAAATCATGGGCAAAAAATTGTATCCAAACATAAGCACACACATCCATTTTTTTCTAATGCTGCGTCCCCACTGCACGAATCCGTGCGGCGAATCCTGTTCGCGACGCACGCATGCGTTGGCTCTTGTGCGCGACGCACACTGCGAGCAATTTGATACATTTGAAATTTTTAGGATTCCATAATATTTTTTTTCTTGATACAGTTCAATTATAAGAAGTGTAAAGAAGTATAACATCTTCTCTACGCATATCCATTTTCAAAATTGAGGATACGATGAAATATCTTAATGCCTTCACTGTACAATTGAACTTATACCGTAGCACAGATCAACGTTTACGTACAAGTTCAAAGAAATAACGGATACGGATACAGAATGCAGAATGACCAACAATTATCAGTTTTGAATAAAAATTATTACTTCTGTTCTAAATATAAATACTTGTCAGAAAAGACTTTGAGCAAAAATTCAGTCTGCATATTAATAAGATTTTAAATGATATTTAGCGTAATTGCAAATAATACAATATTACCATTTTTTTTTGAAACATTTAATTTATTTTGAATAATAAATATATGATACGTCATATAAGTAGTAAGAGTATATATATATATATATATATATATATATATATATATATATATATATATATATATATATAATATCATGATGATATAAAATTAACTCTGAAATATGATAAATAAAGTCTACCAATATATATTTTAGTTGGATATACATATATTTCAACATATCTATAACTTAATTACCGATGTATTTCCTATACTAATAGTTAGATAAAATTATAATTAGTACATCAATTTTAATGACTGCTTACTTATTTACATTTTTGATCCGCGCTTTGACGCTAATCCATTAGTGTCGGTTCGGGTATTCTCGGCAGCCCGATGCGTCGGGTTGCTCGCGGCGGGAGCGAGCGCCGCGAACGCAAGCTATTGAAATTTTCGTGTCGCTTCGATCATGTTCGGCAGGGTACGTAATTCTAAAAATAACCCCCCCCTCCCATTTTCAAACAAAAAAAGAAGAAAAAAGTGCGCTATGGACATGCGCAGTGGACAAATTTAAAGGAAATTCGTGCGTTCGCACAGTATCACTCCGCTGCGCAAATTTGTTCGTGACGCACCATTCGCCGCACGGATTCGTAACAGTGGAGACGCGGCATAAGGTATGCCAAAATGTTCAGAAACCTTTGATTCGTAAAGACATGTAAAACTTTTTATTTTCATTTTTTTTGCGATTACTATAACTTACCCTACGGAAAGTTAATAAATAAATAATAAATAAGAATAAATTATCTTAACGTACTATTGCAGTTGTTTGTCGTTGCTACTTAACTTGGTAGACGTCATATATATTACAGGTAAGCTTTAACGCCGCACTTTTTCTAGAAAATAATTAATTTTGCATAATGGATTACAGTTGTAGAATTATTTTTGCTTGATTCGGTAGGGGAATAGTTACAGCATTATCCATCTTTATTTCGTAGAAATA
This sequence comes from Ctenocephalides felis, assembly GCF_003426905.1. Taxonomy (NCBI): domain Eukaryota; kingdom Metazoa; phylum Arthropoda; class Insecta; order Siphonaptera; family Pulicidae; genus Ctenocephalides; species Ctenocephalides felis. Next base: position 5,533,093 of record NW_020539726.1, on the reverse strand, counting down.
TAATTACCGGTCAAGATATAATAATTTGAAAAAAACTATTACAAGCAGCCCCTTTTTGATCAGAAATGGGTAAGGATGCTTAACAGCGTCAACATAGTTATCCACAAAATGTAATTGCAAATGCAAAAATAATAGTTTTTGAAACTCTTCATCTTGAACTTTGCATCTTGCCGTTTAAGCATCGTAGTAGTCACTATCCATTAATTAAAGGGTAAGTGAAACATAGCTTCTTGTAAAATAACGAGTTGTTGAACTCCTTTGCAGCAAATAATTCATGCAGTTATGTTAGTTTCTCAACATTGTCCATAAAGTGGCGCAAAGCTGCCGTCTTGAACCATTCTTGCTGGAAACGAGCCGCCCCTGATGAAATTACAGTTGATATAGAGGCACTGACGAAACTTACACATTACAATACTCAAATATACTTCCAGCGTTTCCTTATATGAAAATTAAATTGAAACAATATCTCCCAGTTTCTATGTATGTAGCCAACAGTTACCTACGTCAACCGAGCGTTTCAATTCGAGCATGTGCAAACATGGCGTAATTCACAAAAATTACGTATGCAAAATGGAAATATTGCAGTTTATGAAAATAAATTTTAACTACCAAGTCGAAATAACTTTTTGTAATATATAAACAGTATCGCGCTATGTTAGATGATAACATTCAACAAAACTGAAAAAATACTTATCAATGTTTATTCTTAGCTCAATCACAACACAGGAAAACAACCGTATATAAAAAAGCCAATATATACAACAATATTTATTATAATATCATGCTTTGTAGCATGTTTTTTGAATTCTTGGACCATAACCCCTCTTTTTGTACTAGTTCTTTATTCCGTATAACATGAATTCTCACGACACGCTAGTTTTTTGTAACGTAACTACTATGTTTATACGGGGGTTACTTGTATTGTATCAATAATAAACAAACACCAAAATATCAATGCGTTAATGCTGAATAATTTTAAAATAATAAAACTATCGTTAAAATTTAAACAATTATTATATATGTGACACCCAATGTGGTCATTTTAAATCGCGTTCTAAATCTGTCAATAAATAGACAAAGTTTCGAAGGTTGATATAAATGCAACGAATATACAATATCACCCGCATTGGGGATCATGCATTCAAATATGCAAATTTCATATATGAAATTATATTTTATTTTAAACAATTTTGGCAGATTTGAATTGAAACATGTCATGAAATAGTTACAATTAAAAATGCTCACTGAAATCATTGAAAGCTGCTGGTGGTCCGTGGATGCATTTGCACATATTGCACATGTGTCACAAGTTTTAATACATATGTTTGAAAAAATATATATTCATATACTATATCAAATACTTTATAAAAGAAATAAAAAATTGCTAAGAATGTATATTAGTATATAATTTCAGTTTATTTAACTAAATTAGGATTTTATCTTATTCTACGATACACTCGAAACGCATTGATGAGATTAAAAATTAAAAATATACATTATGTTTGTTTGATCTTCAATTTTTGATGCAACTATTAGTAAATCATAAAGCAACATTAGATAATTTTGATTAAAATATTATACAAAATTAAAGATAGTATTTACATTGATATGCCCTTCATATAAATAAAAAAAGATTACGGATTATAGATATTTCTTAAACATACAAAAAGACGTATTTATACGCGTGCAATTTTAGAAGGGAAATTCTAAAGATCTCTACTTCCAAGAACATATTAAGAAACATATTAAGAAAATATTTTGAATTTAATATAAGTATTTTCTAATCATAAAATTCTCGATTATTGTTGTGAACATCGCTTAAATACGTGAAATAAGCATATAATCATGAATTCAGAAAATACGTGTTCATGCTGTAGTATTGTAGTTGCCTTAGACAAGATAGTGACATGTATTTCGTGTAGAACTAAATTTAAGTATTCATGCGTGAATTTGAACTTGGCTGATGTTCGAGCAATATCATCAAAAAAAGGAATAATGTGGAATTGCAATGCATGTGCTAATAACCTTAATGATATCAAAAGTATGTTAATGCAGCTACAACGAGAAATAGCTGCACTAAAAGATCATAGATCTTGCAACAATAATATTCTTGATGATGATCAATTTGAAGCTTTAGTTCAAGAGACTTCTGAACGCAATGAGCGTTCATATAATATCATAATATATGACGCCAAAGAACCTCTTAATGACGTAAACAGTTACGATGAAAGTGTTGATACAAATATGGTTAACAATATATTTGAAGCTTCATTAGGAGTACCTTGTGTTCCGTCGAGCTTTGAACTATTTAGGTTGGGTAAACATAATTTGAAAAGGACTAAGCTAAGACCGCTTAAAATTATCTTTAAGGCAATAACCTACCAAATAAAATTTTGTTTAACTGCAAGAAAATTGAAGATAATGCCAACTTCATCACATAATATCGGACACCAAGGCAACAACTTTATTATCAAAGACTGAAAGCTCAGCTACTTGGACGCGAAAGAAAGATGAAGTTAATCTTAAAATTAAATATATTAATGGCGTTCCTTGAATTGTTTATTTAAACTAATTTTGCCCACAGATAGTAATGTCTTTACATGTTACTATCAAAATGTTCGTGGACTCAACACTAAAATTTCTGACTGCCTACTCGTATCTAGTAATCTTGATTATGATTTCGTCGTCTATTCTGAAACATGGCTTAGAGACGATGTTCACAACTCTGAATTCTTTTGCGACAGTTTCAATGTTTTCGAATGTGATCGAACTTATGGTATCACCAATAAATGTAGTGATGATGTACTTCTTGTAGTTAAAAAATATATCACTTGTAAACCTTTGAAATTAAACTTTTTTGTGAATCTCTTCCTATGATTGATATTGTTGACTGCAAATGTATCCTCAAGAATTCAAGCATATTAGTATTGACTGTTTACGTTCCACCTGATGTATCTATTGCGAATTTTGAAGCTTTCCTTGATCAACTAGAATCTTATGTTTCTGACAAAATTGTTTTAATTATTGGTGATTTCAATTTACCTCATTTCGATCAATTATCTCATAATCTTACTAATGCAAAATGTAACTTTATCTATAATTTTATTAACTTATCTGGTCTCAACCAATATAATTCTTTCGTTCATTCGTTTTCAATATCAGTGGCAGATTATTGGATTAAGTGTTTTGTTCTTACTTTGCAACGTAATTCATGATACCGAACCCCTTTTACCTGAGGACAATTATCATCCTGCTCTTTATATTTCTGTTTCCCTTACGTATTCTTTTCCCAAACAAAATACTTTGCAATTTAATAAAAAGAACTATCATTACAATTTCCACAAAGCGGATTATTCTAATCTTTACAGAGAAATTTTAAATACATCGTAGATTTCTTTGTATACATGTTCTGACATTAATGATGCATGTGATCTTTTTTATGCTACAATTTATAGTGTAACACAAAATAGTAATATATTGTTTGCCTTTCAAAAATTGCATAAAATTAACTTCAATTGATCTCATGTTAATGTGAATGTGTAAATATAAATGTGTAAGTCTTCTTTTTGTGGGTATTATGTATTTCTTACAATTTGCGATTATTAACCTTATGTATCATTTTTAATGACAGTTAAATAATAAAATATAAGGGTATATAAAAGTACCAATATAAGGATTCATAAAAGATCTTCATAAAAGTATTTCTGGTTTATAAACAGCAAAACTAAAAGGTCCTATGGGCTGATGTAATTACACATACTGCACATTTTAATAAATATATTTATTCTATTTTAATTCATAATTCGATACACAAACAAATAAGTAAATAAGATATGCAGTTAAACATGTACGAAGAAAAACCAAAAGTATTAAAATATAGAATTGAAGCAAGTATCTCATATGCAATGTTTGACTGCAATCTATGAAAATTCTAATACACACTAAGAAACTGCTACAGAAAATTTGGGTATTTAAAACGTATTAATTAATCAAAAATAAATCGAATTACAGATTTCTTTTGGTATTTTGTAGAAAAAACATTATGTTGTAGTGCATGAAAATAGATATTGGTAGAGTATAACAAAATTATTGTCTAAGAAAAGTTTTTGCTATAAACTAAAAGGGCAACGTAGCGGTTGATAATATTGGTTTGTTTCATGATTATATGATAAATGAATCAGATAGATATTATGAAAACATAATAATGGCCTGCCATAATGCAATTATACGAGACAAAAAAATTTAAAGCGCAGACTAAACAAGCCATCATCTCTGCCAATGTAATTTCACTCATATCCGAAACTTGGTCAACAAAAAAATTCTTTCTTTCAAATCTTAAATTAAAAAAAAATCATTTTTTAAAAATTTCTAATTCTGATTTCAATAATAATGTTTATTATTAATAATATATCGCTCTATATATAATTTTACCATTTAATCTTTTGTACAACCATATTTTTTATCATCATTAATGATTGTTGGTTCTCACAGTTGTAATCAGAGGTTTAGGCTTGATCAGAGATGAAGATTAGACTTTACTAAGAAGAACTTTATGACAAATATATTTATTATCCAATATTATTAACTTTCCGTTGGGTAGTTATAGTAATGGGCAAAAAATCGAAAATGAAAATTTTTGCATTTCTCGACGTTTGAAGGTTTCTGAACAATTTGGCATACCTCAGAAAAAATGGATGCGTGTGTGGGTGCTTTGTATGTCCGCATTTTTTCGTCCAAGTTTTCTGGCGCACGGATCAACCGATTTGAATGGTTTAAAAAACATTCGACTCTTATCCATAGGGAGAAGTACTGATTAGTTTTTGGTAAAGGCAGGTCCAAGCGTTACAGAGATACGGAGCAAAGAGTGCACAAAATACAAATCGAGCTTTTGAGAGAACGGAGTATCTTATTTGAATGATCTAAAAACATTCAATTTGTAATGATAGGGAGAAGAGGTGATTACTTTTTAGCAAAGGCAGGTCGAGTCATTTCGAAGATACACAGCTAAATGTGCAAAAAATAGCAGTTTTTGAGTGAACTAAGCGTCCTATTTGAATTATTCAAAGAACTTCCACCTTGTTTCAACAAAATAATTGCTTTTCGAAAAAAAATTGTTTCTAATTTTTTTTTCAAAAAAAATTTTTTTGTATATCGAAAATAATTCAGATTTTAATATTAATTCTGTTCTAATATACTTTAAATTAATAATTTTAACTTTTCAACTCAGTTAATATAATTCTTATAACTATTAAACAATGTCACAATATTTATAAAAATCTGTTTGAAAACGCATTCCTCGATCATTTTGTTGCGGTACGGAAAGTTCCAGTAATTTGCCTTAAGGCACATTGCCATAAACCACTAGTTATGACCCACTTCCCGTAGGATGGTTATAGTAATGGGCCGAAAATCGAAAATGATAATTTTTGCATTTCTCGGCGTTTTGAAGGTTTCTGAACATATTCGCATATCTCAGGAAAAATGGATGTGTGTGTGTGTATTTTGTATGTCCGCATTTTTTCGTACACGTTTTCGGGCGCACGGATTAACTGATTTGAATGGTTTAAAAAACATTCGATTTCTATTAATAGGGATATGCGCTGATTAGTTTTTGGCAATAGCAGATCCAGCCGTTAAGGAAATATGGAACAAAGAGTGCAAAAAATAGAAATCAAGTTTTTGAGAGAACGGATCATTCAATTTGTATGATCCAGAAAACATTCAGTTCGTACTGACGGGGAAATGTGGTTATTAGTTTTTGGCAAAGGTAGGCCCAGCGGTTTTGGAGATACAGAGCTAAATGTTAAAAAATAGCAGTTTTTGAGAGAACTGATGACCGTCCGATTTAAATGATTCAAAGAACTTTCTGCTTATTTTAATAATTGCTTTTGGAAAAAAAATTGTTTCTAATTTTTTTTTTTTAAAAAAATTGTAATTTTGGATTAAAAAAATTAATACAATTGTCCAGGCTAAGCACAGTCTAAGCGCCACTCTGGTACAAATGCTTATCCAAGTGCGTTTAGACTGTTTATGTACTGGAGAACTTTTACAATTTTGTGAAAACTATTGAAAAATGTGAAAATGCCGCCAAGTTAATTGTAAGTATAAGTGAAAATGTCGCACAAAATTATTTGCAAATGCATTTAGACTGTTACTAAACGGGAGCACTTTTTCAATTTTGTGTAAATCAGGCAACTATTTTTTTATAAATTGAATTCGAAATGAAATGACGATTGTTAATATTCTGGAGATAAATTGATGTATGATTTACATTTGATTTTCTCAGATATAACAAGATAGCAAAAATAATGAAAGTTACAGTATTTATAATAATATATTTGAAAACGTTTAAAATTTCTCGAGTATTTCATTACTTGTACTGGAAGTTCGAGCAATTTGCCTTAAGGCACGATGCCATGCGCCCCACTAGTTATATTTACTCTCAGCTTTTTATTTTAAATATAGTCCCTATGCAACTACAAAATATACCATAAAATTCTTTATAGAGTTACTTATATTGATTAAGTTTGACAAGACCTCGAAATATTTTTTTTTATTGGCTAAGTGATTGTTTGCACCAGAACGATGTTAGATTGCGCGATCAAACTATATTTGACAGAATCTGACAATAATTAGTCTCTGTCAATGTCGAAAGAAAAATATTTGCATGCAAACCCTAATCATGAGCGCTTCTTGCTCTCTCGCTTTTCATATACGTTCTTCAATTGTTTATCCGTATGACTTTATTATTGATTTTTCCGAGTGTTAGGTGTTATTTGCGTAAATAAATACTTTATTAATCGTAGCCAGTGTTTCTTATTTGTGCTTCTACAGTCAATTACTTTCTCAGCATCCAATTCCTAAAGCGATCTGAGAATTCCGTACTTCATGCCACCATCCAACTGGGCCGCCCACCAACCAGATAACATCGAGTTTTTTCCTAATATATTTAATCGTACAAATTCGTCGGAATAGCTATTGAATCAAATACAATAAGCTATTCGAAAGAGTCTAACCAACCCCCATCCTTATTAATAATATTTATTATTATACACTACATCTTAATAATAAAATGATTAAATAAATAATTATGTATTTCTGAATATTTTCTACTGATACTATTATAAATATAACGAAAGAAAAATCAACGTTTTTCCAAACATAAATTTTTACTTTGAGGGACTAAAAATAATCTGTTAATATTTTACATTACCACAAGATGCATTACAATAATATATAAGACACAAGTGGAAAAAACACAAATCACAGATTCAGGAGTTTTGAAATTCTATATTGGTTTTGTTGGTAATTGGAAGAGAGATTTTTACATAAATATATTCGGTGGAAAGTTGTCCACAAAACTGTATAATTTAATTATAAAAATATTAACTATATGCAGTAGTTACTATCATAAAAAACATTTTCAGAAAATAAGAAACGTAATGGTTAGCACAAACAGTGAAAATTTAAATAGTGTTTTTATCATTATAAAATCGTGCAAAACAAAATATTGATTCACAATATTCGAACAAAATATCATCTAAAGAGTGCATACCATCCAAACACTCTAATAAAAGACCTGCTAAAACAAGTTCCTATGAGAAGATTGAAAAGAAAGTGGCCGCAAGATTTAATAAATTAACAATCAATATACTTATGTAAGGAAATTCACCACTGGGGGAGTTTCTAAAAGCCCTGTACCCGCCAGTAATAACCACATTGAACCCAAGGTTCAGATTGGTTATAAGAAATAAATAAATAAAAAAACAATATTCGAAACAAAGGCAAAAATAATTACATAATACATGTATTTTGTTTTGTTTATTTTTATTTAAAACATTTTACAATTAAATTCAAAGCACAAACATGTATTATTTTAATGCAATTATTTTATCATTTTATCTTGTCGTATCCGCAAATACGAAATTTAACTCGTTAATTTACTTTTGATTTTCAAATGCATGTATAGATTCAGAACTATGATTCAAATATCTATCTAATATACTGTAGGATTTATATAAGCGACGACATTGAGAAAAATTATTTAATTTTGGTGTCAATTAATAGTTTAAAAGATTAATAATAATATAATAGAAAATAAAATGTTACTAAAGTGGTTATCTACAAGATTTAATTCAAAACATGCAGAGGAGTCCGAGTCATAATAATTATCAAAACTAACGATATATAATATACAACCTTGAAGACAAAATATTTTGATTATTAATAATAGTTTAGAAATAAAACGATCAAATGAATGCATATGCGTGTAAGAAAACTTTAGTTGGCTTATTCTGAATTATTATATATAATTGTTCAATATTAAAATATAACTAGATCTTACACTATAAAAATGATCATAGGAGAACTTAACTCAGTCAGACGTTATTCTGACAGGGAATATTATTAAAAAGGAACTTATAATTGGTTAAAAGTTTTGAATTCGCTTGAATCTAAAAAATACGTTTGTTTTTTTTAATACAGTGACAAGTAACTACTTGCCATAAAAAAATTATGATAAAAATTTGGGCGAATATGTGCAAAAGAACAAGAAGTTGGACACAAGCGGTTTATTCTTTATTGCACCAAAGATAAAAGAAGTGTTGGATGAACAGTGACATAACCAATTTACAGTATTGATTTTTACGAAAATAGATGAAATTATGCAGTTTTCCATTCCTCCTTGGAACCGTAGCTGTTGATATGTGATATTCACCCAAGCTTTCACATGTGGTTCATCCAAACCTGCATATGCATCATATGCTCCATACACAACAAAGGTGCATCTAGTACACTTGTTTGCTCAGAATACCTCTTCTCCTTTTAGTTTCCTCGAATACAATGTGAAAACATTCATCAAAGTGAAATATTTATTTTAACGTAACAAGCTTTTGCATACATGCACGACATAGTAATGTGCATCTTATGTGCAAAGAATACTCGCCAATCTTTTATAAACTTGAAGAAAAGGTCACATCTATATTAGAAAAATAATGTTGGACTGAATCTATAGAAAACCGAAATAATTATATACAGACTAAAATCATATCTTGATTATTTTACACCAGAATTTTAAAATATCTTTACTAATGATACTTCAATTGTGATAAATAGAATAGATGCAAAACTATTTAATATATATATATATATATATATATATATATATATATATAATGTAAAATTTTTATAATTTTGATGTTGAGATATGTGCGATACAGTCTTCAGGGCAATACATAAATTAAAAACATTTAATTGACTTATATGACTTTTAGAACATTTTTTGTTGTTTCCATACGTTTCGACACATAGTTTTGTGTCATCCTCAGTGGACTATGTGATTCATAATGATAATTGTTCACAAATGCACAATAAAAACAATTCTTGCTACTTTAAATCGGAACAATTATATAAAATTTGTTAAAACGATTTTTTTATTGTATAGCACATCTCGCAATTCCGTATTCCGATGCAAGAGTGAAGCCTGAATGTGCACCAATCCAAATGTTTTAAAAGTAATACAAGATTTTAATTGATGTATTGCCCTTAAGACTGAATTGTGTGTGTGTTGATATGAAAAAAAGTGAAATGACATTTGTCAATATTTATGATAATTATTAGATAAATAGATTTATAATTTATATTTATTTGATTTGCTTACCAAATTAGTTCGAATACCAAAACTTCGTCAAAACATTATAGATTGCAATAAACAAAATTTCGACAGATCTAGAAAATAGGATTTTTAACAACTTCAATAAGAAACAAAAAAAAATCACTATTTGACATAAACAAAATTAAAATAAACAAAATACTATGATGCGTTAGAATTAATTATCGGAGTGTGTAATTAAAATATAATATTATTATTAATATATTAATATTAAAAAATTACTCTGAAAAAATTATATTTTTGAGAAACTATAAATTTTTGACAAGAATTTACTTTTTTTTAAATAAAAAAAGAATTTTTGAAGAAAAATTTATTTTGAAATATTTTGAAAATTCAGAACATTTTTTTAAAGCAATCGTACTGCTTTAACTGCACAGAGACGGAATATGGAAGCGCGTAAGCGCCGCGTCGTCGTCTAACGGATAAACATTGGTACGGAACCCAGAGGAACGTAAACAAAAGTTATACTTATTGTTAAAATCTCTATAAAATATCTGATAATTTGATGTGCATATATCTAATGATCATTTTTGATCGCCAAATGGCATTTTTTTTTATTTTTAACTTCCCGAAGGAGAAGTTTATGTTTTCATCAAAAAATCCGATTCTCTAATTTTATGTTTTCTCGACGTTTCAAGCCATTCTGAATCGAATGAGACCAAATTTGAAAAAAGTATGTGTGTGTGTGTGTGTGTGTATGTGAACAGATTTTTTGCCGTAAATGGACGTTTTCTCAAAAACGGCTCAATCGATTTCAGAAATTTAAAAGCCATTTGATGTATTTCGGTAAGGACTATCGTTTGTCAGTTTTGTGCGACGATCTGCCAAGCCGTTTCTTTGCAATTTGAAAAAAAGTGTTAAACTTTCCGTTCACATTTAAGCTCATCCTACCGAACCGATTTTAAAAAATCAAAAACTGTTCGAAAGATATTAGTTGGGAACGGTACTGATTAATTTTAAGTGAAAATCTACCGAGCCGTTTTCTTGTAATTAACTGTTGAAAAAAAAAATTAATCCGATTTTCATGGAACTTTTTTTGGCGATATACATCTTGGTCTTATAGAACTTACTGTAATATTACGGCCTTACGACAAGTAGTTTAATTTTACAAATTCGTCAAACTTTGCTAAAATTATTATCATTTTTTTTTAAAGTAGGATTGATGAAGTATATTATTTACACATTTTCGTTGATTAAGTCGATTATTTACACATACCGGGAAATTCATGTAACTTGCTTCAAGGCTAAATATTAAACCAACTAGTTATTATTAAATCTCCAAAACCGCTAGACCTGCTTTCATGAAAATTTGATCAGTCTTCATCTTGTTAATACATGTAAAATGTTTTTTGAATTATTCAAATCGGATGCTCCGTTCTTTCAAAAACTGAGTTACTATTTTTGGCACTTTTTGCCCCATATCTTCGGAACGACTGGACCTGCCTTCGCCAAAAACTAATCAGCACGTCTCCTTATGAATACGAATCGAATGTTTTTTTAATTATTTAAATCGCTTCATCCATGTTCTCGAAGTCGTCGACGAAAATTTGTATCCGAACACACACACATACACGCACACACGCACACACGAACACATACATACATTTTTTCTAAGGTATGCCAAAATGTTCAGAAGGTTTCGAAACGTAAAGATATATATAAATTTTCATTTTCGATTTTTTTGCGATTACTATAACTTGCTCTACGGGAAGCTAAAAACATTATACCGGTAAAAAGAAAAGACATTCAAAGTAAAAAGACGATCAAAGATTTGTTTCCTTCACTCACACTTCATGTGCTAATATGGCAAAATGGACGACTGTCTTATAAATTAGTATTTTATATGTCCGTACTATATAAACAATATGGTTTTTGTAATGGGTTGCTTTTTTTCTTGATAAATATGTTATTATAGTTCCTACATAAATAAACTCTTACTAGTTGTCAATGAACCAAAGATGTGTAAAAACGATTGAGGCTGATAATATCTTTAAAAGCATAAATATCATTAAAAAAACAACACCATAGCATTTTGTTTGTATTTTTCTATTAAGTGTTATAATAGCTACCACCTCGCATAGCATTCTTATCAAATATGATCAATTGTATATGATTAACAATTACTAGACTTCAATGCATTATCAGATAATATTTCTATTAACTTAACGAATTATATATTATCATCGTACATTTCAACTGCAACAAGACATACTAAACACTGCTAGTTGGTGTTGACTTTATAGTTCTAGTTCACGAAGTCATATGCCGGCGCAGCAAAGTTATATGCAGAGGACCTTCAAAGTTCACGTAAAGATAATCCACATGAACCGAATCCGATACATTAATACATATATGTACGTATATTGTAGGAGGGATGTTTCGGTAAATCTGAACAATAATTACGGTCCGGCTTAGTAATTTAGTGCCCAACTAACAAGTCGGTAAGCTTATCTAACCTTCCGACCCCACCATGGACAACAAACGCATGCAGGAAACGAACGGTGAACTACCAATGTAGTGCTGACTTATGTTATCGCGATCGAACCGCAAACGAGTACCATTCTTGTGTTTGTACATCGCTTTGCGATGAATTAGTTCGACAATGATAAATTCCAACTTCTGAATACAAAACAATATATTTAAAAATATATAAAGCAAGTGCTCGTAGAACTTGAATATGATTACAGATAATTGAAAGTTTTGGCCAAATAATATAGGTTAATTGATGTTAGTAATTTAAGGGTGCATTTTAAGAATAAAAAAAAAGACAATGATCTTTTTGAAGTAAAACTTTTTTAAGCGCGGCTAGAAAGTAACTCGGCGAAATTCGGATAAAAATACGTTACACCACGAATACTGATTTGTCATTGGCTATCGATGATTATATCAATCGAAATTACTTGATATGATTGACCAAGATGCCTCGTGATATATTTCATTCTATACTCTCGATCATACGGCGTACGTATCGTCAAATGTCAAACAACAAAATGCGTTTAAGGGGTTACACCACTCTAGCAGTAAAAAACGTATGTTTTTGCCATTTTTTTCGGACGGAAGGAAAAGTATTAAAATCATGATATTAAAGATAGTTGTTTATTGTACTTTAAAGTAATAAAATAAAATATAATAGTAAAAAAAAAAAATAAAAATGGCGGTACCACAGCCATTTTAGCGAGCCGCGTCAAAATCCGCGGCACGCAAATTAACTACAACAATTTGAATTTTTTTCACTTGAAATTTTTACAGTATATTTAGAATTAACTTCTTAAATGCCCATCATAGGAGATCTTATATATGTTAATTTGTTCATCAATTATTAAGAAATTACTATCCGTTGTTTTCGTTGAAATTCAACGATTTTGAGTAAAGTGATCGCCAAACAAACAAAAATCTATATTTTTCAAATCCGCTATGATGGGCACTTTAAAATAATATTTTAAATATGCTATTTAAAATTCGAATGAAAAAATTTCAAATTGTTGTAGTTATTTTGCGTGCCGCGGATTTTGACGCAGCTTGCCGAAATGGCAGTGCCATTTTTAGTTTTTTTTTTTTACTATTATATTTTATATTGTTACTTTAAAGTACAATAAATAACTATCTTTAATATCATAATTTTAATACTTTTTCTTCCGTCCGAAAAAAAATGGTAAAAACATACGTTTATTTTTACTGCTTGAGTGGTGTAACCCCTTAAGTTTATGTCGTCGAAATCTAGACTTATTGAAAAACAGAAGCATAATACATCATTATTCACTCATCAATAATTATAATAAAAATATAAGTCAAATGTCTAAAAATGTCCCGCTGTTTAAGAAACGTAAGTTTGTGCTTTATCGTTAATTAGTTGCTATATATCCTTGAGGTAATTCAAATCGGAAATATTTTTATAGATAAGAGTATAGTATTTCTTGCTAGAAATATGTATATAGGCTTTGCCATTAAGCTAATAAAAAAAATTAAATTAAATTAAATTATTTTCATTGATATATTTGTTTGACCACGGTCTGAAAACTGTCTGTTTTGATACTATACCCATGATTTATTAACTTCACCTTAGCCGATTTACTTATGATGGTAACATACCCCTTTTTATATACTTTTCTTCAGTGTGAACTGGAGCTCAGTATTTTAAATAGTATTATTTAAAAATTAAAGAGCATCAAAAAAGATTGTCAAATATTTTTCAGATTATTTGTCATGTGTTAGACTTAAGCCCTCATGTTTTTTTATATTCTCATAACTTGAGAAAAAATATAGTAAAAACATTGCATTTTTTACGTTCTTTGAGAAGTCGTAAAAATGTCTCTCAATCTCTTAATCTCTTAATGATATTGATAAGACAAAGTATTAGATTTGTAGTAGTGGCTAAGACTGTTTATTTCATTTACTTCCTTATAATTAAGTTTTAAAATAATATAATTCAAACGTAGAAAATGTCCCTAATGCTTCTAATACACCTCAACGACCATCGTACATTTGCTAATTTCCACCATCAGAACATATATGTAGTAGCATATATGTAAATATATAGTAGTAAGCAAGTATGCAGGATATGAAAAAACAAACTTGCATTTTGGGAAATTTTTAATTATATGAAGCAGCAACGCGTGATCGGGTACATCTAGTTAGCAATAAAACATGCAATATTGGCAATAATTGACTTACCATTAATATCAATATAAGCCGGTGCTACAAAAACACACTTGGAAAAATCACAAAATAATTTCTTATAGTGTATTATTTTAAATAGCTTTTTTTTAATAAAAAATAACAAACACTTTTATATGTCAATGTAAGTATAATCAGCACTTTTGTACAACACAACTCAAAATTCACGAAAGTAAAAATGGCGTTCAAAGCAGCTACGAGCATTAACACACGCGAATAGGAACTGACCTTTGCCCATCGATATGGTTGTATAAACTGATTTATTGGTAATAATTTCAAGTGACACCAGATGTCACTGTAGATGGCATCAATTCAAAAGTGGCATATAACATAAAGGCGCCGAAATCAAATAGTATTCCATGTTGACGTTATTATACTAACTAGCAATTTTGTACAAATGCGTTCATAATATTTCAGTATCATTTAAATAAGTACATGAAACAACAATCTAGATTTTAACGCAATAGAAAAATATAATTACATAAATATCTAATTGGGCTACAAGTTTCGTACAAACATTTATTTATAAAATTGTAGAAATTTCAGAAGAATTAGCAGAGTTATATTAACAGCTTTCACAGTAACTATAAAAATATAATATTATCTATCAAAGCAATTTTTTAAAATGGATAACATACTCAATTTAAGCTATTACAATAACAATGAAGTTTTACATAGTTAAAAATGTTATAGGAATTTCAAAATTATAATTATGTAAAAATAAGTCAATCACAGTACATAATGAGTCGTTTTTGCATCAATAACTCAATTCCATGATCAACTACCAGGTCCGTTCAAATTTACATTCAAATAAAAATACTAAAATTCAGTCAATGAAAATTTCAAAATATGGCATACTTCTCGTGGTCAGAAATTTCAGAAAAAGTGCGAAAAGTTGTTAAAAACAAACAAAATATAGTTTCAATAATAACAGACAGAATATGTTTTAGCCAAAGAGGTTCAAACGCCAAAAACCTTTCAAGTCTTACCAATGAGCCATCATACCCACAAAACCATCGTAAATGGTTCCTTCAACTTTTGGTAACTAACCTAAATCCTAAAAAATGTGAAGAATCCTAAAAAATGTGAGAAATCCTAAAACATGTGAAAAAATAACCTGTAATCCTAAAAGATGTGAAAAATCGTGTGAATCACTAGGAATCTATGGAAGAGCAACATATTTTTACTCAAAATAAATGATAACTATAATATAGAACTAAATTTTGAAGTAAACTAACATTCATGGGATTGTTTAAACCAATTACATGAAGAACGATATTAATAATATTACTTCCCACGGCTAATATTGTTTAAAATCTAAGCTACTAGAATATTTAAATATATAATTTTATAAATGATGCTTACAGATTATTCAATCAACTAATAATATACTAATGCTATGTACACCAACTAAAAGTTTACTAAGCTATTTATTAAACTTGTTTCATGAAATGATAAAATTGTATAATTATCCAAACAAAGTTATAAAATAGAAAACTTAAAATACTGTAAGTACACGGTACCAAAAAAAACCCTTAACATGTTATTCATCTAGATCCTGATTAAGATCAAGTTCAAAATTCTCTGATTACACTCGAATTAAAGATCACACATTGAATATTAAAAAGTCTCAATACCGTATTATTTGACTATATATAATTGAATCTTAATTCTAAAACTCCTCTCGTAGTTATACATCGACAATCGAAAATAAAAAAAAGCAAATACAAAATAAACTATAGATGAAATAATGACTTATCGCCAGAAAATCCAAGTATTCTATCAAAACAAAATGGAACTTGACCTATTCTGACTTCTTGATACGTGGCGAACTTTAGCCACCATAAAAATTACAAAATTGTACATGTAGCTTAGAATCCTGGTCCGAAAATTCTATCTAAAACAATAAATGTCGGACTCGTCTGGATCAGTCAGTAAAAATTGAAATAGAAAAAGCGAAAATAAATTTTGAAAAATAAATACAGTAAATATCATTAATTTTATCTGTAAATAGTGCATAAGCTATTGCATAAGTGATTGGACATTTATCGAATGTTAACCAATGGGGAAAATAATACCAAAAGCCATCAATCTAATGAAACGTCAATAATGGACTGGGAAAAAATGGATTTCACTTCCACAAGCTTCTTCCGAACCTGTAATCAATTTAGAAAATCAATCTGATTTGAATGAAAACACCAGTAAGGATTCAGACTGGATTCAAATAATAAATAAAAAACTCAAACGCACCCAAAACGATGATCCACAACCGATAAAAACGACAACCTCAGACTATTGGCTAAACCCAACACCAACAAGAAACTTTTATGAAGTTTTAGCCAGTCCTGATACTGAGGAAGTGACCGAAACGAAAGCTGTGCGCAATAGACCACCGCCTATATTTATACACGATGTACGAGACATAAAACCATTATTTTGGAAAGCGAAGCAAAAAAATTTTATAAATTGAAAGTTATTGATGATACAAAAGTGAGAATAAATCTTGACAATCCACAACTATATAATAAAATTATTAAATTATTGAAAGAAAGAGACACACAAATACATTCTTTTCAAGATAAAATAAATCGGACTTGTAAAATTGTTGTCAAAAATTTGCATCACAGCACCGATGTCAATATTCTACAAGAGGAAATTCAGGCTCTAGGCCACAAGGTAGTTCGCATCGCAAACCTCAAGAACAGGCTTATTACAAAACATCCATTAAATATGTTCATTGTTGAGCTGGAACAACAACCAAATAATAAAGATTTTTACAAAACCGAATTTTTGTACAAAACCAAAGTAGCGATCGAGGCTAAGCGATATACTAAAGAAATCGTCCATTGCACACGCTGTCAAAGGCACGGCCATACGCGAAACTATTGTCACATGACCCCGAGGTGTGTGAAGTGCGCACAAAATCACCTGACAGAGAAGTGTTCATGGGAAGACAATATCAATGACCAAGTGAAGTGTGTTCTATGTGGTCTTAACCATCCTGCCAACTACAAGGGATGCAAAATCTATAAGGAACAATTTGAAAAAAAATTTCCATCACCAAGACAGAGAACATCACCAATTCATGGATCAACCTCAAGTGTTAAACCAGGTACCTCATACTCATATGTAACACGTGAAAATACTGTACTGCCTGAATATCAGGACATTCCATCAACTACTAATCAGAGTTCGACAAACATTAATAATATCAATGATCTGTCAGAATTGAAAGAAATGATAAAAACACTTACTGAACAAATGAGCACTATGCTTAATTTACTCACAACCATTCTAGCAAACAAATCATGTATTTCAAACTAACAATCTGTTTATGGAATGCAAATGGCTTGTGTAACCACACTCAAGACCTTAAATATTTTTTAACAATCAACGATATAGATATCATGCTTATATATCCAAATACATAAGTACGTATACCAAATTATATAGTTTATAATATGTACTCCGCACCCAAGTGGAAGACTTCATGGAGGAACTGCGGTTATTATAAAAGCTAACATAAATCATCATGAGGCTGAACCATTCCAGAAGGACTTTCTTCAAGCAACATCAATTTCAGTTACTATACTATCGCACAACCATCAGCCATTTACTGTCCGCCTAAACACAGGATTACCGAAGATCAGTTTATAATTTTTTTTAATACGCTGGGCAGTTCATTTATAGTGGGAGGAGATTATAATGCTAAGCACACATTCTGGGGTTCTAGACTGATCACCCCTAGGGGTCGAGAACTTTATAAATCGATGGAAAAAAACGATCTCAAGCCAATATCCACCGGCGAGCCTACTTATTGGCCAACAGATCTTAACAAAATCCCCGATCTAATAGATTTTTTCATAACTAAAGGCGTTAACAATAATTGTCTAGATATCAAATCAAATTTAGATTTAAATTCTGATCATTCGCCAATTATTCTGCAATATTCTACAACTACAGAAGTAAATCAAAACTCCTATTTTCTCACAAATAGATTTATTAATTGGTCATTATTCCAAGAGATAATTGATGAAAAAATTTCTTGCAACATACCTCTTAAAAATGAACAGGATTTAAACTTGGCGATAACAAACTTCACAATTCTACTATCATCAGCAGCTCAAAAATCTACTATACATTCAAATGCAAGTAGCAAACCTAATTATCCTATTAACATTAAAAAAATTATAGCTCAAAAACGCAAATTGCGAAAAATATGGCAAACCACAAGATCACCGACCGATAAAAACAAATTTAACTGTGCCTGCAGGAATCTTAAGACTTTATTATATGAATATAAGAATGATAGCTTTAAAAATTATTTAACTAATCTTTCATCCACTAAAGACACAAATTATTCTCTTTGGAAGGCAACGAAGAGATTAAAAAGGCCGATAGTACATATACCTCCAGTGCGTAAACTCGATGGTTCCTGGGCAAGAAGTTCAGAAGAAAAATTTTCAGAACACTTGAAAAATACATTCCAGCCTCATCCCCGCAGTTGCAACAAAAATGATGAAGATTTTATTCATAATTGTTTGTAGAATGAATCTATACCAGGCCAAATAGTAAAACGCATAACGGTGACCGAATTGAAAAATTATGTCAAGGCTGCAAATCCTAATAAATCTCCTGGACCAGATATAATTACGATAAAAATGATAAAAGAACTGCCAGAAAAGGGATTTAGATTATTAACATAAATATTCAATTCAATTCTTTAAATTAAATGATTAAAAGTGTTTCCTCAAGTTTGGAAAATAGCTAAAATAATTCTTATACCTAAACCTGGGAAAGATCCTCATTTATTGTCTTCCTATAGACCAATAAGCCTACTTCCTTGTGTTTCGAAGATATTTGAAAAATTATTACTCCAACGCATTAAGTCAGAATTGTTGAATCAAAACCTAATTCCAAATCACCAATTCGGCTTTAGAGAACAACACTCAACCATAGAACAGGTACATCGCCTAGTAAATATAATTAACGAATCGTTCCATGCAAAAAAAAAATATTGTTCGGCTGTGTTTTTAGACGTTGCGCAAGCATTTGACAAAGTATGGCACACTGGTTTGTTGTACAAACTAAAACTCTGTTTATCAGAACCGATATTTTCAATAATAAAATCGTTCCTTGAAAATAGGGAATTTTTCGTCAACTTTAACAACGAGGGAGTCGACCAGAAGAAAGATCCTTTCTGGGGTGCCCCAGGGAAGCGTCCTTTCTCCAACTATATTTCTTATATACACAGCGGATTTTCCTTTATACTCCGGAACAAGCGTGTCGACATTTGCTGACGATACATGTATCATTGCCTCCAATAAAGATCCCGCAATAGCTTCGCAACTATTACAAGAACATATATTTATTGCTACAAAATGGCTTTCTTTATGGAGAATTATGACAAACGGCTCAAAATCTACGCATATCACTTTCACGCTGCGTACTGGTATATGCCCTACAATTAAGTTAAATGGACAGGAAATTCCAGTAAAAGATAGCGTAAAATATCTCGGAATATACCTAGACACAAAATTGAACTGGAGAGTTCACATTAACAAGAAAAAACAACAGATTGATGAACTATTCAAAAAACATTACTGGCTACTGAATAAACGTTCCGAACTATCGACGAATAACAAGTTAATTATTTATAAATGTATTTTTAAACCAGTGTGGTCTTATGGGATTCAACTATGGGGCACCGCCAAAAAAAAACAATCTACAGATTATTCAGCGAGTGCAGAACAAGATCATAAGGCAGGCACTGAATGCACCTAGGTACGTTCCCAACTGGCTGATTCACCAGGACAGCAACATAATGACAATAAATGAGGAAATTCAACAAAAAACAAACAACTACAAAAAAAGAATAGACGAGCACCCAAATTACTTGGCCAACAAAGTATACTCAGAAGCGCGCCCAACAAGACTAAAACGAAAAATTCCAAATGATCTTATAAATTTGTAAATTATTATTATTATTATTATTATTATTATTATTGTTATTATTATTGTTATTATTATTATTATTATTACTATTTTTATTTTTATTATTATTATTATTATTATTATTATTATTATCTTACTATTTCTATTATTGTTATTTTGTTATATTTTATTATTTTTCTAGTATTATTTTATTATTCTAAAATTTTATTTATATTATTTATTAATCTTATTTTTATTATTATTTGCTTATATTTTACATTAAATTATATTACGGATATTATTTTCATGTAAATTTTATCCTTTGCTCTTTTATTTATTTAAATTTATATTATTATTTATCAATATTACTTGATGATAATAAATTAGCAGTTGTAATAATTATTGAAATTAAAAAAAAAAAGTAAAAATTGCATTAGTGTGATTATTATTGCATTTTCTGATTGTTTTTTATTTTAATCTTCTTATCATTACTGTTTTCACTCACGGTAATATTACTTAAGTATTACAATTGACAAAAATAATTAATCACAATAAAACAAAAATCAATCACTAATTTTTCGCTAAGTAGAATTTCGTTATATTTATGGTATCTAATTATTTACGCATACTTTATAAATTGATTTTAAACAAAGTTCCTGAAAACTTTCAAATAGCAAAATGCTATATTTTTCAGTATAAAATATTAAAGTCATTACAAACTTAAAACTATAACTAACTCTGATTATGAAATGTGTGTGGCAGTAATATAGTCTATATAATATAGATGGCGACATTGTAAAAAAATTGCTGGGGAGTCGAGTTAGAAATAAAAAGTCAATGCGGTTTTTATTTCGAGATTTAGAGATCAATTAACTGTTAGAAAAAAAGAGATATTGTTGCAATTTATCAATTCCGAACGAACGTTGTAATTCAACGTTCAAAATTAAATGCGAAATATGATAAATATAACGTTTGTGGCTAAATGCTCTAGTAAAATAAAAGAATGTGAGTTAACAACATTTATCATATAAATTAAAAACACACATCTCCAAAAGATATGACAATTATAAGGTATTGAAGCCCTTAACCATATCCATCAAGTTGATGGCACTTTCATATCATATCAAAATGACCAACTAGTGGGGCGCATGGCATCTAGCCTTAAAGCAAATTGCTGGAACTTCCCGTACCAAATATTATTTCTTTTTTAAAAATGATCAACATTTTTGAAAAAATTTTATTTCGAAAAAAATAGATTTTTGAGAAACTAGGAATTTGACAAAAAATTACTTTTTTTGAAAAAAAAAATGTTTTTTTTTTTTGACATATTTTGGAAATTCTGAACTTTTTTCCAAAGCAATCGTACTGCTTTAACTGTATAGAGACAAAATGCCAAAGCGCGTAAGCGCCGCGTCGCCGTCTGAGGAATAAACATTAATACGGAACCCATAGGAATGCAAACAAAATTTATACTTATTGTTAAAATCTCAATAAAATATGTGATAATTTGAAGTGCATATGTCTAATGATCATTTTTGACCGCCAAATGGCATTTTTTTATTTTTTTCATTATATCTCCGAAACCGCTAGACCTGTTGTCCTCATGAAAATTTGATCAGCTCTTCATCTTGTCAATACAAGCAAAATGTTTTTTATGTTGAATTATTAAAATAGGACGCTCCGTTCTCTTAAAAACTGAGTTATCGTTTTTGGCACTTTTTGCCCCGTATCTTCGAAACGGCTAGACCTGTCTTCGCCAAAAACTAATCAGCACGTCTCCTTATCAATATGAATCAAATGTTTTTCGAAATTTTTAAATCGGTTGACTGGTGTTCCCGAAATCGTCGACAAAAATTTGTATCCGCACACACACACGGTATGCCAAAATGTTCAGAAACCTTTGAAACGTAAAGTTATAAAAAAAAATTTATTTTCGATTTTTTGCGATTACTATAACTTGTCCTACGGGAAGATAAAAAGTTGTCGCAATAGTATTTCTAAATAATAATGTTCAACAAACGTTGCATGAAATAGGATATATAATAAAAATTTATTTGGCTAAATGAAGGCGAAGCGTAAATCAGTCAGAAGTAAAATTCAAAATAAAAAATGTATTTATAAGATAGCAAGTGGAAAGGTTCCGAATAAAGCTGAAGATAAAGGTAAGCTATTGATTAGGGTCAACGATGACCAAATACGCAGTTCGGACGCCCTTGTCATTATGATTTCGAAGTTGAAGGGTTTGCAGTGTTTGGCCACGGACCGACGTATAAAGCGAAATGAGTGCATGGCAGCGAAGAGGAATAGTGAGTGCGAATATAGGGAAGCGGAAAAAGAATAAAACAAACAGATCATTACAAGCGTAATAAAATCGCCAAAAGAAGACGACGAGCAGTGCTGGATTTACAGTAGGGGCACAGTCGGGGCTACTGCCCCGGGCGGCATATTTTCGGGGGCGGCCAAATTTGGATAGTGAAAAAAAAATTATATACAATATAATTAACGCATTTTCTTAATAACATTTTTTATTCAAAAATATAATTAACAAAACATAATATATAATATATAATACATAATTTGACAATTTTGCTATTAAAAAGATTCGTAAATGAGCTGAAAGTTAAAAAAAAATGTTCTTCAGATCTCGTGCACTCTTGAGATGACGAATTTGTGCACTTCCAAGCTTATAGTGCCAAAAAAAAATTAAACTAGCGACGCATGGCATTGTGCCTTAAGGCAAGTTACCGAAACTTTCCGTGCTGAAAATTACATTTTATAAAGAGCTTTAAATTTTTTTGCAAAATGAAAAAAATGTATTTAAAAAACCTTTTTTTATATTTTGAATGTTTTCAAAAATTGTGAACTTTTATTTATTAAATTTATTTAAATTGAATTTTATTTGAATGATAACGATTCCTATTGATAACAAGACGTGCTGATTAGTTATTGGCCAAGGCAGGTCCAACTTTTTCGAAAATACGGACCAAAATGCCAAAAATGATAATTCAGTTTTTGAGAAACGGAACGTCCAATATCATTAAAAAAAATTACATGTATAAACAAACTGATGAACTGCTTAAACTTGTGGGAGGCAATTCTAGCGGTTTCGATGATCCAATAAAAAAAATTGAGATTTGAAAAAACATTTGGCGGTCAAAAGTGATTATTAGACACATGTACATTAAATTATCAGATATTTTAATAATAAGTATAAAATTTGTTTACATTTCTATGGGTTCTAACGGATATGTTGTATCCGTTATACTACCACGCGGCGCTTACGCGCTTCAATATTTTGACTATACGCAGCCAAAGCATCGCAATCGCTTTAAAGAAAATATAAAAAAAACTCAAATTTTTCAAAAAAGTCAAATTCTTTCAAAGTTTTAATAATATTTAAACGTAATGAATTTAAAATGAATTTTTATATGAAAACTGTTTAAGTAAAAAGCTTGGGGTGGGGCGGCATTTTTGTCAGTGCTCCAGGGCGCCAAATTTCTAAATACGGCCCTGACGACGAGAAAACGCGATTCGTGAACGACGAAGAAATCAGCTACGGATGAATTTGATTCGCAACAATAGTAATTACACAGCTAAAGAGACTGTCCAAATATTATGAGAAATGAAAATCTAAGGCGAAATTTCAAATTGAAGACAGGCGATGCTGCAAAATATGTTGAGAAATAAAAATTTCAGAGAGAATATTAAATACAAAAAAGGTGAGGCTGCAAAAAATATTTCGAGACTTCGTAATTTGACAAAGTATAAAATACAGGACAGACAACGTTTCAAAAAATATTTCGAGGATTGAAAATTTAAGAGAGAATATCAAATACAAGACAGACGAGGCTGCAAAAAATATTTCGAGAAATAAAAATTTAAAAGAAAATATTATATACAAGACAGACGAAGCTGTAAAAAATATTTCAAGAAATAAACATTTGAGAGAGACAATCATATACAAGTCAAACGAGGCTGCGAAAAATATATCAAGAAATAAAAATTTGAGACAGAATATAATTTATAAATTCAAAGATCAATACAATAACATTCTCCGAAATAATAGTTTATGCAGCAATGTCAAAAACCACATAAAAACATCCGCCGAATGCGAAACATCCGTAAGTCTAACATCTATGCCGAAAATGAAAGATTAGAGATAGAGTTGCAAATTATTGCAGAAAACCAAAATAAGAACATAGATAAAGATATTCTAAATTTTAGAAATAAAATTTCTTGCGGCTTAATACAGAAATCTAAGCGAAGTACGTTGGCCAAATTAAAATTAAAATATATAAGATTCCGAGAAGAAACGCTTTCTCAGATATGTTGTTGCTGCGAAGGGCTATTTTAAGCATTCAATACCAAAATTTTGCAAAGATATTGTTTTTAATAAAATACAAAAATTAAATGCACAAAATTATCTAACTAATAATGCAAAAGATGTAAATGAATTTTTGTCGCGCATTGTTATTTTCAAATCTGGATGGATATGTTCCACGTGCGGTCTTCATGCATATCGTGGAAAAATTTGTAAACTGGCAAAAAGTAATGGACTGAAATTTGTACATGTTTCCGAATATTTAGAACACTTGACTGATCTTGAGGAGGAGAACCGTATGCACCAATCCATAACTTGTATTAAAAGGCAGTGTGATCAAAATAAACATCGAAGTAAATGAATTTTTAAAGGTTTTGTCTAGAAAATTTAGGAAAACGAAAACCACATAATACAAATTGGAGCGCCACCTAGATCACAGGCGCGATTATAAGTTTGAGTCGGTTCGATCAAAATTAATTAGTTGATTTTATAGTCGATAAAACCGATGCAATTAATGATTCTGTTTCTCTTTTAAATGAAGAAAACATTAACGAAAATTGCGATCTTCAATGCAAAACATCAATGTCGCTGCGCAGGCAGTTTTTGATTTGAAACAAATCAATAATGATGAACCCATGTTGATCGACAATAATGATATCACAGCAAAAGAAAAATCTGAAATGAGAAAGGTAATTGCGCCTGGCCAAAATGAATTTCCTTCAACATGGCACAAGATAAACATTGCTTCTTTAAAATTTTTGCAGAACATACTTTTTCATCATCAATTAAATTGTCGTACAAAGACAAATAATGAAAATATCGTGCTCAGCAAATCTGAACATTTGTCTGAGGCGCAGAAATCGAAACAAAGCGAGTTTCACAATTTCCTAAACAACCTGATTGAATTCGATGTCAAGAATCATCTTTTGAAGACCTCAAGATCTTCACCAGCATTTTGACAGGACAAGAAAAGAAAACTGTTAGCTATGATTAGACAGCCTGGCAGACCGACGCTATTCCTAATACTATCTGCAGCAGAGTCATATTCGCCTGACCTATTGAAAAATGTAGTAATACTGATAAAATTTAGTAACTTTAATAAAATTATACTAGCCCTTATTTATTAGATCCGAACATCAAGATCAACCTTAAATAAGGAATGATTTCGTTGGCTGCTTGGATACTTGGATTTCAAAGTTAATAAACTGATGTGATTATTTATACTTATTTGTACAATTGTATTTTTGGCTGCCGTAAGGTTTTGGACAGCTATGAGCGTGTTGAATTTCAGCAACGTGGAAGTTATCACAAGCATATACTTTTGTAGTTACAAAATGCACCGAAATATCAAACAGATTCTAATCAGAATCATAACTTTATAGATTTTTTTCATAAACTCTTAACATGCAAGTATGATCCTGAGGACACTTACTTAAAATTGCAAATGCATAGACATGATTACACGTGCTATAAAGGCCAAAAAACGAATACTTGCATATTCAAAATACCGCATCCTGTAATGAGGAGCACTATGATATTGGAGCCACTGCAAGAAGGTGAAACATCCAAAAGGCCTTACAAGGAAATCGAAAAATTGATGAACACATTTTACGCAAAGTTGTGCAAAAATCGGATATGCATGGGTCCGAATACATATTGGCAATACACGGTACGCTCAAACAAAGCCGTTTTTTTTTGAAGCGCATCAGTCTGGAAGTCGGTATTATCTCGTACAACCGCGATATTTGTATTTGTTCAAAACGAACTCTTCAGTTCATTATCGATGAATATGGCGCGATCAGCTATGTTACAAATTACATCAGTAAACTCGAAGGAAGACTATTAAAGCTACTACGGGAGGCAGCTGCAGACTATGATAACAACAATATCAGCGTGAAAGATAAATTCCGTAAAATTACGAATTTATTTTTGAACCACAACATGATGGCAGCACAGGAAGCGGCCCATCATGTACTGTCCAAAAAAGCAGAAAAACAATATTCATTAAGTCTAGCTCTTCAAAAGAGCGTGTTTACATGCATGAAATCAAATAAATGTTTAGAAAAGTTGAATAAAGTTTCAAAAGTGATCTTCATGGCGGACATTTTTGAAAGATATATCAAACGGCCAAGACACCTCGAATATATATATATGTTTACCAGATTTTGCAGCGAACTACAAAGTACGTAATCCATTCGACAATTCATTCTGAAATAAAATTTCACTTCTATGAGCTAACTGAAGTGATGAAGCACAGGGATGATTAGTTGTTTATTAATGCGCTAAATAATCTCGCTAACGACGCATTGACCAATAAAGATCTTGCATTGATAAAGAAACGAGAGGTGAAACCGGATGATATTCCTGAATATGCTATCAGATTGTACGGAACGAACAAAAATGTAAGCATGTAAAATAAAAAAAAATGAGAGTAACACCAATGTTTTAATTGTGTCAGATGCCGACAATTCATTTTCTAACAACTCAGCCAAACATCTAAAGAAACCTCTGCAAAAACTGTTGCAAACTAGAGCTAGTGATGATTTTAGATTAGAAAATAAAATACATTTTAGGATCAGCATAAAATATATGATTAATTACAACATAGATATCGAAGATAGACTTGTCAATAAAGCATGCGGGATTTTGAGACTGGTGACATTCAATGAACAAACTAATAAACCCGAAATCGTTTGGCTCGATTTTCATATGCAACATGTAGGGAAAAAGGCAAGCTTATGAATGAACAATATAATTCAACATCAAATAAATATTAATCAAACACCAATTAAAAGAACGGCCATCGAGACGAATGTGATCGATGATGAAATTTATCATTATTTGTAATCAATTATCATTAGTACCTGCAGAGGCTATGACCATTCATAAAGCCCAAGGTCAAACTTATGATGCGATATGTCTGGATTTCACTAAAAAAGAGCGAAGAGACGAATCGATGTTTTACGTTGAGTCTAGTAGAAACATTGAGTGGTTTATATATATTGAGCAGTTTTGATATACAACCATTTCCAAACGCAAAGGATGTTACCATGAAACGTTCATTGATCGAAATTAGTCGCCGTCGCGCCACAAAAACATTAAAATTATCATAATCCATTGAAAGACGTAACATCTCTTATATTGATATATCAGAATGTTGTTGCACTGAAATGTAAAATATCTTATTTAATTGCTGATCGGTGGTTTTGCAGTGGCGACATTGTGACAATAAATAAAACACTTACGAAAGTTTCTGACAAATTTTACATTAAAGATACAATTTAGAGTAGTCTACCGGTCAAATTACAATAAAAATGGATGTGATTTATTATGTCACGCCAAAAAAATCTGAAAATTACAAATGTCATTGTCAAATGCTCTACTGACGCCAAAAAATATCAGGTAAATAATTTATCTTATATATCTAAAACAAACATCTTTGCCCTTAAAATGTTTCAGTGCTGGCGGGATCTCCCTAATTGTTGCATTCATTTTTTGTAAATATTCTGAGAAAAAATAATTCAGATAATTTGTTTCAACATAGCGTAAAATAAATTTGAATTATATAAAAGTAATTGTTTCGCACAAATGTAATTAGAACTGTCGATTCTAAATAAAAATTTCATTATCTGATACATCTAGAATACACATTGCTTAAGATGATGTCCACCGATTTTGATAATGGGACAACAACTGAAATTTTCAACATATACCAAAACGTCAACGTTAACCAAAAATAATTTTTCTGAAGTAACTTTTTTCATAATTTGATTGCAATGACAACGAAAATAGGTAAATAAAAAAATCATACAGGTATTGTGCTCAACCACAAGTATATAAAAAATAGCATGATCAAAATCTTGCTATATAATAAATATAAAATATAATGAGTAATCAGAGTATCTAATTTTAAAAACTTACCACTTTAATGTTCAACAAAAATTTTATCCAGAATTTCATTATAAAACTGATATATCTTCCAGCTGTTATAAGTTTACTTAATCATTTTTGATTGAGTATGCATGCAGTATGGCACTGTAATTAAAAAAAAACAAATATAATTCAATAAAAGTTTAGTAAAAATAATTTGATATAGATTGGTCATCGAGAAGAAACTTAGTTGCTAAAATAATATATTATATAGCTAGATACTTGAAAATAACATAGATATTTAACAACTTAAAAATATTCAATAAATATATACATACATACAAAAAATTTAAGAGATAAAACAAAATAAATTAGCGATTTTATCAAACATAATCATTATAAAACATGTAGCTAAACTTCCAGAAAAGATTCAATGTTATAAGCAGAATGCGATGTAAGTTATTCAAGTCAGAAGACTTATATTAAAATTCATCTAATTGAAATTTGAATATAATGGACAACCATATTTCACTTCTACTTATCAAATATTTTAAATATTTATATTAATTGAAAGATTAATAATATTATTAAATTATTTATATTGAATTTACTTTTTCTAAGCCAAATAACTGGCATATCAATTATTCATTATCATGTAAAATAACGCAAAACTATCGCCAAACATTCTTTTTTGCAGCATTTTGCATACATTTATGACTTTTGACATTTCCATTCTTTTTTTTAATTTGAGATAACATTAACACTAAACTGATATCGACTATAAATTATATGGAAATCTAGTTTTTTACAATAGGGTAGGGCGGGGCTAGTTGAGCATAGGGGCAAGTTGAGCAATCGAAATATCTCGAAAACTATTCACCGTCCGTTTAGGCATTATATGGCGGAAAGATAGAGATTTGGAAGAAGTAGACATCCCGCGATCGCTAGTGGCCGCTGGACAAATGAGTGAGGCTCACGGGAGTTTTGTTTATTTTGAGACCGAAAAGTAAAAAAGTAATTCATCACGAGTTTTCGTCCGGTTTAGTCAAATTTTATTTATTTTTAAGCAGGTAAATATTATTCTTCTATATAATTATAGTACTTTTAATATGCACAGAGATTCTGGGTATAATTCTCACGGTTTTTTTATAAACTCACTTTTATTTTGAAATTCCGAGTTGGGGTTAGTTGAGCATAGTTGCTAAACTTGTTCTGTCACTAAGGCAATTAACATTAACTTCCAGAAATTATTATCACTAAGGCAATTAACATTAACTTCCAGAAATTAATTATTATTTTTAAGATTTAAGCTAAGTATATGAGTAATAATATAAAGAAAAAATGATTTTAAACAAAAATACTGAATATAATGGTAAAATAATTCCTAAGATACGATATTGTTTTGTTGATTCTACTTTTGGTTAATTATTCAAAGAAAATTACTATAAATTTTGTTTTCTCTGTCAATAAAGACTATAAATATAGAACTGGCTATTAAAAACTTATTTTATTTCATCACTAATCGACATTGAACCTATAATTTCATTATACTTTCTTAGTGCTCAACTTGCCCCACCTATGGGGTACATTGAGCAAACTTGACTTTTTGCATTTAAACAGCTGTAGCTTTTATATTTTACTTATTAACAAAAAATAGTATTAACACTTTTGTTAAGCGATAAACAACAAATCCATTAAGCCATATAGCAATTTATTGAGACTTTTCATTGAGGAGCTACATCCGTTTAAGTAAAAATTTGCTCAACTAGCCCCGCCCTACCCTAGTATATATTAGTTCCAAAATTATTGTTAAATGTAATATAATATAATATAAGTTGGTTTCAAATTGTAATTGAAAATATTTTTGTAATGCTAATCCGAGTGAACATGGTGAGCAAATCAAATATAAATCAGAAATAAATTGGCCTTTTGGCCTTTGGCCTTTTTTAATACTATCATAATATACATACATATATAAAGACATGTGTATTTTTCACGTCTTACTTAGACGTGAGCCAAGCATTTAATAAAGTTTGGCATGAATGCCTTCTCTACAAAATCAGAAATTTATTGCCAGCATACAAGATGTTTTTCGAGTCTTACCTTACTCGCAGAAAATTTCAAGTCAAGGTTGGCGGCGATACTACAACTGAATATTCTTCGTACATCAAAAGCGACAAGAGCTCAATTCGTCCCATCAATTCTTATATGCAATTACAAATTTGCACTTGCGATGAAGAGATAACGGAAATATTGATTTGAAGATAAAAAAATTGATTTTAATTTAGAACTCGTAACATTTATTAAAAGTGGTTGATTCTATATAATGCATATGATAATTTCGAATGCTGTTTTATGATTATTAAAATAAAGTGTCTTGTATGGATGTGCCTATTTTGCAACTTTTTTGAAATCAAATATTTAAGCTATATCAGCATAAGAGTTTTAATAAGTTCTACATTATTATCTAATATCTTATATATATATATATATATATATATATATAAATATTATATTCAATTTTACAGCATTTCAAAATTTTTTATTGGGATTTAACCATCTTGTTTCAAAATACGAATTGACGATTATAAATATTATCATTACAAAAATATTATTTTGGTTATAAAAAATAGACAAGTCGTTGTATTTTCTAAGCTGAATACTTGAATAATATTAAGTTAAAATTTTAATCTAGATAGAAATCTAACAGGAGTACAAAACAAGATTAACAAAATGCTATAGATGTCAATTTCAATATTAGTTTCCATTAAAATCGGCACAGTCAAATTCATGTTTAAATACTCATTTGAAAACAACGTACCTACTGTATGAATTAATTTTGGTTGAAATATTTTAATTATAAATACATGATTATAGTAATAGTTCATGTATAAATATGGATTGTGAAGAAGTTTTTCAGAAGTTTGGCTAAAAAAGGTTTTGTGATTCTAATTAAAAATCTATTCTAAACAACATACATTCACTGTAAATGTCAATTTCAATAATAATTTTAGAATAAATAGTTTTAATACAAGGAAAAAAAAAACATTTTGAATAATAAGCTCCAGTAATTCACTATTTTATATTAATTTTTTTAGTATTTACTTAAGAAAAAAAGCCATCTGTTAATAATCTTGTGGTGAACATTATTTTAGATGAAATATTTTCATAAAAATTATTCATTATTATAATACAAATGGCTAAATTTTGCTTTATGTAATTCTAAATAAATATGTAATATTACACGCGTTGAGCAATACTCATCCATATGCAAACTACAATATTAATTTATTGTCAAAGTAAAATATCATTAATTATTTAATAAACATAAATACACAGTAACTTAACAATTTATGTAAAAATTTGATTATGATTTTTGGTTAATAACGTTCTGCAAAGAGCATATTTTTAGTTGAAATATTTTTATTACAAAAACGTGGCTACTTAGAAATTGCTATGAAACTTTTTAATTTCAAAATGTACTTAGGTACATTCTCTATATTTGTGAAATTCAATATTGATTCGAAAAAGTATAATAAAATTCATTATTTAATGAAATTAAATGTACAGTAACATAATTTACGGTAAAAATATAAATATATTTTTTTATATAAAGTATGGCTGAAAAAAGGTTTTGGTAATTTTGAATAACAATCTAATAGCAGCAAACAAACGAACTTATAATGTTAACTTGAATATTTATTATGAATTTTTTAAGACAAAGCAAAATAAATATAGATTCACAATAATTAAATAATTTATATAAAATTTGAAAATGACTTATTGTAAAAAAATAAGTTTTAGTGGATATATTAGGGATGACTAAATTAGGTACTAAAATTTTTCTTTTGTTATTTTAAATAAAAATATATTAGCAATACTAATACATGATATACGTATTAAAACTCATTATCAGTATGTTAACTCCAACATTAATTCTAAACGAAATTTGACAGTCAAAATATATTATTTAATGAATACACCAACATTAACATAAAAAAAGTTGGAATTTAAATATGATTTTGTTTAAAAATAACGTTTCTTTAGAAATATAAATTTGGTTGTAGTATGTTACTAAAAAGAGCAAAATCATCTATTTTTTGTATTTTTAAATAAAGATCTAGCGGTACAAAATTTATGTACAATTCCTGGTTTAAATATCAACATACATTAATAAATGAATGTAAACCTACAGTAATTCAACAACACTTTATATAAGAATATAAAAATGAAATTTGTATTTGAAAATAACGTAACATAGTTAATATTTTTAGTTGAACTATTACTTCAAAACATATGTTCATGTACAAAAATGGCTCAAATAAATTTGAAATATTAAATAAAAATCGTATAGTAACACAGAAATCATGTATATGAATACCCTATACTCTATGTGTGAAACTTCAAAACCCAATACTATTAGAAAAAGTAAAATTAAATATGAATTAGGTAAACCTACAAGATTCATTGTATAGACATAATATGGTCAAACTAATATTGTTAATATAAATCATATCGAAAACTAAAATTTGGAGTTTTATTGTTTTCATATTACCTCATTGTCTATACAATTCATACACGACATCTTTACACACAATAAATTCATCACATGGTAAAATAACGTTTGCCGCGTCTGCTAGGCCTAAAAAAAATCTAATAGCTGCACACAGGAATTCTATTTAATAGAAATATAAATTTGGTTGTAGTATGTTACTAAAAAGAGCAAAATCATCTATTTTTTGTATTTTTAAATAAAGATCTAGCGGTACAAAATTTATGTACAATTCCTGGTTTAAATATCAACATACATTAATAAATGAATGTAAACCTACAGTAATTCAACAACACTTTATATAAGAATATAAAAATGAAATTTGTATTTGAAAATAACGTAACATAGTTAATATTTTTAGTTGAACTATTACTTCAAAACATATGTTCATGTACAAAAATGGCTCAAATAAATTTGAAATATTAAATAAAAATCGTATAGTAACACAGAAATCATGTATATGAATACCCTATACTCTATGTGTGAAACTTCAAAACCCAATACTATTAGAAAAAGTAAAATTAAATATGAATTAGGTAAACCTACAAGATTCATTGTATAGACATAATATGGTCAAACTAATATTGTTAATATAAATCATATCGAAAACTAAAATTGGAGTTTTATTGTTTTCATATTACCTCATTGTCTATACAATTCATACACGACATCTTTACACACAATAAATTCATCACATGGTAAAATAACGTTTGCCGCGTCTGCTAGGCCTAAAAAAAATCTAATAGCTGCACACAGGAATTCTATTTAAATTTCAACTTCAATATAATAATAAATCCCTGATCAAATAAATACAATAATATTACAAATCCCTGATCTGGAATTGCTTATTAAAGTTTATGATAGGATACGCCGTGCCTAATATTTTGCAATTTTGCTCAGTTAAAGTGATGCCAAAAATACGAGTAGAAATTGCTAATAATATTAATGCTAGATATTAATAATATTAATACTGAATTATATTTAATTATACATTCATATTACAGGTGAAAGAAAGTGCATTGGGTATCTTTAGTAATAAAAAAGCACAGTAACATAAATTGATTGAAATAATAATAATAATACTTGAAAAGAACATTTAAAATATACAAAAAATGATTTGTGAATTTGATAAAAAAATGTGACTCGTCTGAAAAATATGTACATAAAAAAATTTGTAATTTTTCTTTTGTCATGCAATAGTTGGCGAACCATAAATGACACAATTAATTGAAGAATTTTCATTTGGTGATTTCATGTTCAGCCCATATTTCTTATGTCTAACATAGTATCAATAACTAGTGGTGTGTGGCATCGAGCGTTAAGGTAAATTTCTGGAACTTCGAGTACAGTAATCAAATATTTAAGGAATTTTAAATGTTTTCAAATTGACTATTATATATACTGTAACTTTTATTATTCGTATTTTATAGACAAAATCTAAAAGTTTAAAAATAAATTAGAAGACGAAGTTTCTATATGTTAAAAATTAAATAAACAAAACTTAATCAAATGTAGAATGATGGACCTCATCACATACTTCTCAAAATCAGATAAACTAAATTACAAAGTTAAAATTATCTATTTTAGTTAAATAAGTGAGCTTTAGGACTATAACTGGAATCAAAATTAAAATCCGTATCTTTGGAACAACTTTTTTTAAAATTTTGATAAAAATTTATTTTTGCTTTACCCAAAAATTAATCGTTTCTTCACACAGTCAAACACAAGCAAAATGTTTTTTAAGTATCTCGAATCGGATTACCTTCGTTTTCTAAAAAAACTGCCTTTTTGCTGTGTATCTTCCAAACGGATGGACCTACCTTTATAAAAAACTTATAGACAAGTCTCAACGACAACACGAATCGAATGTATTGTGAATCAATCAAATCAGATGCCCCAATCTCGCCAGAACCAAATTTCCATATTGCACTTTTTGCTTCGTACTTCCAGAGCGGCTGAACCTGTCTGTATTAAAAACTATTATGCACATCTCTCCATGAATAGAAATCGAATATTTGTTGAATCATTCATGCCGGTTTAGCAACAAAAATTTGTGTTCATAAAGAATACATACTACACACAAACATACACTCATGCATACATTTTTGTCAAGATATGACAAAATGTTTAATATAATGTAAAATATGTACTCGATTTTTGGACGAATACTATAACTTACCTTATGAAAAGTTAAAACAATCTTGATCTATAATAAGTTTCAACCATAAAATAAATGTTTCAATTATATAGTAAAACAAAACCTATACGGGCTAAATAAATCTCGTTATTTAAAGTCTGTCACGAGGGTTGCACTCTACAAATTTTCATGTAACCGCTTGGTATAAATACTTTTCATTATAGTAATTGGCAGCAAAAAAAAGTACTGTAAAACGTTTCAAATCAATACTGTCAATATCAACCATCGGTGCCAGTATTATGAACCGACGAAATCGAACCGTGGTACGTAGATTTCTATCAACAATCAGAGGAGCAAATGAAGTGCTTTATTGGAACGATTTCAAACGCTGGTCACAAAACAGTGTAAAGTGATTGAAGTGCTCTCTCAATATATTAGAATTGTTAACAACCGCTCTTTTGTAATATTAATTATAATATTATAGGCTGCTGGCGTCAAACTTTGCACTAGCATTCACTAAATCAATTCACACATACACCTCGTATGGTATATGAACTTCATGTTCATAATGGTACCGACGATTATACAGAAAATATAGATTCCAGTAATATGCACAACGACAAATATTGATATAAGATGTGTCATGATAGTACTAAATATTTGTCATATGAGATATCTTGACTAGCTAAGTTAGTTGCAATTGAGTAGGAGAGTTAGGGGCTCAGAGGCTTATTGTAACATGGATAAATAGTGACAATAGTGTCAATAGTCAGAAGTGTCAAAATGAACTTAAGCAATATAAAAATATTTTTTGCTGTCGATCTCACACGTAAAACGTCTTGCATATTACTATCACCGCTACTGTCGCGCCGGCCGCTTCTGTAAACAGAATTGTGCAGGTGCGTCGTTTTTAACAGATAATATTAAATTGGTCTATCTTAAAATTTCGGGTTTCTTTATTAATATCAACTAGCTTTGCATCTTATATATTATGTTTCGTTTTAACACTTTCGACTCGGGAGTCGGACTGCCAGTCGGTACGCTGCGCTCGGAATATTATAGTGCTATACTTATCTCTCAACTCGGAATTTTTTTTTGTATCGGATTTTTTCAAAATGTGGTTATATTGCTTTTAAATATAGTTATTATGATAATAGAATAAAAAAAATTGAAAATTAAAAAAAATTGCACTCAAAACCATGCTATATTGTTTAAAAAATTATTTCTTCACAGATCTTTATTAGAATTAGGGGGATCATGAGCTAATAAATTAATTTTGTTATATATTTATTTATAAAATTAATAAATCAATCAATAAATGAATGTAATAGTAAATGAATTTTTAAAAAATTAAAAAAAAAATTAAATGTAAGTTCAGTTTGCGACGAGTCGTCGCCGACACGATTTGCCGCGGCATCCGAGCTTAACGGTAAAACATATCATGCCGCCGGAGCGGCGGCATCCGAGCGCAACGGTAAAATGACTATGCCGCCGGAGCGGCGGCATCCGAGTCGAAAGGGTTAAATTAATTCATTTTTTGTGATATATAAATTGTTTAAATAGTTATCTTGATCAATGTGAAAAAAAACACTCTTGTCGTTAGTTAAAACATTGGGGCTAGTTGCTTCATACAAACTTAATGAACATTATATACAGATTCAAGTGAGAATATCGGGAAGATTAAATAGTTTGTAAGATAAGGGTACATGTAGATTGTGTTACAGGAGACACTGTATTATTTATGTTATGTTTATTTGTATTATTTTTTTAATTATAGTTTACGTTGATTTATAAAAAAAAAATAGAAACAATTAAATAACATGTAGCCCCAAATAAAAGTAAGTAGTAATACCTCACCTTTTTTAGATAGTGATTAATTTTGAAATATTAAACAATGTTATGGAAATATTTTCGCTTGGTTTGATACAGGCGTAGTTAAAGAATATTTTTCTCTTTATTTCGTCGAAATATTATCCGTCAATCTCAAGATATTTTAATTAAAAATATACTAATTTTATAGCTAATACACGTTAACGTACTAAACTATACTAAAAACATTGAATTACTCAAATCAAGTTTTTAAAATAACATAACTGCGAATTTTTAAATTATGATTAATAAAGTTCATCAACGAAACTCTACTTCATAAATTGTCTATAAAAGCACTTCTAATGCGATTTTATTGGATGATGTGGAACATTATTAAATTACTAAAGATAAATAAAAATATTAAGTTATACAACTTAAATTTTTATTAGGTGCGCAACTAATTCTCGTTGTTTGTAAGTATATATGGCTCTAGCAGTAAGGGTTGGTCGATTTTGACAAATCCAAAACTCCAAGAACCAAGCTTAGACATATGACAAATAAACTGATGCAACACATAAGTGATTTAGTTCTCGCAATATATACTTCTAATCAAGTGAAAATGTCTAATGTTATGCCAAACAATCACCATTTGCGGAAAGTGTTGATCTTCTTCTTTCATTCAAAAAAAACGGCAGCTCAAGTGCGTCGAGAGCTACGGCAATGCTACTCTGAGCGAAACAACATGCCATGATGGGTTTTGTCGCTTAAAATTTTGATGTTGACGTCCGCCCTCGTGAAGGAGGGTCCAAAATCTTCAAAGACGCTAAATTGAAGGCCTTGCTCGAAGGGGATTCATGCCAAACTCAAGAAGAGCTTGCTTCAGAATTAGGAGTTACCCGTCAAGCCATTTCCAAACGATTGCATGCATTGGGGATTATTCAGAAGCAAGAAACTTGGGTTCCTTGTGAGTTGAAGCCATGAGACGTCGAGCGTCGTTTTTTTCGTCTGTGAACAACTGCTCCAGTGGCGAGAAAGGAAGGGTTTTTTCATCGCATCGTGACAGGTGATAAAAATGAATACAATTGATGGAATTTAGCCGAGCACTGCGCGCAAAACGGCCACAATACGAGCAGAGTGATTTTACTACATGACAACGCTCGCCTTCACGTTTTCAAGCCTGTTAAAACCTACCTGGAAACGTTCAAATGGCAATCCTACCCCACCCGCTATATGCCCCAGATATTGTACTGTCCGATTTTTACTTGTTCCGTTTGATGGCACATAACCTGGCTGATCAGCAGTTCAACTTATACGAAGACATCAGAAAATGACGTGATTTGTGGATAGCCTCAAAAGACTACCACTTCTTGCGACAAGGTATTCGAGCTCTACCAGAAAGATGGGCAAATAAGTGTCTAGCGATGGGAAATAGTTTGAATGAATCAGATGTAATAGTTTTTTTTTATAATAAAGTTACATTTTCATCGAAAAACAGCGAGAACTTAGTGGCGCACATAATATAATAATAATTATAACTTTATCTTTAATTGTAATAAAAATCATGGTAGTGTTGATACATTTAAATCTATTTGAAATAACCAAAATTTTTCAAAATTAAAAAACTCAAAAATTTCATTTATTATTTAACCAAATGTATGCAGAAAAAATGATTGAATGTTTTTTCCAGTTTTTTAATGACATTGACTACTCTGGAGAATTTTTAAAATCAAAAAGAATATAGAATATAGAAATAAGGTTCGTTTCCAACAGAACATCATCAAGCTAAGTTACAAGAACTTTGGTCAGTGATATAATTTTTTTAAATAAAATTAAAAAACTAAATGTTTGAGTTTAATGATAAATGATGTTGAAATAATGATTTATAATTTTTACGTTAAACTTCGAAAATCAAACAAGAGCAAATAATATTAACAAAAAAGCTACCAAATAAAATATAGTAAATTTTAAATAAAATTCTAAACTTGAAGTTAAAATTTCAAGATTTATATAGAAAAAGAATAAATTTGTTAGGTTTAAATTTTATATTTATATTTTTTGCAAGTGTATAAATTTGTGTATGCGATGTATTGATATATATTAATTGTGAAAATATTAGAAATTTAATTTATAAACTATTTGAAAATGTATATGTTACGGTAAATGTGCATATTTCGGTGAATGTGCACATTCACCGGTGAATGTGCACATTTACCGGCTCATTAATGTGAGTTGACTCGCGCGCGTGCGCACGGGCGGGGGAAAGACGAAGGCAGAGAGGGAGAGGGAGAGGGAGAGGGAGAGGATAGGGAGAGGGAGAGGGGAGTGAGGGAGAGGGAGAGGGAGAGGGAGAGGGAGAGGGAGAGGGAGAGGTGGAGAGGAGAGGGAGAGGGAGAGGGAGAGGGAGAGGGAGAGGGAGAGGGAGAGGGAGAGGGAGAGGGAGAGGGAGAGGAGAGGGAGAGGGAGAGGGAGAGGGAGAGGGAGAGGGAGAGGGAGAGGGAGAGGGAGAGGGAGAGGGAGAGGGGGAGGGGAGAGGGAGAGGGAGAGGGAGAGGGGAGAGGGAGAGGAGAGGGGAGATGGGAGAGGGAGAGGGAGAGGGAGAGGGAGAGGGAGAGGGAGAGGGAGAGGGAGAGGGAGAGGGAGAGGAAGGGAGAGGGAGAGGGAGAGGGAGAGGGAGAGGGAGAGGGAGAGGGAGAGGGAGAGGGAGAGGAGGAGAGGAGAGGGAGAGGGAGAGGGAGAGGAGAGGGAGAGGGAGAGGGAGAGGAGAGGGAGAGGGAAGGGAGAGGGAGAGGGAGAGGAGGGAGTCAGAGGGAGAGGGAGAGGGAGAGGGAGGGAGAGGCTCTGAAGGGAGAGGGGAGGGAGAGATGGAGAGGGAGAGGGAGAGGGAGAGGATGAGAGGGATATGGATGTAGAGGGGGAGAGGGAGAGGGAGAGGTAGAGGGATAGGTCGAGGGAGATTTAGTTGATAGGAGAGGGAGAGGGATAGTTATATTTATATTGATAGGGATAGTGATATTGATATTTATATTTTAGATTCTCTTTCTATTTATATTTATATTTATATATTTATATTTATATTTATATTATATTTATATTTATATTTATATTATATTTATATTTATATTTATATTTATATTTATATTTATATTTATATTTATATTCTTTATTTTAGTCATATGCATATTCATACCCATTATTTATTACTATTGACCAATTAACAATTTATTGAACTATTTAATTAATAACTATTAACTATTTAACGATTAACTATTACCTATTTAACTATTCTTATTTCACTATTTACTAATAATGATTCCCTATTTGCTAATATCTATTCACTATTTACTATTAACTATTCAGTTATCACTATTCACGATTCACTACTTTACTATTCAACTACTATTATATATCTTGATCAAAATGAACAAATCTTCAACAGAATGTTATTAATCATTTATCACCATTTTGGTACAAAATTTGTAACATACTTGACGTATTTCGCGCATAGTCTTTATTGCGCATGCGTCAAATACGCGAGATGTTCATAAGACCGATCCAAGTACGCACGTACACCATTGTTTTAATTTGATTGTTTGAGAACACGCCACATTCACCTAGCGTTTTGGGGAATGTGCACATTTACCGGTGAATGTGCACATTCACCGAGAGTGCACATTTACCGTAACATATATACTGTGACATCGTTCATTGAATTTGAGAGGAATAATATGTACAATAAACCACTATCTAATACGATATTTTAACAAATGAATGAAAAAATGCAAAAATGATCAAAATCTAAATTTTAAAATTAATATTCAAATCTATCATATGAAGAAAAGTATAAGCACTTATTAGTGTTTTTTTTTAACTTCCCGTAGCGTAAGTTATTGTAATCGTCCAAATATCGAAATCGAAAATTTTTACATTTCTCGACGTTTTGAAGGTTTCTGAGCATTTTGGCATACTTCAGAGAAAATTTGTGTGTATGTGTGTATGGATACAATTTTTCGTCCACGTTTTCGGGCGCACGGATCAACCGATTTGAAAAGTTCAAAAAACATTCGACTTCTATCAATAGGGAGATGTGCTAATTAGTTTTTGGCAAAGGCAGGTCTAGCAGTTACGGAGATAAAGAGCAAAGAATGCAGAAAATAAAAATCGAGTTTTTGAGAGAACGGAGCATCCGATTTGAATGATCTAAAAAACATTCAATGTATAATGACGGGGAGAAGTGGTGATTAGTTTATGGCAAAGACAGGTCCAGTGGTTTCGGGGATACAGAGCTAAATGTGCAAAAAATGATAGTTTTTGAGGGATCTAAGCGTCCGATTTAGATGATTCAAAGAACTTTCTGCTAGTTTTAACAAAACAATTGATTTTGGAAAAAAATATATTTCAATTTTTTTTTTCAAAAAAATTTTTTTTTCAAAAAAAATGTTTTTTGTATATCGAAAATAATTCAGATTTTTATTTTAATTCTGTTTTAATATACTTTAATCAAAAAGTTTCAACTTTGCAATTCAGATTATATAATTCTTATAAATATTAGACAATGTTACAATATTTATAATAATCTATTTTAAAACATGTAATATTCCTCGATCATCTCGTCACGGTACAGGAAATTCTAGCAATTTGCCTTAAGGCACGATGCCATATACCCCACTAGTTTTTTTTTGTTACAATTTATTTTTGTTAAATGTCTTATTTACAAAATTGATATGAGCAAAAAAAAAACAAAAATACAAAAAAATGCAATAAATTGAATATAAAATGAAAAAAAAAAGTTAAAATAAAAATAAATTAAAAACAGTAATACTAAAATAATAACATAAATGAACTGTAACTTAAAGATGTATGTCGCGTACTACGTCAGGGCGTGTGCAGACATTGTGCTAGGTGTTTGACTTATTTGAGTGTGGATTTTAAATTTTAAATCTTATTTTTTGAATGTCTCATTTTTAGTTTGAAAGATATTTTTCGAATGCAAAATGGAATGGGTGCATTTTTACACGTCAGAAATACTTATTACTAGTGTTATAATAACTATTTATTTATTCTTGCAACATTGCTGTTTATAAATTTTTCACCTCGTTAACCTTAATATATTTAAAGTATTTTAACAATATTTATTTTAAATATTGTTAACCTTAATATATTTTTTATATAATATTGATTATTGTTTAAAACCAGGGTAAAAGTTTTGTTGGTAAAAAAACTGTTGATTCTAACTCAAATATATCAATACATTTCATAAAACATTTAAATAACGTAGACCTGCATAAAATTTACACTTCTAAAAAACTAAAAAGTACAATAACAAATTAGAATTTTCAATATTCGCATACAGATTTGTAAATATTGCCTATATACGACTGGATATCGTACATAAGCATAGTTTAACATTATTATGTTACATTACTATATAATTAACTGTATATAGCCGATTGGCGTATAATAAATAAATAAATAAATAAATAAGCGACACATGGACCGCCATGTCCCGAAGCGAGTGCCACCTGTAGGCGACTTTCGTAGTTAAATAGTTATATTTGCAAATTACAGTACCTGATTTTAGTAGTAATGAAACCACACAATCAATTTTTATTTTCGCTCTAGAATAAAAGAAAATGTGCAAGATATGGCCAGATCGATATGAATGCATTCACCATTGTAAGTCCATCTGACTATATATCCCGCATTTTATTTTAGTTCTGATTTCAATTAGATTACATGCATAGAAAGACTTATTCGGCGTATAAAAAACGCATTAATGTATGTATTGCATTAAGTATTTTTTCATAATCAATACTGCTGTATATTTTCATGGCGTTCTTATACACAATCCGCACGAAAAATTGGAGCGTTTACCTTATCATCTGCAGCATGTTAGTGCCAGTAACATATTGCTGATTAGTTTCTGATTGCTAAAACATTCTAGAATATTTCATTCTATGGAATAATGTTCATACTCGCATTTCATTGTAGCCTAATATTTCTTTATTATACGTATATTAACCATTCGGAATACTTTACGTGCTTCCGTTATTAGAAATATTACAGAAATTCAGAAATTCAGAAATTATTTTGTCGTTTTCTCTACTTTACCGTGTCGAAAGTTAATTAATGGCACGTCATAATGTGGAATCCAGGGAAATGAGGAATTTGAAAGAAAATTTGATCAAGAATTTGTAATAATAAATTATTATATCATAATTCTAAATTATGATTTGAGTACTGTTTGTATCCGTTTAAAATAAAAAGGCATATACAATAATTTACTGATTGATACAACCCATATTAATTATATTTGCTACAAAAATACTTGGAGGAAATTCCCGAGTGCTGGATACCTAAGGTTTCTTAATCTTTTGCACATCCGATAATAAGTTAATATTCTTGTCAACAAATCTATAAAAGTAATCCAGTCTATACATTCTTCATTGAAAATTGGAATTTTTATAGTTATGTTTATAACATTTTTATATTTGTTTTTGTTAATACTTGAATTGTCTGCATGGCGCGTAAGTTTAATAATTAGATTTTGTTAAATATTATCAACTAAATCATTTTCAGATTTCTTTCTTCACTGTTTCAAATTATTAGTTTAGTTTCTAAAACTTTACAATATGACAGTAATGACTTTTTATTAAGTAATCTTTTGAATAGACTGTGCAAATTAAATTATGAAAATTTAGTGAATTAGTTTGATAAAGAAGTCCAAATAATTTGCAAAAGATGGATTGCAATAACTATTTTAAAGAACAAAAGACAAACTATAATGAAGCGTTATTATGATGTTATCACAAGATGAGATAATTTTAAACCCGATCTCTTATTTTAATGAATACCATTGCTGTTTGCATATATTAACTTCACAAATCAAACAAAGATTTCAAAACCTTTGCGACGTAAATAGTAACATTTGTCTTTTTGAACGGGAGAATTAATAAACGTTTCCGAAAATCTGTCGACTGAATTACTGTAAAGAAATACTGTAAAAATATCTCAAAAGATCATGACCAATTGATGGTTCTAGATATAGGTTTGAATACAGAAAACTAAGAAATTGATTTCATTAAGGTACAATGATGGAAGCAATAGACTTGCATCTAGTTTTTCCAACGAAATAAATGTATGCATTTTATTCTTGGCCCTTCCAGTTACAATCGCAACTGCTGAAAGAAAGTTTTAAAATCGAAATGTCTACCAGACCTGTATGTTCCCAGAGATAAAGTCTTTATAAAATCTAAAGATCACTAAATAATTCAGTTTTTCAAAAAAGTGAATATATATCTGGAATCATTTGTGAAAAATTCAGATGAGAGAAAATTAGATAGATAAATTATAAGAATGATTTTGTAAAGAAAGATTCTTCTTCAAGGGGCCTCCAAACAAATTTTGATACGGGGCCCCGCCAAGGCACGCTACGCGCCTAATGTAAAAATGTAAATGTGTAATTTATAAATGAATAAAAAAATATTTTACGAAATGTTTATTAAATTATGACTCATGTTAGATAACAAAGTTAGAAATCAAACTAAATTAACAAAAACGCAACCTTTGCTGAAAAATAATCAAGAATTATAGCTCTATCGGGTACTAAATATTTTCAAGTACATTAGTTGCCTAGATTTACCTAGTTCCTAGATTTACAAAAAGTCGAACAAGTAATTAGAAATAATTCATATTCTGCACATTCGAAAAATGTCTTGGAAATATAATGTTGTTTGATGATAAAAAAAATGGGTACCTAACTCTACTATGAATGAAATTTTACATTATTGAGACAATGTTGAAGACACCTTGGAACTTAGCGATTATATCAAACCAGGAAAAAACTT
The DNA here is from genome assembly GCF_003426905.1 of Ctenocephalides felis. Classification (NCBI taxonomy): domain Eukaryota; kingdom Metazoa; phylum Arthropoda; class Insecta; order Siphonaptera; family Pulicidae; genus Ctenocephalides; species Ctenocephalides felis. The sequence continues at coordinate 5,488,282 of NW_020539726.1, read as the reverse complement.
TTAATGTTCAGATTACACGAATATGATTGATTCGAATGATATAAATAACGTATTTGTTTGATGTTGTTTAGTTGTTTGGTGATAAAAAAATGGGTACCTAGCTCTACGATGAATGAAATTTTACATTATTGAGACAATGTTGAAGACACGTTGGAACTTAGCGATTATATCAAACCAGGAAAAAACTTTTAATGTTCAGATTACACGAATATGATTGATTCGAATGATATAAATAAACCTTGGGTGAGACAGAATGATAGAAGAATTTACTTTTCATGGGTTAAATTCATAGACCTACATGGACTGCTAGTCCTCATATGTTTTCCATTTTATAAAGTGTCAAAAGATGGACGAGGACTGTGATGTCACTTAGCAAACGACATCACAGTCCAACGACATCAAATTGTTTAAATGTCATGTGTCTTATGCCATGTGCTTAATTAGATATTATATATTATACATCATAAAAGTTAATTTATTTCAAATATTATTTGTGATAGATTTATTATAATAATATGATGGCAATTCATCTATGGGTAGTAAAAATCGATAATCAAACTTTGTTCATATTATCACGTTTCAAAGGTTTCTAAACATTTTGGCATTCCTTGAAAAAAAATGAGTGTCAGAATGTTTGTAGTACATATGTACGTATCTATGTTCGGATACAAATTTTCGTTCATGATTTTGAATGAGCGAATTAAATGATTTAAATATTTTAAAAAGCATTCGTTTCCTATCGTTTGGAGACATGCTGATTATTTTTGGATATGGAACTAAGAAAGGCTCATATAAAACTAATTATTATAATGCAAACAGTATTTCCTTCATGGCATTTAATATATTTATTTAATCTTATTTATAGTTATATATCGATAATAAATCAGGGGATGAAAATAACAATGATATTTCAAAGTTTATTAAGTTGGAAATAGTATTCCATCAAAGATAAATAAATGTAACAAAAAATTTTGTTTAATCAATCTTGCGAAAAGCATTTATAATTTCATTCTACTAAAGGTAATAATTGTACAGTTTAAAAATGTTACATTAATGTCATTATCACAAAGTGTTGTAGAAAAAAATGTCATACCGTTTTACCTAAATTCTAATACATTTAGTTATTTTACAAGGGGTCATATATATCAGAGCAATAAAAGTTAATTGCAACAATAATGCAAGTTTAAAGAAAAATAAAAATAAACTGTATACAAATCAGGTCTGCTGCTAATAAACATTTTCCATGTTCTATGATGAAATTGACTGCTAATATTAAAAAAAAAATAATTAAAAATTAATTAAAGTGATATAAAACTATATACATTTTAATGTAGCCGCTCATATAATATAGAATTGGACGTTTGTTTCTTCCTGTCAAATTATTCCAATCTTTCCTAATTAAAATATATTTTGTAGTCAGACACAATATTTAATCAAAATTTAAGATACTTGAATATAATTATGAAAATGTATAATTTTAATGTTTTAACAAATCCTTGCCCACAACAAGTTAAATTATTTCAATTAACATGTGAAATTATCCCAGGGTTTCATAATTTAATTTGCGTGCAAAATGCAGAAAAATTAGGTTGTATATTCTGAAAAAAATATATATTAGGAATATAAAAGAGATTTGGAGATATCGATACTAATGCAGCTTTGGCGGAATTAAAATGTTTAAAGAAAATCATGCAATTCAAATTACCTTGAGGCTATTTGAGGGAGGAATAGTAATGAAACTGATTTACCACAATAGTCAACTCGCATTATAAGTTGTTTCATCATTATGATACGTTATATTGATAAATTGAATTAATTAAAATATGCAATCTTATATAGGCCAGTCATTACTGAAATAATCGAGTATTAATAGTATGGGTAATCAAGTACAGTTTTTCAGTGAAGTGTCATTAGATTTTTGTGAAATAAGTATTATGTCCGGAATTGATTTTAAATCTTGCCTTTATAAAGGCACCGAGCTTAATACTTACAAGTTTGATATATCATATTATATCTGTCAAAATTTTAAAGGTGAACGTGCCATTTGCATACTTCTCTACGCAAACCCCGGATTGGTATTGCTAATGGGAACGAAGTAAGCACCCATTAGAAAAGAAAAAACTTTTTCAAAATTGTAAAGTCTCTTTATATCATTTTTAAACTTTAAAATCAGTGCGAAAAATCCTTCAAGAAGCAGAATAATTCCCGGGCAGGGGTCTGAGAAAAAATTCAAGATGTCGACAAAAAATCAAAAAATGGATGTGCAGACAAGTACTGCACTAAAAAAATAAATATGATGCGCTCTCGGACCGCACAGGTATGGATACAGATAGGGAGAGTGAGGATTACAGAAAGGTAGCACGCCGAAAAAGGGCGAAAAAGAACAAGGAACCTTAGAAAACCACTACTAGGCCGAAGCCATCTACCTCAGGCGTCCAAACCGTGTCACCCAAGAACACCACCAAGAAAGAGGCAAAAATCCCGCCGATAATCGTCAAAGGTCAAATAGATTTAAAAACAATTAAATATCTACAAGAAACATCTAAAATTAATTTTAAATATCAATACATCAATAATAATCTACACAAAATCTTCACTGACACCACTAAAGAACACGAGAAAATCAAAAAAATGCTAAGGGACTGTAACTATCAATTTTATATCTACACAATCAAAGAGGAAATACCGAAGAAAATAACCATAACCGGTCTACATCCATCGATTACTGAGACAGAGGTTCATGAAGATCTCCTATCGAAAGGGATAAAAGCCAGGCAAGTAGTTTTGCTTTGAATATTTTAGTTTCGCTTGAAAATTTAGTATCAAATTTAAAAATTAATATATTAAGATTCCGAAAAATACAGGATCAAAAAGTTCTAACAATACAAATCAATACAAATAATATTTATTTCAAAATTAAATCATTTTTAATATTCTGAATACGCTATATAAACATTTTAAATACCTGCAATATTTCAATATCGAAAAATTGTTTTTATTACACATTTGATCACGTAAAAACAAGATTTACAAAAATAATATTTTCATTTCTTTTCTAAACAAAATATCAAATTTTAAAATAAATATATTAAGATTCCGAAAAAATCCAGGATCAAAATATTATAACCAAGGGAAATGATTACAAAAAAAAATTTATAGCAAAGTTATTAATTTTTTTATATTTTAAATACACTATATTTCAATATCAAACTAGTGTAAAAACTAATCCTGTTCTCCCAATCAATATAAATTGAATGTTTTTTAGATCATTCAAATCAGATACTCTGTTCTCTCAAAAACTCGATTTGTATTTTCTGCACTCTTTGCTCTGTATCTCCGTAATGACTGGACCTGCCTTTGCCAAAAACTAGTCAGCACATCTCCCCATCCAGATCGAATTTTTTTGAACCATTCAAATTAGTTGATCCGTCCGCTTGAAAACGTGGACGACAAAATGCGGACATACGATACACACACACACGTACACTTTTATTTTTTCTGAAGTATGCCAAAATGTTCAGAAACCTTCAAAACGTGGAGAAATTCAAAAATTTTCATTTTAGATTTTTGGCCCATTACTATAACCACCCTACGGAAAGTTTTTGTTACACACAAAGGATAAATAAAAGTTCTTATAAATTGTTTTATCCTATATGTAGAGCGCTGTATACCATATATTTGTAAAACAAAATTACATTTATAAAGATTTAGTTCTGTGGTGTGTATGTATAATATTATTTGAAAATTATATTTGAAAATTATATTTGAAATTTATAATTTAATTTACATAATATTTTTTTTTTTTTTTTTTTATTTCCATCTAAATTACAACAGCCTGAGAAGGCATTCAGTAATTGTTGTGATTAGTTATTAAATAAGTTTTTAAAATACTACCCATTGGTAGTATTTTAAGTTAGTATAATGAATATGAATATATGACAATAATTGCAAGCAGATAATAAATATAAATATGTGAGAATAATTACAAGCACTATACTAGATATATAACTATGCTAAGTCTAGTGGATCTAATCTTCTTAGTCTCTTGACAGTGTTCGCAGAAAGTAGGTCCTTTGCTAGTTTATTTGGATGGTTCTTTCAATCTTGACTTATATTTCGCAGCAAATCTGCTAATTTCTTCCGCTATTGTTTGTATGTTGCAGTCCTGATGAACGAGCCAATTAGGTACATACCTGGGAGCCTCCAGTATTTTTTTAAGGATCTTGTTTTGAGCTCTCTGTAGGATGTTTATATTAGATCGACTGGCACTACCCCAGAGTGAAATGCCGTAAGTCCAGATTGGTTTTAAGACGACTTTGTATACAAGAAGCTTACGCAAACATTATGCGATATATTTATTTTATACTTAACTATTATTTTTTATAACGGCGCAATTAAATTGATAATGGGTCAATAGAGTTTTAAATGAAATAATAAAATTTTATAAATTATGTTTGTTGTTGTATTTGTATTTTAATTGTTTTTTATTACGGCTATTTCTCAATTTATAGTAATATAGATATTTAATTAATCTTAACGTAGTTACTTGATTCTGATCAGATGAGTTCAAAGAAGCTTTATAATTCGAAAATCTTGTAAAATATTTTCGAAAGTATGCAAAAGATATGCTAAATTTCAAACTTAATTTATAAAACAACTCTTTACTTACTAACTTAAAAAATCAAATCAGATACGTCGTATATGTTTTAGTAAAATTATAAAGTAAAGATGTAAAATAATGAATGATCATTGGTATTGGTATGGAGTAGCTTTTGCAGCCATGAAAATATCATATATACCATCAAATCACACATGTATATCTCCTTACAAAGAGAATCCTAATTAAAATGATCTTATTATCATCTACTATCATCTTGCTATCAACTACTATCATCAATAATTTAAAAAATAACTATTTGCTTCAAAATTATATTTCATTCACTCCTAATCATTAACTGTTTTTATATTTGATATTATTTTTTGTGTTATATCATAAAATATGTGTAAATAAAAAATATAAAAGTATAAAAGCGAATAAGTTAAAAAAATATGAAAATTTGAATATATAGTTATCATATATTTTATAAAATGAAAGCGTAAGAATTATCTCATGGGTCAAAAATTAAAAGAGTAAAAGATTTTGAAAACAGAGTCCGCGGTTATCGTCGGCAATGTTTGCCCTTTTACCCTTCTATGTTTGAGCACTTATTTCGCGCTCGACTAGCAGTCTATGTAAAATAAGGTCTATGCTTGTACTTATTGACGTAACTAATAAGAATGGGCAAGAAGATGACCAAATCAGTACAGTTAATCGTCTGACTAACCCACTACTTATTGCAATCACATTATCTTTATTCACTATAAGCATAGTTAAAACTATAAAATGATTTTAGCGATGTAAATGTATAATATAATATAATATAATGTGATAAATAAAATATATATTAAATATCATTGGTAATTTGTTATTTAAGACAATTTAACAGTTTGTAATGTGGCGAGCATAGCTCTTTGGTAGCGTGTTCGATTCACACGACAGGGATCATCGGATCAAATCCTGTCAATGACGTAGAATTTATGATAAAAAATATGTGTAGTTAATTTGTAATCAAATAAAAATTGTATTCGTTAAATAGAAGTTTAATAAAAAAATAAGAAAATTAGAAATAACAGAAATCGAATGGTTGAATTGAATTAAGAGTAAGAAGAGAAGTATTGGAGTTTGAAAGAAGAATGAAGAATTGAAGAAAATAAGAAGAATATAGAATAGGATACATAAATAGATTGAAATTGATATAAAAAATTATAATGTAAATAAATAAAAATGTTGTAGGTGGCTAAATGCTCAGAGTAAGCGAGGCCAAATAGACATGTTTTTTTTTTTAAAAAAAAAACAGTTTGTAATACGATATGCCAGAAGCACTTACAAAATTTATACTTGTTTATCTATGGCCAGAACGCTCTTACGAAGTTAAATTTACAATTTACGGAATTAATTGAAACTGATTTGCTCATATTGCACAGGTAAACACTCAAAACTCGACATTGAGGGTATAGATGATTTTTATCCTAATTTCTGAATCATGTACATATCCCGTTTTCATTTTTCTAATTTTATCCGGAATATTAATACTATAGATGTTACAGATCGTATCAGATCTAATAAACTTAGTTACTATATAAAAAAATTCTATATAACCGATTAGTGTTTGGATAAACTAGTGGTGCATACAGCATAGCATCGTGCTTTAAGAAAAATTGCTGCAACAGAATTTTTTAAAAGCTCAGAAATGAAACATTAGATTCATGTTTAGAAGTTTTAGAAAAAAACTGACATCTTTAAATCTTGAAAATATTTTGTATACTATTTTATTTTTTAATTTTTAATTTTTTTCTCGAAGATAGTAAACCCATTCATCGTAAACCGGTTGATTCAATTTTTCAAAAAAATCTGATTATACAACCAAATGGCGTTTTTTATAAATTTTTCTTCTGGATCTCAGAAAATTGTATCCATGCATACACACATGCCTACACGTATATTTTTTCTAAGAAATTCCAAAATGTTGAGGAAATTCTGAAACTTAAGATAATGCAAAAATATTAATTTTTGATTCTTGGATGATTACTATAACATACCATACAGAAAGTCAATAATAATTAATGCTCTACTAATTCAACGACATATACTATTGGATTATTTTTATTGAAAGAGTTCCCTGCACTTTTTCAAATTTATTTCTGTAAAATGTTTGCATATTAATCCTTTCGACTCAGATGCCGCCGCTCCGACGGCGAAATTCATATAAATCTTGGAATTTGCGAGTGGAAAGTGTTAAATCAATAATTTAATTTCGTATTCGAGAGAGCTTTGATAGAATGATAGATTGTTATATTGCACAATACGTTTATAACTATTGTTTATTGTTATTCAAATAGCGTAAGTGTTTCTAAAACTACGAATTAATGTTGCAATTACATAGACATATTCAGTATTCACTATTATAAAATCTAAAATATAAAATTATTATTCAATTAATTTCTCAATATATGAAAAGGATGTAACACTACACTTAGCGAATTAAAATCGTTTTGTTGTTCAGTATAAATGTTAATTTAATAATTTTTTTTCCTAAATTATTACATCGAGTTTCCCGCTGGAAAAGAAAACATAAATCAATGCTATTTATTCCAAAGGTAATTTTGAAGCTTTATATTTCTAATAATATTCCTATCAATTTTATGATGTTAAATGCAGCTGTTGATAATTTTATAATACAAAATACCAAACAATGTATAAATATATATGCTAATTAATCTCGCATATAGAAATGTTTTAATTATTTGTAAGTACGACGTTAATGATGCATTAATATAAATGTACATGGGATTGTAATTAAAACACAAAACAATACAAATACTATAATAAGATTAATTACCTTGCATTTGCATTAATGTGTTGTTGTTTTAATTTATGAGTTTTAATGAACTATTCATGCATTTCGGTATTAAATAAATTTGTTTGGATCAAAGGGAATGTCAGAATTCTAATTTATTTTATTTCAAATGCACGAAATTATTGCTAGTCCTGTTTTCATGCCATTTCTCTGAATAAACAAGCAGATAAAGTTTTTTATATTTAAATCATACGTGTTTTCACAATCGAATATTGTATAAACAAGTATATTTAAATATATACTATATTCTTATAAAAAGATATGTACAATGTTAAAACAGGATATAATATAAATATTATATTTACACTAATATTTTATACCCTTTCATGGAACAGTATATTTTCTATGCAATATCCAATTTTTACCAATAAAAGATTCTATCATAATTATTTAAACCATATATAACAAAACATAATTAATAATTAAGTACATTTCCTAAAGTTCTATTTAAGCTAGAGAAACAGTTATTTAAATCTATTTAATTTTTAAAAATTTATAAATGTAGCAAATTAAAAATATTATGTTTTTTTTTAAATTTGTTGAACTGAAATTTTGTCTCGTTAAAACTTAAAAAAATATTTCAAAATAATTAAGAATTTATAAGTACTAATTCAATTTACAAGTTATAAGATTGTATATTGAAACATTGATACTAAATGTTGAAAAATGTTTTTATTAACTTCTTATTTTAATTGACAATCACATATTTGGTATAAGTTATCATTAATAAAGCTAATATACTAAATTATTGATCTTCATAAACTTTAAACATTAGAAATTTTATGAATTTTACTAAAAATTTATCGAATGTAGATTTCATAAATATTGATTTACTCAATAAGGAATATTCATAATTGAGGATATTTAAGTGTGTTACGCCCAATATGAAAGATGGTAAAATTTAATTTATTCAACATATATTATTCTTTTTTTATTTATTTATTTATATGGCCTCAATATTCAAAATAATGTAGTTGTATTAAAATTGGTCAAAAATATCTTAAAAATAAATTTCAAACTTAATGAAATGATATTTAGAATTGATGCGTTTGATAGAATAAATGTGAAAGTTAAAATACCATATAGTTATTAATAATATATCTTACAATGTATAGCAAATCTAGGGTTTTCCATAATTTTAAATTACTCTTTAAATATCCAGCTTAGGTATTTCTACTGGATTCTTGTATAAAGAAAATTTATTACACCTACAAAGTGAAATATTAAATCTGATTACATTAATCTTAGAAATTGTACATATTCAATCCTATTAGTCGGCGTGAGTGAATACTAATGCATTCACTATGTTCAGCGCACGTATTCGAAACATAATATATAAAATCCAAGATTTGAGAAGGAGAATCTTTGAGGTTCTTTTATTATACGACACATCTTTAATATTTTTATTTCCTTTCACAGTGGCAAGGACTCGGTTGACCATCCGTAGCATAGAGATCATTTTTATTGTCACAAGGAATAAGAGCCACTCATAGTTGATCCCGCATTATGACATTAATGCCGTACTATTATTTGTAGACCTAGGGAAAAGCGTTTAGTAAATTGATCATATATATTATATATATATATATATATATATATATATATATATATATATACATGTATGTATAAATATATGTAGCGGCCTGTCAACACACATCGCATCTCAAATTGACAGATAGACATTATTTTGGGCTCATCATAGTGACAGCACTGTGCGAAACAAAAGCGCAAGCGTCAGTTCGGATCTCTCTCTATCATGTCGAACTGCCAAAATTATAATTCATAACACTTTTCCTTTTCATTGTAAATACTCAAATACCAACTACATTTTAAAAATGATAAATATGATTACACATAGTGTTGTTACTATTTCATCATAAATAAAATATATTATATATGGACTACTGCTTTCCATATATATATATATATATATATATATATATATATATATATATATATATGGCGGAATGAACACCATATGACAGATGTCAGTTGAATGACGTCAATTGATGACAAAACTAAATTATATTGGGCTACGTTGATTCGGATCTGGCATCAAGCAAGCTATAACGATCTGATTGTTTATATACGATCGAATTTTATGTTCGCGTTTTTAAAAACGATCGAAAAATATTGTATCGGTTTTTCAACGAACGTTTTCTGGTGATCGAAATTAAGATTTGATTTTATGTAATATCAACATCTTTACCTTTTACATTAATAAACACTCATTATCAAGTTGAAAATAAAATTATTGCGATTTCATTCAAGAATTAATTAATTAATAATATATGGCCCACTAGCGCCATAATTGGTGACTCCGAACGTGAGTGAAATCGGTAAACAACAGACATTCTCAACGTCTTAGTTCCCATAATTGGTGACGTCAGACGGAGAAAGGAAAACACTTGTCAAATACAAGTAAATTAATAAAGGTAAATTATACCAATTTTTATCAACATGTCGACTCGATCTACGTCCATCAATGATGAAACAGCGCTCAACAGAATCTGATCGATCTGGATCACGAGGCGATCTTTAACACGAGCAGTCCTCGTGCTTCTGAACATGAACATGACAGTTATGCTGATCAATAAAATGTAGCAGCATTTAACAATCACCTCCAGACCTATGGTTTTTAGTAATTGAATATGAGTTTCAGTCTGTTAGGATCAGGAGTGACGATACTAAGTACACAGCAGTACTCAAAGCCCTAGACTTCGAGACACTGCGCCTCATCCAGGATGTCCTCCGTAATCCACCAATGACAGGCAAATACGAATATATCAAAAACACTATATTAAGCAGAATGTCTGAATCTAGAGGTAAGCAAATTGACAAGCTATTAAAAAACTTAACTCTAGGAGAGAAGAAACCATCACAGCTCCTACGAGAAATGATGAATTTGGCTAAGGGAGAGGTCAGTGAAGACATCATAATTAAATTGTGGTCAGAACGCCTGCCACACCATATTCGGCCACAATTGATAGTTTCTTGTCATCTTGGTCCGGAAGCCCTGGCGGAAGTTGCCGATATTTTGGTTGATCACTGTAGCTCCACATCTCATGTGATGTCCACAACACACAAGTCTTCAGTAGAACAGAGACTGGACCGCCACGAAACTCTTCTTATGTAATTAGTCAAGGAAATTAAGGAACTAAGGGCAATGTTAAACACTGAAAGACAGAGAAATGATCAGCAAGAATCACAACTCAACCAGTCAAGGTCAAGAAGTGAACAACTCAATCAGTCAAGTTCAAGAAGTGGTTCTCGACATAGGTCCAGGACACCTTCACGTGGATCGGTTTGCTACTATCATTACAGATATGGGGAGAAGGCCACAAATTGTGAAGAGCCCTGATTGCATAAATCTCTAAACCAGTCAAAAAACTTACTTCACCGTCATTAAGTGGAGCTTGCCATGACGGTGAAGTAAATTCTGTCTGCTCTGAGCTCCGCCTTCATATATCAGACAGAAAGACGGCAATCCAATTTCTTATAGATTCAGGATCAGTTATATCCATTTTACCAGCTCAGAAGTTTGCCAATGGTCATTCTAAGGAAGAGTTAGTTCTATTTGCAGCAAACTCTAGCAGAATATCCACGTATGGAAAGAGAACTCTTGAGCTGGATTTATCTTTACGCAGAAGCTTTAGCTGGCAGTTTGTTGTTGCCGATGTAGCCACAGCCATAATAGGAGGCGATTTTCTAAGCAACTACAATCTATTAATAGACTTGAAGGGCAGAAGATTGATTGATTCGACCACAGGCCTTACCTCTGATGGAAAGGTACTCAAGGCACAGCAATTCAACATCTCCACTGTCAACCCGGCAGAGCCTTTCAAGGATTTACTGGCACAATACATCGCAATAACAAAGCCACAGGTAACCACCAATAATAAATCATCTCTTTTTGCCCACAGGATAACCACAACAGGTCCACCATTAGCTTCCAGATTCAGGAAGATCTTCGGAGAAAAGGCTGTTGCAGCCAGGTCCGAGATACAAGATCTCCTGAATAGGGGCATTTTGAGGCCTTCCAACAGTCCATGGGCAAGCCCTATTTACATGGTTCCCAAAAAGAATGGCACATTCAGAATGTGTGGAGATTACAGGAGGCTGAACGCAAACACGCTGCCTGACAGGTATCCTCCACCATTAATACAAGATGTTTTCAATAATCTTCATCAGAAAGCAGTATTTTCTACAATAGATTTAGAAAAAGCTTACCACCAAGTACACATGCATGAAGAGGATATTAAAAAGACTGCAATTATCACACCATGGGGACTCTTCGAGTATCTACGTATGCCATTTGGACTCAAAAACGCTGCCCATACATTCCAGAGGTTTATCAATCACATATTCCAAGATTTCAATTTTGTTTTCATTTATATAGAGGACATCCTGGTAATGTCGACTGATATGAATGAGCACCGTCGTCATCTTCAATTGGTTTTTGAGAGGCTACAGGAATATTCTCTTACAATCAACTTAGAGAAATGCGCCTTTGGAAAAGATGAAGTAAACTTCCTCGGTTACAAACTGAGTGCTGCAGGATATTCTCCTTCACCAGACCGAGTAGAGAAAATTATTAATTATCCAAAACCTTCGACAGTTATAGAACTCAGAAGATTTTTGGGCATGGTAAACTATTATCGTAAATCAATACCCAAGGCAGCAAATATACAAGCACCACTTTATGAGTATGTGAAGTCCTCAGTTAAAAACGACAAGACTAAAATTGAATGGAATGACAATTCATTATCTGCATTCAGCCAGCTGAAGGAAGCTCTAGCAAATGCAACTCTTCTTCATTTTCCTTCAAGTATAGCAAATATTAATTTAATTACAGATGCATCTACAACAGCCATTGGAGCAACTCTGGAGCAGGAAGAAAATGGTGCATGGCATCCTATAGGTTTCTTTTTCAGAAAGCTCACAGCTACTGAACAGCGATATTCAACTTACGATCGCGAGCTACTAGCCATCTTTGCGGCTTTAAAGTATTTTGAATATCTGCTAGAAGGAAGGCACTTTGTAATCAAGACAGACCACAAGCCAATCACACACGCATTTCAACAAAAACTGGAGAAAGCATCATATCGTCAGCGACGGCAGCTAGAATACATATCACAGTTTTCCACTGATATTATATATGTGAAGGGTGATCAGAACGTTGTTGCTGATGCGTTGTCCAGGATCAATGCCATTCAAATGCCATCAAAGCTAACCGAAGAGGAAATTTCGCAAGAACAGAGCAAGGACGTTGAAATGCAAACTATATTGAACGGCAACACCTCTATTAATCTTCAAAGATTGACATTAGGGGGCTATCCAGTTTATTGCAACAGGCAAGATAATTTTGTGAAGCCCTACCTTCCACAAAGTCTTCGCAGAATTGCTTTTGACATTGTACATGGAAATGCACACCCAAGCATAAGGATTACTTCAAGGGAGTTGCGAAGAAGGTATGTGTGGCCTGGGATTGGTAAAGACGTCACCATGTGGGCACGTCAATGCATTCCTTGCCAAAAATCCAAAATACACAAACATAATCACCTCACTCCTATCCATATTCCTATTCCTGAAAACAGATTTTCGCATATTCACATTGACATAATCAAATTACCTAATATTAATGGATATCCTTATTGCCTAACAATTATCGACAGATTTACAAGGTGGCCAGAAGCTGTTCCTCTAAAGGACATTTCTGCAGACACGATTGTCCAAGCCCTATTTTCAAACTGGATATCAAGATTTGGTACACCATGTGTGATAACATCCGACCAAGGATGCCAGTTTTGAATCAGCTATATTCAAATCATTAATGGATGCAATAGGTGCTAAGAAAATACGGACAACGGCATATCACCCTCAGTCCAATGGTCTGGTTGAACGCTGGCATAGAACTCTGAATGCAGCTTTAATGTGCTCTCCTGAGCCCTGGATCAAAGTATTACCTGTAGTCTTACTAGGTTTATGTTCTTCATACAAAGAAGACCTTAAAGCATCTCCTGCTGAGATGGTTTATGGAACCACATTAAGACTACCAGGAGAGTTTTTCACATATAAAGAACTTTCATCTGATCCACAAGCATACCTGGACTGTCACAGAAAAATAATGCGTGATATTAAGCCTACAGCCACAGCTCATCATAATAAAGCCAATATGTTTGTGCTCAAGGACATGAATACATGCACTCATGTATTTGTAAGATCAGATCATATTAGAAAACCACTTGAGCCTCCATATAGTGGACCATATGAAATTATAGAAAGAATTTCAGACAAAGTGTTCAAAATTTCTATGGATGGTACTGATAAGAACATATCGGTTGACAGATTAAAACCAGCATATACAGTTAAAATAGATAACAGTCAACCAAGCTCATCTCAAGAATTTAAATCACATAACTTGGAGTTATCGATTGACCCTCCAAAAAAGATGAAGCCTAAAAAAGTTTCCTTCAAATTTTAATAATCAAATTCATTTATTTCTACCGGATACTTCTTTTTCTTTTGAAGGGGATTATCGGTTTTTCAACGAACGTTTTCTGGTGATCGAAATTAAGATTTGATTTTATGTAATATCAACATCTTTACCTATTACAATAATAAACACTCATTATCGAGTTGAAAATAAAATTATTGCGATTTCATTCAAGAATTAATTAATTAATAATATATGGCCCACTAGCGCCATATATACATAGGTGTGTTCAAAAAGTACCCGGAATTACTAATAATTAAATTTCGCGGGTCTGGAGTGTCTGATTGTCAAAATTTTTTTTTATTGTGTTGGTATACATGCCCCTAAAGTATGATGAAATTTTCAGCTATATTCACTGTTTACTTTGTCTGTGGTAGTCGCTAAGGTTCGACGTGTTTTTCTGAGCTCGGCGATTTTTACAATGGAAGAATTGAAAAGTCAAAGAATTTGTATTAAATTTTGCGTAAAAAATGAAATAAAGTGTTGCAAAGTGCAAAAATTCACCAGATATGGCTCCGTGTGACTTTTTCCTATTCCCAAAGTTGAAGAGACCCATGAAAGGACGGCGGTTTTCCTCGATTGAGGAAAATCGCTGAGAGTGCTCAAGGACATATCAAAAAGTGAATATCAAGGGTGCTTCGAAAATTGGAAAAAACGATATATATATATATATATATATATATATATATTGCCAATGTTTTCTAATAGATTTACTTACTGAATTTAAAATTTAAATATAAATCCCATACATATAATATAGAAGGCACTCTACAAATAAATTATACAGCTAGTGGTGCATGACATCGTGCCTTAAGGCAAATTGCTGCAACTTGCCGCACCGTATTTAGAAATTTGAATTTTATATAAATAAATATATAAAACGCGTCAGCGCCGCGTTGCGGTCTAATGGTTAAACATTATAAATCTTGATTTTGAATTCAAAGAATGGTAATACAAAACGTAAACTTATTATTAAAATCTTAACAAAATATCTGATAATTTCATAAGCATATGACTAATGATCACTGTTGATCTTTTTTTTCAGAAAATTTCAAATTGTTCAGAAAGCTTTGAAACGTAAAGGTATAAAAAAATTCATTTTCCATTTTTTGCGAAAGCTAAAACTTGGACTATGGGAAAAGCTATTCATGAAATTGTTTTTAAATTTGTTTAATAATAAAAATACAAGATTAAATATAAATATCATGAAACCAAAGGCTAAATACCATCTTAAAGTTCGCAACAAAAAATATATTACAAAATAATAACTCAACGTTTTGGCGTAGGATATAGTATGTGAATATCAACTAAACTCTTTTATTTTAATAATTAACACAGACTAAATACAAAGTCTCTAATTGGTAATCCTTAAGAACAAATATCATAATTCAAATAATAACCGGAAATTCTGACACCTGAACGCAAATTGCAAAAAAAAATCTATTACGTACAAATTGGTGACATAAAATTACAATCAAAGCTGGTGCCCATGAAATTGTAGCTAAAACTGGTGGAAACATAACAAAAATATTAACTCATCGTATTACCAAGGTTACATATATAACTTATGAATTTATATACACCGAAAATCAATAGAATTACATGATAACAGTCATCTACAGAACACTGCCTTATGAATTAAATACTGAATTCTAATAAAAATTTAAACTCTGGATCAAAGCTGCTACAAAAATAGCTTTGTATGGCAAATCTCCGAAAAGCAAATTTGAAAAGCTTAGTTTTTTATTGTTACCTGATAACTCTGAAACTCAAATATCATAATTCAAATAATACCTAAACATGTTGAGACCTACTGACAAATCCAAAGGAGATCATCATTAAAACCCGATGATATATAATTGCGCAAAAAAATAATCTACTACAAATTAGTGACATATAATTGCACACTAAACTCGTAACACACAACGCACCAACAACAGGTGGCATATAATTTAATCTAATCTATAAACTCATGCGCGAAACTCTGACAATATATCTTGAGCGATATCGAACTACTTAAGTAGTACCAAATTTGGATAAGCATTATCTCTTGACAATAATTTATACATTTAACAACATAACAATAGTTTCATAACAATAGTTTATACATGCAATAATTAACGAGTATTTAAACGTATATATTCATTATATTTTATGTTTAGACAATATTTATCAAATTCTCTTAGTTTATAAAGTAAAATTTTGAAACAAATTGCTTAATTAAGAAACACTGGAAGTTTTCTTGGGCGACTTGTTTCTTGATGAATTACTTCAAATAAGCATTATCCGTCAATAATAAATTATTATTTTAATAATAAATCTAAAATATTTATAATTTTCATATTTTCATGCAGAATCATAGTTGTTGGCTGAGGGATTTCGACTGTTTCTAATTTTTTATCTAAAAATTCAATAAACATTTTAAAATTGTTGATAGTAGAAGCGATATCGAACTACTTAAGTAGTACCAAATTTGGATAAGCATTATCCCTTGACAATAATTTATACATTTAACAACATAACAATAGTTTCATAACAATAGTTTATACATTGCAATAATTAACGAGTATTTAAACGTATATATTGCTCTAGCAGTAAGGGTTGGTCGATGACAAATCGAAAACGTCTGGAAGCAAGCTTAGAGTAAGTAAACAAATTGCTGCGACACATAATTGATTTCGTTTTTGCATTATATACTTCTGGTTAAGTGAATATGTCCAATTTTATGCCACACTATCGTCATTTGCGGGGAGTGTTGATTTTCGTCTTTCATTCAAAAAAAAAAAAATTAACGGCAGCTCAATTGCATTGAGAGCTACGGAAATGATGCTCTGAGCAAAACAATATGCCGTGAGGGGTTTTGTCGCTTCAAAAATGGTGATTTTGATGTTGACGACCACCCTCGTGAAGGAAGTCCAAAACCATCAAAAACGCTAAATTGAAGGCCTTGTTCGAAGAGGATTCGTGCCAACCTCAAGAAGATTTTGCTTCGGAATTAAAAGTTACCTATCAAGCCATTTCCAAGCTATTGCATGCGTTGGGGATGATTTAGAAAGCAAGAAACTACGGTTCCTTATGAGTTGAAGCCAAGAGACGTCGAACGTCGTTTTTTTCGACTGTGAACAACTGCTCCAGCGGCGCAAAAGAAGAGGTTCTTCATCACATCGTGACAGGTGATAAAACATGAATACATTACAGCAATCCAAAGAGGAGAAAATCTCGGTTTGGCCGAATATTCACTGCGAAGGTTATGCTCTACATATGGTGAGACCAGATCGGTGTTACTTGTTATATGCTGTTGGAATAGAGCGAAACCATCACTGGAGAATTGCATCAAACTAAATTGATGCAATTTTTTATAATAAAGTGACATTCTCATCGAAAAAACAGCGAGAACTTAGTTGCGCACCTAATATATCATATATATCATATCTTAAAAACTAAAGCTCATAGAAAAAAAAAACAATGTCATTTTTGAAATCAGCGCCCCAAATATACTTAAAAACGGCATTAAAATCGTTTGAACAATTTTCTTTGTTGACCTGTGTTATCATTAGACATATGTACATCAAATTATCAGATATTTTATAGTGATTTTAACAATAAGTATAAATTTTGTTTACATTCCTATAGGTTATCAGTGCATATCCGTTCGACGGCGGCGCGGGGCTTACCCGCTTCGATATTTCGTCTTGAAACTTTGAAAAAATGTTCAGATTTCCAAATTATTTCAAAATACACTTTTCTTCAAAACGTCTTTTTTATTTGAAAAAAAAGTAAATTTTTGTCAAAAATTTATAGTTTCTCAAAAATCTAATTTTACAGAGTAATTTTTTTTCAAAAATGTTAAATATTTTTAAAAAAACAATAATTTTTGGTACGGGAAGTACCAGCAATTTGCCTTAAGGCACGATGCCATGCGCCCCACTAGTTTTTATAAAATCATTGTAAAATCAGAAATTATTCAAACCAATTATTGATAATTTTTATTCTTCGAATGTCTAATTACGCTACGGGAAGTTCCAACAATTTGCCCTAAGGCACGATGCCATGCGCCTCACTAGTTAGATAATCTTATCGGTAGCATGGCATGAGCGCTCACAAAATTTTACAACCGCTCATAATGGGTTCATTTTGGCCATCAGTGGTTCGGAAACTGTTCCACATCGGGTCAATTATCAAGACGTGCGACTGAGCCAGGTCATTAGATAGCTTTCATACGATACGCTGCCACCGCCGCGGATTCTTGTTCTAAATATGTGTGTACTAGCGAACGTGCAGAATAGAACTTTGTTGCATTCAGCTCCACTACACCGCTTCAACTGACTATGATATTCTGTACATTTCGCACAGAACCGATTTAAATTCTATTATATATAGTTGATGTTTATAATTAATTGATTATCAGTAATCTAACATAATGTTCTGTCGTTTTGTTAGAAATCTCTTATGCATTTTGGATGAACACATGAACCTATGAACAGTTGTGATGATACTTCTAGTAGCCCGTGGCATTACTTTTAGAAATCCTAAGAGTTGGGTCTATCCATATTTGAAATATTATTGACAATGATATTATTAATTTCGCACATAACCGATTTAGATGCTGTTACATATTGCTTTGATATTCACAATTATCTGACTTTTTCTTTTAGTATCATCAAATATTTTGCTGCTTTGTCAAAAATATTGTTAGTTTTTTTACTGAAATTTAAACTTACGAGTCCTGCGAACTGTTTTATTGCTACTTTTTAAGTACATAACCTACCTATATTGAATCATTTTTGACCACTATGTTGCCTTCAGGTCCACCCAATATACTTGAATAGTTTACTATAATATTCTGTGCATTTCCAGATTTAGATTCTATTAGATTTTTTTGACATACATAATGAATTAACGTCCTCTGAGATAACATCATCTAATTGGCTTAGCGCCTTCTTGAAAACCAGTACGTTTTACATAGAGCAATACCAAATTAAGAGTTCCATGAATTGTTGTAATAATACCTTCTTAACACTCAGTTTGCTACATATCGTTATAAAAGTTATCGAACTACGAATACTATTTGCATTATAATTGTATATATAATATCAATTACTACGGACGGAGCCGAAACCTAGTGTTAAATAATACATTTTTAAGTACCTGACGTATAAATTTGAATTCTTTAGTTCAGTACATTTTTTTAATTCAAATTAGGGAAAATCTCTATTAACCATCATACACTTGTCTATAAATATTACAATTAGGTACCATTCGATCGATTTAACATGTTGCTATTCATGTTCAAGTTTGATACTAAACGCTCTATGTCTACTCTATGTTTATGTATATATGTTTCTCTCAATCTAGGGTGCGTTCGACTTGGCGCTGTGAGTGTCACATAAGTACGCTTGTAGCACATATTTTGCGCTCACATATGCTCACGCCACAGAGGTAGGGCAGCGTGAGCGTGAGCGTCAGTTGTTTTTACTATCTGTCAAAACGAATGCAACTTAAGAATAAGCTAACCCTAATTTCATTTATTCATAGTTCAATTCTTAGTTCAATAATTACGCAAAAATGGCGAGCTGTGAATTACAATTATTTTCTGTCGATTTATTTGATTCAGAAACAAATAAAAATTATAGAATTACTGTTACGGACCAAGAATTAGAGCGACTCACAAACATGTGTATATTAATTTATTAATTAAAAGGGAAAATATTCAAAATTTTTATTACGTTTGGTTAAGGATGAAATTTTGTTTCACTTTTGCTTTTTCACACCCTTAAAAGGCTAGAAGATTTAGAATTATATACTTTAGAATTATAGAATTATAGATTAGAATTTAGAATTAAAATACTATACTAGATATAAACAAGATTGACCCTTTTAGTTAAATATGACTCTTATACCTAATTTCTTATATAAATGTGATATTTTAAAATAAAATAATATGAAATAGATATAGGCATAAATGTATAAAGCAATCCATAATCTCTTATACCAGGCACCCCCGCCTGTCTGAGAATAGGATATATCAAATGTTTATATTGCTAAATAAATGAATAAACTAGCTGTAAGTGGAATTCTGTCTTAAGGCAATTAGGGCATCGTGCCTTAAGGCAAATTGCTGGAACTTCCCGTACCAAAAATTATTATTTTTTTTTAAAACGATTAACATTTTTGAAAAAAAATTAGTTTTAAAAAATAAGATTTTTGAGAAACTATAAATTGGACAAACAATTAGTTTTTTTTGAAAAAAAAAAAAATTTAAAAAAAAATTTTTTTTTTTAAAAAATTTTTTTTTTAAAAAAATTTTTTTTTTTTGAAAAAATTTTTTTTTTCTTTATTTTGACATATTGTGGAGGATCTGAACTTTTTTTTCAAAGCAATCGTACTGCTTTAACTACCTAGGGACAAAATATAAAGCGCGTAAGCGCCGCGTCGCTGTCTAACGCATAAGCATTGGTACTGATAGGAATGTTAACAAAATGTATACTTATTGTTAAAATCTCTATAAAATGTCTGATAATTTGATGTGCATATGTCTAATGATCATTTTTGACCGCCAAATGGCTCATTTTTTTACTTTTTCCTCTATATCTCTGAAACCGCTGGACCTACCTTCATGAAAGTTGTATCGATTCTTCACCTTGTCAATACAAATAAAATGTTTTTTGAATTATTAAAATCGGACGCTCCGTTCTCTTAAAAACTGAGTTACCGTTTTCGGAACTTTTTGCCCCGTATCTTCGGAACGGCTTGACCTGCCTTTGCCAAAAACTAATCAGCACGTCTCCTTATCAATACGGATCGAATGATTTTTGAATTATTCAAATCGGTTGATCCGTGTTCCCGAAATCGTCGACGAAAATTTGTATCCGCACATACATACACACACATACATACATACACACACACATACACACACACACACACACACACACATACATCCATTTTTTCTAAGGTATGCCAAAATGTTCAGAAACCTCTGAAACGTAAAGATATATAAAAATTTTCATTTTCGATTTTTTTGCGATTACTATAACTTGCCCTACGGGAAGTTAAAAAAATCTACTTCGTTTTAATCCATAAGTAATAAGTGACTTAATCGATTCCATCAATTGTTGTACTATTTAAAAATCTTATTTTTTTGGATGAAATGGCTTATATTAATTTCAGATGCAACTTTTGTAAGCTTGAAAATACAAGAGGCTAAACAATCTGCTCGAATTGTTAGCGGTAGGTTTTATTAATATTTTGGGTTTTAATGTCCATGAAATTGTTAGATACTTTAAAATAATTTGATTGTCATGATAATTTTAAATATGTATTATTAATTCAATTTTCATCTACGCAATGGTAAATATTTAGAAACCGAAACAGATGAACCTGAAACTTCACAATCATTTTTAATTGGCGATGTAAGTATTGATGAATCCATGAGAATTGAAAGTGAAGAATCAGGTAATTTTAATTAGGACAAAACAAAATCGATTAATATGCATATAATTTAAAAGCCAATTGTTCATTACAGCGTTTAAATGGCCCCACGAAGCAATTCTTTTGCTTCTCGATGAATACGAAAAACGACAAATGAATTTTATCAGTGAGAAAATGTCGCAAAAGAAATTATGGCAGGAAATTAGTGCAGTACTGAATACTCACGGATACATCATCACAGGTCCTCAGTGTTTATTCAAGTTTTCAGGGATGAAAAAGACTTATAAGAAAACAAGAGAACACAATAACAAGTCTGGAAATTCCGCTAAGCATTGGCCATATCTGACTGTAAGGGTAACTGTTTATATTTCCAGAAAACCATAATTTTTGAAATTTGTTCATTTTTTAAGTTCATGGATGATCTGATCGGAAATAAACCGTCAATAACACCTGTATCTGTTTGCTCTTCAACTGGGAAAAAAAGGACTTTGTCCGAAGCTAGTTGCGGGAGTAGCAGTAGCAGTAACATGGATATTGAAGCAAACCGTAAGGATATTTAATTTGTTTTGAAGATTTCTCTACGCTATTAATATATTTTTTTTTTGGTAGGAAAAAAAGCAAAAAGTACCCCCGCTAGTGATTTAATTGCTGCATTAGAAGAAAGGTCAAGGATAAGCGAAGAAAATAAGGACCGTCGCTTCAGGGAATACGTGACGTTTAAAGAACAAAAAGCTAAAGAGTCAAATCAATATAAACAACAAGCTTTAGAGTTATTAGAAAAGCTTGTTAAAGCTAATTCTAATTCTAATTCTAATAATGCTAATTAACATGATTATGTTTAAAGACTGCTCTTTATGAAGTCGGAATTGGACTTGAAGATAATGGCTTCCAATACTCTGAATAACAATTTTTTTTGGTTTTTATGAATAAAATTTAAAACAATTAAATAAATTTTATACTTTTAAATATAATAACAAAAAAAAGAATTGATTTTATTTCATTTCATCCAATAATTAATTCTCTTATGTACAATAATTTATTAAATGTATAATATTATTTGCAAATTAATTTGTGGAGGATTTGCACAATTTGTGAAGGATTTGCATCCAACCAGCCTCCCCGCCCTGTGGAATTGCCTTAACGAGTCCTGGAAGAACATACCTGCGCAAACATTGCAAAAACTCGTCAAAAGATTACCAAAAATATGCGCTGCAGTGATAAAAGCAAAGGGTGGTCATATTCAGGAAAATCGACTGTGACATTTTAACAGTTTCATTGATAATTAGTCCATCATTTCTCACAAATTGGTTACAAATCAGTCACTAAATATTAATACTACGTAGAATGTACAAAACTAACTTGAATAAAATTATTTTTTTATGAAAAATATAGCTAAAAACTCAGAAAATGATATTTTTTCATGTGTCGGGAAACTTTTGGCCTGTACTGTATATATATATATATATATATATATATATATATATAAATATATATACATGATAATATCGTGATGATATAAAATTAACTCTGAAATATGATAAATAAAGTCTACCAAAATATATTTTTGTTGGATATACATATATTTCAACAAATCTATAACTTAATCACCAATGTATTTCCTATACTAATATATAAAATTATAATTAGTACATCAATTTTAATGACTGCTTACTTATTTACATTTTTGATCCGCGCTATGAAGCTAATCCATTAGTGTCGTTTTGGTTATTCTCGGCAGCCCGATGCGTCGGGTTGCTCGCGGTGGGAGCGAGCGCCGAGAACGCAAGCTATTGAAATTTTCGTGTCGCTTCGACCGTGTTCGGCAGGGTACGTGGTTATAAAAATAAACCCTCTCCCCATTCTCAAACAAAAAAAAAGAAAAAAGTGCGCTATGGACATGCGCAGTGGACAAAATTGAACTGTTGCGCAAATTTGTTCGTGACACACCATCCGCCGCACGGATTCGTGCAGTGGAGATGCGGCATTATGTTATCTATGATTGTTAATAATATTTGTAATGCATGTGATTAGTTAAAGAATATATAATCAGTCCGTCTGTTTTCATCCTTCTGCATGAACGGTTATATTATTATTCACATAAACTTTACATTAATTCTACAGGTTATGGGCCCAGATCCCATGTTCAGTGGCGTAACTATAGGGTGGCGTGGATGGCAAAATGCCACGGGCCCCGGACCTAAGGGGGCCCCGGCCCAGGAAACCGCGGACTCAGAAACGCATTTTTACATTGTACATAAATTTTATTTCACTTGAAACTTATATTTTATATTTTTTAAGGTCAAAGTCGGAGTTAAATCTTCATCCAGGCTTGCATCGAATTACATTCGACCGAATATTTAGTTAGTTAATACCAAAGGAGTCGCCGCCGTTCAGCGAAAATGTTGTGTTTTATCTTTTATGAGATAAAGAGCTGCGATGGATCTGCATTTGAAAATCTTTAGTTTATATAATATGATATGAAGAATGAATTAAAAAAATTATTATTGTATATATATATAATAACTTAAACGTTATCGACTTTTAAGATAAAAAACGAACGCGTGAGGAACTCTTTTCTCAGTATCAGGGACGTAGCACGCCTTCGCGGGGACTCGTATCGAAATTTGTTTGGGGGCCCCCTTGAAAAGAAATTTTTTATCACAAAATATAAAAATACATGAAATTAGAAAAATAGTTATTTATCATTCTAATTATTTTTTTATCCAATTTTCTATAATTTTCTCAATTTTTCATAAATGATTACAGATAAAAATATTCTCACCTTATCTTTTTTCGAAAAACTGAATTATTAAGTGGTCTTTAGATTTTCTAAAGTTTCTGTCTCTAGGAACAATAGTGACAGGTCTAGTAGACATTTCTGTCCTAAAGTTTTCACGTAATTTTTTTTTTAGTTTTAATCTCGAATATCATCGTATTCGTGAAGTACATACTCTTTTTCAAATATTTTGCAGCAGAAATTAATTCTCTTAAAGCATTAGCTTACAAGTTGAAGTTCAATACCGCTCGACAGCTACGTCCAAGTTATTTAATTTTTTTATAAATCATTGTTTTGCTTTAGATTTTTCATCAATTTCTTCTTACGCTCGTTGGCCCCCCTGGCCCGGGGGCCCCGTATTTTTAATACGGCTGATACGGCGATAGTTACTTTAATAGATTAGTACCATAAAAAAAAATTGTTTAGATTTTGAACCATTTGCCAGGGAAATTTAGTTTTCGATCAATTTTCAGAGGCGGAATAGGAAATTCTTCGGAATAGACACTTTTACGCAACTGAAAGCAGTAACAAAAGATTTTATTTACTAAATAGCTTATGGAAGTTAACATTTTATTTTTATTTAATTCTGAATAGGTGTAGAGTTAACTATTGTTTCTTCAAGAAGAAGCTAGATGACAAATGTCTAATCTTCGTTAAAAAAATCGTCCAAAAGGTATTGAAACGGTTTGGATTTCCGAGAAAATGAATACTTTTCATACTGTTTTTAACCTGGGGTATTGTTTAAATCATAAATTTTCATGAAAATCGAACGTCACTACTTAATAAATAAAATTAATTACAGTAAAAAAAGAAATTGTTAAGGGAAGGTTATGTAATAATTAAATTTAAGAAAGTGGTATTTTTTTCAATTTTCATTAAAAGTACGTTTAATTTTATTTTCCATATATTCTAACGTTGAAAATATTCACTAATATTCAATGTTTGATTTTAAAGAAGAATTAAATTTTATGTATTTTTTGTTATTTTTATATAATTACAACTAAATTATAATTATACCTCAAAATCAATACTTTACTTTTCTACCTTTTGTATAATTTAATAATTTAAACCCATAAAATATAAATTAGTTGAAGTTGGTTTGCTAATTATGATAAAATCCATTAAAAATTGTTTTAGCCAGTAATAAAACAGCGTGTAAATGACTATTAACGTTTATTAAGCAAAATTAGATAGATTAAAAATTGAGTACCACGATAGGGTCCAGTTACGCCACTGCCCATGTTATAAAATTGAATAACTGTTATTGAATAACAGTTTAGTGCTTTTTTAATCATTATGTCGTCGGGGTACTTGGTAAATGTACCGAAGTTAAAAGGGCGTGACACATATGACGATTGGTCATTTGCAGCAGAAAATTTTCTAATCTTAGCAGATTTAACAGAATGCATTGTAGAGCCAAAGCACGGGGCAGCGTGGGAAATTGATGTTATCAAGGATAAAAAGGCGAGAGCAAAATTAATATTAACATTAGATACAAGTTGATAATGTAAAATAAACAAAAACCTCAGCCCAGCTATGGTCAAAATTAAAGGCGATGTATAGTGATTCAGTTGTCACTCGAAGAATTAATCTATTAAGAACATTAATTTCTACTAGATTAATTAATTGTGATTCAATGAGCCCATATGTCAATCAAATAATAGAAACAGAGATTGAAGGGAACGGGATTTAATATTGATGATGAGTGGATAGGCTCTTTGCTCTTGGCAGGATTGCCGGAAAAGTTTTCGCCGATGATTATGGCGATTGAGCATTCCGGTATAGTTATTAAAACGGACGCAAAAACGAAGCTGCTGGATATAGGAAACGAAGTTGCGGTTAATAATGATGAGAACGTCTTTGTAGCAAAACAAAATGGCAGGTCCAAGCAGCGCCAAGAATCAAACTCGAATAATTTTGATACTAAAAAGGAAGTTAAATGTTTTAAATGCAAACGACTTGGTCATTATAAAAATAACTGTCGTTTCAAAATTGTAAATATGGAGCCTGATAAAAATGCATTAACCATAGTTTATTCAACTGGTACATACAATAAAACAGATTGGTGTTTTGATTCGGGAGTTAGTATTCATCTTGTGAATGGCAGTAACAGTTTAAGAGAATACAACAAGAAACCTGATGTGCAGGAAGTAAGGACAGCTAACAATATGCAAATGAAGGTAGTGTCAGGCAGAGGACAGAGGTTTATGGTCAAGTTTATGATGTAGAAGTACAGGATGCCCATTATGTACCACAATTGTCAGCTAATTTATTATCTGTTAGCGCTCTTACCAGAAAGGGTAACAGGGTTGACTTCAATGATAATAAATGTAAAATTTATAACAAAACTAACACTTTGGTAGAAGTGGCGGTACTTGGAGGTGGAGTATATAAACTCATAACAAATAATATAAATTAAAGAAAAATAATCATATTACATGAATTTGATCTTTGCACTTTATTTTATATACCGAAGTTTATTTCTCTCAGAAATATGATCGTTGTAATATTGATTTATAAAGATAATATCAAGTGACTGCAGCTTCATATATATCTCGCAAGTTTAGAAGTTCAGTTTCAGTTTTCCTCACAAACTTTACGAAGATCATTCAATCATTGACATTATTATATTACACAAAGGAAATTTTCATAAAATGATATTTACAAAATAGGCGTTGGAATTTTGGTATAACTATTTTGGAACTAAAAAAATCTTATTATATAGTTTACATATTAATTTAACGTTTGTTTAAAAATTGTGAAATTTTTTTATGACTTATTTTAGTTTGCATTGAAATAATTATAGAATACTTATAATACTACAAAGACTTCCTGTGATATTAAAAATGCATTCTTGTATATCTTGAATTTTACAATCCATAATTACATGAAAATACCTTGTGCGGATAAATTAATTAAATACTGAATCAGTAAACATATATCAAGTATTGTAGACCATTCAAATAAGTTACTATAACCAGTTATCTTTAAAAAAAAATCGATCATGATAAAACTTACTTTTGACACTGTAAAATCAATGTTGTCTAAGACATTCATGTTAATTGAAGTAAGGCACTGACTGAAAGCAATGAAGAGAATTTGTTTGAACAATCGTGCTTCATTTTTCCCCTTTGGATCCTATCTCAAAATCAGTAAAATAGTTTAGCTGTTATGGTTACTGTAACTACCGTACCCTGGTACAACCGTAGACAGTCTGCCCTAGAAGATCATTATTTTCATTGTTTTGTCCAATATTTTACAAAAATGTACAATTTATTAAATTCCACAAAGCACCTGATTATTGCAATAAAATTAATCAAAATCATTAGTACTGGAATGAAATAATTAAGTCTAATTCCGAATATTATCATTTCTAGTTTCTATTAACAATGAATAGGTCTCTGAAAACATGAGTAAAACACCCTCAAAATGAACTTTTAATGGCGCAAAACAGGTTTGAGCTGATTATAGCGACAAGACTGACAATGACGCTCAACACCTGACATGATTTTTGTTAGGGATTTCTCCATGTTATACATTTCCCCCGTTGTATTACTATTACGAGCCTGCACTTGTGAAAACATGATGCTAGACGATGCAGCAATGTGTGGGATAGATATCGATATCCCATTGAACTATGTGCGGCAAAAGCTCTGTTTACAATCGATCCAAAGAAATAGATAATGAGCTATTGAGCGATGATTGCCGTAGATATAAGCACCTAAGTGGTTAATATTTCACGTACGGGTTCAACAGAAATTTAAGAAATATCTTCAGAGAATTTGTGATTTTATCTGGTGTAATCTTCGTTACAGATATATTATTAATTGCAATTTTTAGTGTTACATTCAATGAATTTAATATAAATGTGCAAAACTTCAATGCTTCATTACTTGAGCTGAATCATGAGATGATTCTAACCCTTAGGAAATTCAGAAAATTAAATCAATACGTCACTCACATGACATGAACAAAAAATAATATTTATAATTTACCCAATTTTTTGAAATTTTAAATTTATCATATTTAGAGATCAATTAAAATATTTTATCACAGCAGTTTTAAATAAAAATCCTATATGGCAATGCAGGGCGCAAAGGACCAATTTGACTTTGAGCAAGCATATGGAGAAAACTAAACTAAAACCAACTATATCACAACAAATAACACATTTCAAACAAACAACTTCCTATATTTAGTAAAACTTCCAGCTAATTGTATATATATATATATATATATATATATATATATATATATATATATATATATATACCTTAAATTAAAATAATGCATAAAACATTTCTTACTTGAATTTCTTAGATCATCACTTACACATATTAATACAACTTGTAAAAAATTAATAATTGGAAACA
Source organism: Ctenocephalides felis (assembly GCF_003426905.1). Lineage (NCBI taxonomy): Eukaryota > Metazoa > Arthropoda > Insecta > Siphonaptera > Pulicidae > Ctenocephalides > Ctenocephalides felis. Next base: position 5,459,749 of record NW_020539726.1, on the reverse strand, counting down.
AGCACCAAATGTCAGTAATTTCTTTTTTATGAAGAATAAAAAATAGGAAGTAATTAATAAATAAAATATTATACGTATGTACTCGTGTATCTGAGATCAAAGCCAAACAAGAATAAAGTTTTTGTAAGTATCCGATATGCGAAGTCAAAATTTTGAGAAAAAACAAACACATGTGGTCGTGATTCTTCACAAAGACACGGGTATACCTACAATTCAAAAACATATATCAATGTTTGTCTGTAATTATAAGAATAGAATTGAGGCCCATCCAAACCAACTAGCAATGACTTATACCAGGAAAGCCTGTCGAACAGGCTCAAAAGAAAAATACCTCGAGATTTAATGGTTATATATGTATATGTATATATATATATATATATATATATATATATATTCTGCATAGTTGTCTTTAGTTTTTTTTATATATTAACTATAGTAGATACACCACTGGGCGTATCTACTAAATATGTAAACAATCAATTGTAAACAACTTGTCAGCATTCTCTGCTAAATATAATTATTTTTATAGATTGCAGAATGAAAATAAAATAAAAACAAACATGTGGTCGTAAAACTGACCATCGGTTTGCCGCGCTGTGCAAGTGTGCGTGTTAGTGTTGTGAAAACCGTGGTGTTAGGTATTCGATATAAATTGCGAAACATTATTTAAAACATATTGGTAATTTTTGCAGAAGAAGCTGGTGTCTGTTCGTTTGTTTAAACAATTTTTGTTCAAAAAAATATAGGCCGATTCTGAAAAGCGCCTTTGTGAGACTTTCGACTCATAATGAAGAATCTTTGCGTCATAAAAATTGAACGTATGGTTATTTAGTTTTGTTATGAAAAGTTCTGTGATCATTGTTTGCCCTTGATTTTTGTTTTTTGAGTTATTATCGTTTTGTTTCAAACGTTTGATAAAGTTCTGTCCTGTTTCGCCAATATAGGTAGAATCACAGTCATTGCAATATATTTTCTAGACCACATTGGATACTCGTCTCGAACAAGTGCGCGGCTTTAAATTTGAGAAGAGGGTATTGAGCGTTAAATCGATGTTGCAAAGTTTTATCCACATCGGATAAAGTTCCTTGATGTAAGACAGGCAAATGGTACCTTCAAAATTATTATCTTTTGTGAAAATTGAACTCAGGTTGGGGTTAATTATTTTGTTTTTTAAAATAGTGACTCTATTGTTTGTGACGGATTTAATAAGATGTTGGGGATAAGAATTCTGTGTGAGGGTTTTGAAAATTAAATCTAAGTTTGAAGTCCAAAATTGTTTGTCAAAAAGGAGGATAGCACGGTCTACTACATTAAATTAAATAAATAATTGTAAAATTAAAATTAAAATAAATAATATATTTTTTATAAAAAAAGCTTTTACCAAACGAGGGATGTTGTCCGTTTAGAGTTTGAGTAACAAGGTCCGTCATTTTTAACATGAAAAAAAAGTGTACTGTCATAAAATTTAAGTTTGCGTTATTAATATCAACTAATTTAAATTTTATGTATCCTAATTTGCTTGAAATTCATCAATCTTTGATAATGTGTAACATTTTTTGTAATTGATAATTTGTATAAATAGTTATCTCGATTAATATAAGAAAAATCACACCTAGGGTTAGTTAAAACAAATATTTAGGGCTAGTTGTACCATACAAAAATTATATGCACATTTATGTGAAGACAATTAAATGCAGTATGTTATTTGTAAGATACGAGCACATGTAAATTGTGTTACAGGATATATTATATCTTTTCTTTGCATATCATATTAAAAATAAATTATCAGAGGAAATATTTTCGTATTTTATCGTTACTATTTCCTCTAGTAAATGTTGCATGTTACAACTAGCTTCAAACACAAGGTATGTTGCAACACCGCACTTTTGCAAAAAAATTATTATAAAATAATGCACAAAATTTTCATATCCAATTTACTTGATTTGGCAAAGGAATAGTTACAGCAACTATCCATCTTCAAATCTTTATTTAATTTTCTTAGCCCCTAGTTTCCCTATATTATAGCGTCAATTGTACATGTGAAGCGATACTATTTAATTACTAACTTTATTAATTACCAATTTTGAAAATAACTATAGTTATATTGGGTATATTAAAAACATTCATAAGCTTAGCAGATTTTTTTTCTATATACTTATAAGGTGCACTATTTTCCTTATCATATCGATCGATCTAATTGGATATTCTTCATAGCATCGCTTTTTCAAAGCCGAAGTACGTAGACCTCATTAGTTTTATAAAAGCTAAACAAACATCGTTGTTGTAAACAGAAAAGATACACAGAAATATATGGCAGAACTACATACTTGCTGAAGTCATTTCAAAGCCAGTCTATTCCATCGATTTCCTGGTACAAAAAAAAAATCTTTAAATCCTATTCCTTGGTGAAACATAAAAGTGAATTAATATGAGTATAACAAAAGTGGTCATATAAATGGAATATTTGTCCTGGAATTAGATCGTTTGTTCCGGATTGTCTGGGATTTTCAAAAAAAATTAGGTTTAAATTGAATCCGGTAACCAAATCTACTTAACTTTGAAAAATTACAACTACCTACCTGCCCATCAAATATCTGGATATTATATAACGTTACACAACAACGATGGTCTGCTTATATGAATCAAATAGTTAATGACTAAAAAAATTCACGAATACACATACAATAGCCTTTCATATAAATAAATTCGAACTTCATGAAAATTATAAGAACGATCGAACAAGATCTATTTTTTCAAGTTGATTATAAAGAAAATTGAATACACTTTTATACGAAGGCTCAAAAGCAAAAAAAAAACAAATTGAAAAATATGATATATAATATAACAAGTAAAAGAAAAGTATTACATATAATGTAATAAGTCTCACAAAAAGTCCGTAATTCTGATTAAAAAGTATTTATAAACACTCATTTTTATTGTGTTAAATGATATTTGTTCATTTAAAATTAAAGTTAAGTTATTCAGCATAAAAAAATTCATCACATAAAGATAGGACAACCGTTTGTGTTACTATATGTTATAATCACATTGTTTAATAAGAAAGAAATTAGTAATATATCTATAATGCTTATATGAATCATATACTTTATTAATGGAAAAATTCCCCAATACATAATTTCAAAGACATGTTACAAAAACCTTTCACATAAATAAATCCGAACTTCATGATAATTGTAAAGTAAATTATGAATTATGAAAAAAATAGAATTATATACAAGGCTCGATTACGAAAAAAAAAACTAAAAAATACGGGATATAATATAACATCACAAGTAAAAGAAGAGTATAAAATATAATCGAATAATAAAGTACTTTTTACAAGTCTGTTATTCTGAATTAAAAAAAAAATTAAAAACTCTTTTTGATAGTATTCTTAACTAGTATTTGTTTATTTAAAATTACAGTTAAGTTATTTAGTATCAAGAAACTCATATGTTGAAAACACGTCGTTTAATAAAAGAGAAATTTGTAATATAGCTCTAAAAATCTTATACGAATTAAACATTATGAAGTTGTCATATAATAAGTCAGAAATTAGTAACATTCCGCGAATAAAACAAAGTAAGTTAGTATTTATATGTGAATATATATAAGAGATTAAAAATATATGAGATATTCGAAATTGTTAAATATTTAATCTGAGGTTCTAGATTCGATACCCGCTTCGAAAAGTTCTCAAGCAGTTAAAAGATATTGGATGAAAAGAATGGGTTTATTTTTTTAATTAAATATGTTATGGCCGCGTTTAAAATAAATTGAAAATATTTTAAATAAATATTC